>NC_041233.1:12172601-12193306 GCF_002837175.3 Physeter macrocephalus | reverse complement strand
CACAATAATAGTGGGGAATATAACACCTCACTTACACCAATGGACAGTTCATCCAAACAGAAAATTAATAAGGAAACACAAGCTTTAAATGACACAAGACCGGATAGATTTAATTGATCTTTATAGGAAATTCCATGCAAAAACAGCAGATAACACTTTCTTCCCAAGTGTGCACGTAACATTCTCCAGGATAAATCACATCTTGGGTCACAAATCAAGCCTCAGTAACTTTAAGAAAATTGAAATCATATCAAGCATCTTTTCTGACCACAACGCTATGAGATTAGAAATCAATTACAGGGAAAAAAACCGTAAAAAATACAAACACATGGAGGCTAAACAATACATTACTAAATAACCAAGAAATCACTGAAGAAATCAAAGAGGAAATCAGAAAATACCTAGAGACAAATGACAATGAAAACACGAGGATCCAAAACTTATGGGATGCAGCAAAAGCAGTTCTAAGAGGGACTTTATAGCTATACAAGCCTACCTCAAGAAACAAGAAAAATCTCAAAAAAACAATCTAACGTTACATCTAAAGGAACTAGAGAAAGGTGAACAAACAAAACCCAAAGTTAGAAGAAGGAAAGAAATCATAAAGATCAGAGTAGAAATAAATGAAATAGAAACAAAGAAAACAATAGCGAAGATCAATAAAACTAAAAGCTGGTTCTTTGAGAAGATAAAAAAATTGATAAACCATTAGCCAGACTCATCAAGAAAAAGAGGGAGAGGACTCAAATCAATAAAATTAGAAACGAAAAAGGAGAAGTTACAACAGACACTGCAGAAATACAAAGCATCCTAAGAGACTACTACAAGCAACTCTTTGCCAATAAAATGGGCAACCTGGAAGAAAAGGACAAATTCTTAGAAAGGTATAACCTTCTGAGACTGAACCAGGAAGAAATAGAAAATATGAACAGACCAATCACAAGGTATGAAATCGAAACTGTGATTAAAAATCTTGCAACAGTGCTTCCCTGGTGCCGCAGTGGTTGAGAGTCCACCTGCTGGTGCAGGGGACATGGGTTCGTGCCCCGGTCCGGGGAGGATCCCACGTGCCGCGGAGCTGCTGGGCCCGTGGGCCATGGCCGCTGAGCCTGCGCATCCGGAGCCTGTGCTCCGCAACGGGAGAGGCCACGGCAGTGAGAGGCCCGCATCTTCTCAAACTCTTCCAAAAAATGGCAGAGAAAGGAACACTCCCTAACTAATTCTATGAGGCCACCATCACCCCGATACCAAAACCAGACAAAGATACTACAAAAAAAGAAAATTACAGACCAGTATCACTGATGAATATAGATGCAGAAATTCTCAGCAAAATATTAGCAAACAGAATCCAACAACACATTAAAAGGATCATACACCATGAGTAAGTGGGATTTATCTCAGGAATGCAAGGATTCTTTAATATATGCAAATCAATTAATGTGATACACCATATTAACAAATTAAAGAGTAAAAACCATATGATCATCTCAATAGATGCAGAAAAAGCTTTTGACAAAATTCAACACCCATTTATGATTAAAAACTCTCCAGAAAGTGGGCATTTTGGAAGTTTTAGCCACAGCAATCAGAGAAGAAAAAGAAATAAAAGGAATCCAAATTGAAAAGAAGAAGTAAAACTGTCACTGTTTGCAGATGACATGATACAATACATAGAGAATCGTAAAGATGCCACCAGAAAACTACTAGAGCTAATCAATGAATTTGGTAAAGTTGCAGGATACAAAATTAACGCATAGAAATCTCTTGCATTCCTATACACTAATGATGAAAAATCTGAAAGAGAAATTAAGGAAGCCCTCTCATTTACCATTGCAGCAAAAAGAATAAAATGCCTAGTAATAAACCTACCTAGGGAGACAAAAGACCTGTATGCAGAAAACCATAAGACACTGATGAAAGAAAGATGATACCAGCAGATGGAGAGATATACCATGTTCTTGGATTGGAAGAATCAATATTGTGAAAATGACTATACTACCCAAAGCAATCTACAGATTCATTGCAATCTGTATCAAGGTACCAATGGCAGTTTTTACAGGATTAGAGCAAAAAAATCTTAAAATTTATATGGAGACAAAAAAGACCCCAAATAGCCACAGCAGTCTTGAGGGAAAAAAATGGAGCTGGAGGAATCAGACTCCTTGACTTCAGACTATACTACAAAGCTACAGTAATCAAGACAATATGGTACTGGCACAAAACCAGAAATATAGATCAGTGGAACAAGTAGAAATCTCTTGCATTCCTATACACTAATGATGAAAAATCTGAAAGAGAAATTAAGGAAGCCCTCTCATTTACCATTGCAGCAAAAAGAATAAAATGCCTAGTAATAAACCTACCTAGGGAGACAAAAGACCTGTATGCAGAAAACCATAAGACACTGATGAAAGAAACACTATAAAACTCTTAGAGGAAAACATAGGAAGAACACTCTTTGACATAAATCACAGCAAGATCTTTTTTGATCCACCTCCTAGAGTAATGAAAGTAAAACCAAAAATAAACAAATGGGACCTAATGAAACTTCAAAGCTTTTGCACAGCAAAGGAAACCATAAACAAGATGAAAAGACAGCCCTCAGAGTGGGAGAAAATATTTGCAAACGAATCATTGGACAAACGATTAATCTCAAAAATATGTAAACAGCTCATGCAGCTCAGTATTAGAAAAACGAACAACCCAATCAAAAAATGGGCAGAAGACCTAAATAGACATTTCTCCAAAGAAGACATACAGATGGCCAAAAATCACATGAAAAGGCTCAATATTAAAGAAACAAACAACCCAATCCAAAAATGGGCAGAAGACCTAAATAGACATTTCTCCAAAGAAGACATACAGATGGCCAAGAAGCACATGAAAAGCTGCTCAACATCACTAATTATTAGAGAAATGCAAATCAAAATATTGTAATTTTGTGAGGTATCACCTCACACCAGTTAGAATGGGCATCAACAGAAAATCTACAAACAACAAATGCTGGAGAGGGTGTGGAGAGAACGGAACCCTCTTGCATTGTTGCTGGGAATGTAAATTGATATAGCCACTATGGAGAACACTATGGAGGTTCCTTAAAAAACTAAAAATAGAATTAGCATATGACCCAGCAATCCCCCTCCTGGGCATATACCCAGAGAAAACCATAGTTCAAAACGACACATGCACCCCAATGTTCATTGCAGCACTATTTACAATAAATAGGTCATGGAAGCAGCCTAAATGCCTATCGACAGACAAATGGATAAAGATGATGTGGTACATATATACAATGGAATATTACTCAGCCATAAAAAGGAACAGAATTGGGTGATTTGTAGAGACGTGGATGCATCTAGAGACTGTCATACAGGGTGAAGTAAGTCAGAAAAAGAAAAACAAATACCGTATATTAACGCATATATCTGGAACGTAGAAAATGGTACAGATGAACCGGTGTGCAGGGCAGAAATTGAGACACAGATGTAGAGAACAAACGTATGGACACCAAGGGGGGAAAGCGGTGGGGAGTGGGGGTGGTGGTTTGATGAATTGGGTGATTGGGATTGACATGTATATACTGATGTGTATAAAATTGATGACTAATAAGGACCTGCTGTATAAAAAAATAAAATATTAAAAAAAGAAAAAAGCATATAATCATGACTTTTATACAGATATGAAGTAGAGACATATCAAAAATTTCATTTAAATCATGAATTAATGAGGGAACAAGTAAGATATTACAACCGGTTCAAAAAAGAATGCAAAGTATTGCACATTTATAGTCTGACAGGGAATGGTGAGATAAATTTTTAGATGCACACAAAATTGGCAAAACTTGAAATATCTATAGGGTGATAACTACTTTCCTGGGGTCATAGTTTGCATTTCTGTGGAGGGAAATTTTTTTGCACTGTCATTGGTTTCTACAAACTAACTGCTATCTGCATAACCTTGTAAATTAGCCTAGTCATAGACAAACAAAAGCTGAGATTATTCAGATGGGTGAGCTAGCCAGAACATCCACTAAATTTCAAAGTCTTTTATAATGTTTTCTTCTATTCTATTCCTCCCTTCCTCCCTTCCTCCCTCTTCCTTGTTGTCGTAATAATCTCAAAGAGATATTAACCTTGATCACAGGTAAGACTAGTCTCATTACGTTTGGCTTATTATTTACTTAAGTGTAGCAAGAGTGTTCATTTATCATATAGGTATTCTTACGTATGCTTTGCAAAATCTAGAGCCATACGGTTTTGAATAATTACAAAATTAACTTCTCTCTGGAGGTTTTCATAAGGAATCTCAGCTTGGACCTTAAATGCCTGTATTATTTGCACTCCTAAGGCAAATCAAGTTCAAGAAATTCTCTCCACCTTATTTCACCTGCAGTACTTATGCATTTGGGTAAATTCCTCTTTTCTTGAAGTCCCCAAAATAACTTCATGTTCCTGGACTGCCAGGGAGTGATGATCCTTACCACCTATAAGGTTGGACCCTGTGAACTAGATAGCACTTATCCTGAGAGTCCTTTGTAGGCGTTGACACCATAATAAAGCCACATTAGTTCCTCACAGTCGGCCTGTTCTACCTGATCCAAGGAGCAGCATTCTCAATATGACATTCTAGGCAAGATGTTAGTTACGTAACAGATTTCTCCAATTTTATCCTGGTAAAAAGGAAGACATTATTATTGAATATATTAAATAACCCGATCACCATTGAAAGTAAGGACATTTGGTATGAGTTTCTGAACTCTGGGGGTCAGTGAGACTCAGATATCATTTTAAAATATTTTATTTCAGTTTATATAAACAGAATGGTTTTTAAATGTAGGTTCTATTATCACTCAGGTATGATGAGGCCAACAGAACAGAAGATGTCTACCATTTGGAAAGGTTTATACTTGCAGTTCTTAAGAGGGATGGGGCATGCCTTGTCATGCAGGGCCATATGGGGAAGCACCAGGGTTGATCCAGGAGGAAGATGGGGCAAGGAGACAGCATGGGTGGAGACTTTATTGTGGTTTTTATTGGAAAGGTGAGGCAAGGCAGAGTAAGCAGGTTTAAAATTGGCTGGTCTGAATGATTTCAGTGGACTCTGAGGTATGGGGTTCTCGCTCGTGGTCTGGTACCTGGCCCTGGGTGATAAGGTAGAGGAGAATTACCTCTTGGAGCATATGAACCAGATAGAGGAGGTGGTTGAGAGTATGGATTCTGGACTGGTTTGTTTGCATATGAAAGGCACACTCTGGGGCAAGTCATTTGTCATGTTTGCTATCCCTAAGAATTGGTTAGTCCTGGGAGAGACAGTCTCTCCCCAGTCACTGAGGCTGGAAATGCCAGAGCATCAAGCATAAGGAAAATCATAAAAAACCATTAATACAAGAATCTACTAAATTGTATGGGTAGCAAATCATTGAAGTAGAGAGAAAGGACTTTCTTATAGATCCAGAAGAGAGAACATTAAAACAACTATATTCCAGTCAGATAACCACTGTAAAATTTCCCTTATCAGTCCATTCACTATGGACTGTGTAATTAATTCTTGTTCCACTTGATCTTGGGTTAGCAGTAGCATGAAGTTGTCTGCTTCTTGACCGAAATTCTGCAAGTCCTGACTCAGCTCATTGGTGTCATCAGATGCCTATACCCAAGAGTCTGTTCCTTGACATGTCAATTATTTAAAATATCTGGGCCTTTACCATGGGACTCCTGAGAGTTTTCTTCTTTGTTGAAGACACAGACTCTGGCGTGAAGCTGATAGTAGAACCTTCAGGCAAGTATCTGAGGAAAACAAACATCTGTAGATGACAGAAACTGAAAGTGATTTTGGTTAATTTACTACTAGTAATTTTCAAATGTGAAAAGTCTGATGACATTTCATAATAAAAATGATACATTAATGTGACATGCAAAACACAATAATAAAACCATTCCCCCCAAGTTAGAATGTTTCAAAGGATAATAAATAAGCCTGTTTTTAAAGAACTCAGGGAATTTAGTTCTGGTTTTACAAAAATGGAGGAATATAATTCTTACAGATGAGAAAAACCTTGAAATATAGAATAATAATCCTAAAAGAAGATGCCAAGAATATCAAGTAAAAAATTCATTAAGTCTGGTGTGGGTCTTAGACATCTGCATTGTTATTAAACTCCACAGACAAGTCTGCAGTGCATCCCTAATTGAAAACCACTGGCCTGGATGGTGCTAGATTCAAATGAAAGAAGTAAGGCCATGGACAAGTCAATGTTTTAAATAATAACTGCAGTTATCACTGATAATATTAGAGTGTTGCTGTCTAATATCATCACACAAAGCTCCACAGGACCAGAACACATATACAAGAGTTTGATAGAACTCTGTATTTCATAAGAGTTTTGATCAAAGGGTAAGTGACCCATTAACTGCATTTACCATCCTCTGTGGTAGAGAGAGTAGTTCTATTCATAAAGCTGGATTTATTTGGGGAACTTGAGCTTATGCTACAAATCCTGCCTGAGACTTGTTGCCATCATCAAAACACAGTTCTAACTGGTCTGTTATGAGAGCATTATTCACTGAAAGTACCCGTGAGAACCGATGGCCACAACTTTTATAACTTAGAAGCAACCCTCTTTGAAGCTGAAGGTTTAGCTAGTGCCATTTCTGGGTTCTGTTGTCACAAAGTTTGTATTCAGGACCCCAGAGTGGATCTTCAGTCTGATCCTAACCGGGTTGGGAATGACAGTATGGGCAAGGGAGAAATGGCCAGATAGGAACCATTGAAAGTTTTGATCAGTCCTACCTTCCTGATCAACCCCAAAGTCAGAATCAGAAATTCTACTTATAGAGGGTCAGATTAAATCTAATTTTTAGGGCAACTTTCCTTTAATCCATAGAGTAGCAGAATCTGAGGTTTTGTGTGTATGTCTGAATGTGATTCCAGTTTTGTACCTACTATGAATGATGTAAAAGAGGGGGGCTTTAGGTGTATTTGCTGGTCCAGTAAAAGTTCAGGAACCAGGAAGGCAAGGCAAGAGTCTCCTCAAAGAAATTAAGGTATTTAATATCTCAACATAATAAAAGCCGTTTATGGCAAACCAACACCAACATAGTACTAAACGGTGAATATCTGAAAGCCTTCCCACTGAATTCTGGAATAAGACAAGGATGCCCACTCTAACCACTTCTATTCAACCTAGTTTTAGGAGTTCTAGCCACAACAATCAGACAAGAAAAATAAAATTATCCAAATTGGAAGGGAAGAGGTAAAATTATCTTTATATACAGTTGACATGATACTCTGTGTAGAAAACCCTAAAAATGCCACACAAAAACTATTAGCACTGATAAATGAACTCAGCAAGGCAGCAGGATACAAGATTAATATACAGAAATCTGTTGCATTTCTTTACACTAGCAGTGAAATATCAGAAAGAGAAAGTAAAAAAAAAAAAATCCCATTTAAAATCACATTAAAAAATTATCTAGGAATAAACCTAACCAAGGAGGTAAAAGACTTACACGCTGAGAACTATAAAACATTCATAAAGAAAATCAAAGATGATTCAAGGAAATGGGAAGATGGAACGATATCCCATGCTCTTGGATTAGAAGAATTAATATTGTTAAAATGGCCATATTACCCATAGCAATCTACAAATTTAATGTGATCCCTATCAAATCCCCTATGACATTTTTCACGGAATGAGAACAGATAATCCTAAAATTTATATGGAACCACAAAAGACCCAGAATTGCCAAAGCAATCCTGAAGAAAAAGAACAAAGCTGGGGGCATAACCCTCCCAGACTTCAGACAGTACCACAAAGGTACAGCAATCAAAATGGGGCAGTATTGGCACAAAAACAGACATATGGATCATTGGAACAGAATAGAGAGCCCATAAATAAACAGACACACCTGTGGTCAATTAATCTTCAACAAAGGAGGCAAGAATATACAATGGAGAAAAGGCAGTCTTTTCAGCAAATGGTGTTGGGAAAGCTGGACAGCCGCATGTAAATTAATGAAATTAAAATACTCCCTTATACCATAGATCAATACAAAAATAAACTCAAACTGGCTTAAAGACTGAAATATAAGGCATGACACCATAAAACTCCTAGAAGAGAATGTAGGCAAAACATTCTCTGACATAAATCTTCACAATATTTTCTTAGATCAGTCTCCCAAGACAATAGAAATAAAAGCGAAAATAAACAAATGGGACCTAATCAAACTTAAAAGCTTTTGCACAACAAAGGAGACCATAAACAAAATGAAAAGACAACCTGTGGACTGGGAGAATATATTTGCAAATGATGCGACTGATGAGGGATTAATTTCCAAAATATATAAACAGCTCATGAAACTCAATATCAAAAAAACAAACAACCCAATCAAAAAATGGGCAGAAGACCTAAATCGACATTTCTTCAAAGAGGCAGGCCATACAGTTGGCCAACAGGCACATGAAAATATGCTCAGTGTTGCTAATTATTAGAGAAATGCAAATCAAAACTACTATGAGGTATCACCTCATACCGGTCAGAATGGCCATCATCAAAGTCTACAAATAATAAATCCTGGAGGGGGTGTGGAGAAAAGGGAATCCTCCTACCCTGTTGGTGGGAATGTATATTGGTGCAGCCACTATGGAAAACAGTATGGAGGTTCCTTAAAAAACTAAAAATACAGTTACCATATGATCCAGCTATGCCATTCCTGGGCATATATCCAAAAGAGACAAAAATTCTAATTAAAAAAGATACATGCACCCCAATGTTCATAGCAGCACTATTCACAATAGCCAGGACATGGAAGCAACCTATGTGTCCATCAACAGATGAATAGATAAAGAAGATGTAGCGTGTGTGTGTGTGTGTGTGTGTGTGTGTGTATACATACATATATATACACACACATATATATGTAATGAAATATTACTCAACCGTAAAAAAGAATGAAGTAATGCCATTTGTAGCAACATGGATGGACCTAGAGATTATCATACTAAGTGAAGTAAGTCACAGAGACAAATATTATATGATATGTGGAATCTAAAATGTAATACAAATGAACTTATTTCCAAAGCACAAAGAGATTCACAGACAGAAAACAAACTTATGGGACTTCACTGGTAGTGCAGTGGTTAAGAATCCGCCTGCCAATGCAGGGGACACGGGTTCGAGCTCTGGTCCGGGAAAATCCCACATGCCGTGGAGCAACTAAGCCCATGCGCCACAGCTACTGAGCCTGCACTCTAGAGGCTGCAAGCCACAACTACTGAGCCCTCGCGCCACAACTACTGAAGCCCACACACCTAGAGCCCGTGCTCTGCAACAAGAGAAGCCATGTCAATGAGAAGCCTGCGCACCACAACGAAGAGTAGCCCCTGCTCACCGCAGCTAGAGAAAGCCTGTGCGCAGCAGTGAAGACCCAATGCAGCCAGAATTAAATAAATAAATTTATTTTAAAAACCCAAAAAACTTACGGTTACCAAAGGGGAAGGGGGGAGGGGTAAATTAGGAATATGGGATTAACAGATACATACTACCATATATAAAATGGATAAACAATAAGGATTTACTATATAGCACAGGGAACTATATTCAAGATCTTGTAATAACTGATAATGGACAAGAATTGAAAAAAATATATATTGATGTATATATATATTTGAATCACTGTGCTGTACATCTGAAACTAACACAGTATTGTGAATCAACTGTACTTCAAGAAAAGAGAAAGTTGAGATATTTAGAATAGGGAGAATGTTCATTTGACCGGGATCAGTTGCAGGTTTCCTTTCTGCTTTTGTATTCCTGTCTTCCTTAGAGGGCTTTGTGAAAGAATGGCTTGGATAAGGACCATTTAATGACCTGTCTCCTGAAAGGTCAAGTTTTATTGATGCTGATATTAGAGTTTACTGATATGATGAACTTGAAGTTAAAACAAGACTTGTGAATTTGTGCTGACCAGGAACGGTTCATCAAAGTAGAATCCAGTGAACAGTTTGCTATCCTGTGGAATGTCATATTAAATAGCAAACACTTTTTCTAGGGAGGAGAACTAATTGAAGGCAATAGAGTATATATGTTGTAATATTTTGTGAAAAATTACACAAAATGTGGCAAGTGGGTGAAATGGGTGAAGGTGGTCAAAAGATATAAACTTCCAGGTATAAGATAAATAAGTCCTGGGAATGTAATGTACAGCATGGTGACTGTAGTGAATAATACTGTGTTGTATATTTGAAAGTTGCTAAGAGATTAGCTCTTAAAAGTTCTCATCACAAGAGAAAAAATATTTGTGACTGTGTGGTGATGAATATTAACTTGACTTATTTTGATCATTTCACACTATATACATATATCAATTCATTATGTTATAATGTTATGTTAATTATATCTCTATAAAAAATATGTGTGCCTTATCTCATAATGAACAATGAGCTCTGGAGGTTTCATCTCTCCCCTTTAGAATATTTAGGTAATTCTTCATCTTGGAAAACTTTGGAATTGATTGACTGTGAGACCCTCACCCCCGCCCCAAAAAGCCCCAACACATATACTTTTTATTTGTTGTGTGTCACCACCAGTCTTGATCAGTCCTTCCTGTTTTGGGTACAGTTTCTACCATTTTCTAGAACTATTTGTCTCCCATTAATCTTTTGTATTCACAGTTTCCCAATTCCCTAGTAAAAAAGTGTAGAAACCTACTATTTAATTTAAAAAATCTCTTTTTATTGGCATTCCTCTGCTGATTAAATTAACATATCCTTAACAGGAGTTGGGGTTAACATATACACGCTACTATATACAAAATAGAAAATCAACAAGGACCTACTGTAGAGCCCAGGGAACTCTACTCAATTCTGTAATAACGTAAATGGGAAAAGAATCTGAAAAAGAATAGGTATATGTATATATAACTGATTCATTTTGCTGTACACCTGAAACTAACAAACAATTGTAGATCAACTATACTCCAAAATAAAGTAAAAATTAAAGAAAATAGGGAATTCCCTGGTCTTCCAGTGGTTTGGACTTGGCGCTTTCATACTGAGGCCTGGGTTCAATCCCTGGTTGGGGAACTAAGATCCCGCAAGGCGCGTGGCATGACCAAAAAAAAAAAAAAAAAAAAGGCAAACAAAAATAAATAAATAAGTACAATTTATCATTATTCCAAAAAAAGTAAAATAAAATGAACATATACTGGTTTTTAAAAAGGCAATAGATTTTATATGTTATAATACTTTGTGAAAAATTAAAATCACTTCTGTATTGCTATAGTATTAATCCCTAATAACCTGATTTGGGGATGATTAGATTTGACAGAGCCAACTTCTTCCTTTTTTTTTTTTTTTTCTTTAAGATGTTGGGGGTAGGAGTTTATTAATTAATTAATTTATTTTTGCTGTGTTGGGTCTTCGTTTCTGTGCAAGGGCTCTCTCTAGTTGTGGCAAGCGGGGGCCGCTCTTCATCGCGGTGCGCGGGCCTCTCACTGTCGTGGCCTCTCTTGTTGCGGAGCACAGGCTCCAGATGCGCAAGCTCAGTAGTTGTGGCTCACGGGCCTAGTTGCTCCGCAGCATGTGGGATCCTCCCAGACCAGGGCTCAAACCCGTGTGCCCTGCATTAGCAGGCAGATTCTCAACCACTGTGCCACCAGGGAAGCCCCCAGAGCCAACTTCTTGTATTGGACCTCGTAAGTGTCCAGAGGGCATTTAGAGTTAGCCCTGGTACATCGAGTCTAACCATCTTTACTTCCTTCCAGCTGGCATCAGGCTATGCACCATCCTTCTGTCCTCCCCCTCTGGTGACTATTTTAGCAGAAGACAAAAAGTAGGAGGCTATATAGAGAGTTTTCTGCAATGAGCTGTGTCCTGTGATCGTGCTGCTAATCCACTTCCTTGGGGAGACCAGCTGTTCGGTCTGGTGTACACCAGCATTATGTTTCTTCCAGTTGGCTCTAGTAGATGTGTTAAGAAGCTGGAAAGGGATCTAGGTCTGATTGTGAAAACTGCATTTTTATCTTTTTGCAGAAATGAAAACCCCCTAAACACTTTTCAGGCAAATAACCTAACTTTGAAGTACTTACTACATTTCTGTTTTTGGAGAGTATAGCCCTTATTCTTACTGTGTTTGACTCTTAATTAAAAGAAAGACAATAGTTAATTCTGCGTCATTTTTTACCCAAAAAAGAACTAGGGTTCTGTTCCCAATTGTAAATCTACTTTATGTACATTGTTCTTAATGTATTACTGAACCACTGAGCTAGTGCAAATGGTAAAAGCAAGAAAACCGGTACAGCTGATTGACTTTGAAATTGAGAACCCTGGAAAGCTAAAATGAACTTCAAATAGAATTTCACCTGCTTTTCAGTAAAAGGAAGATGTCTGGGTTCTGAATATGCCTTTGAAGGCTTTTTGCAGTGTGTCAAAAGTATGAATTCACTGTGATTCTAACAATTGGTCTTAGATAATTGTTTTGACACATTAGTTTGTGTTGCATTATTTCTCTTGTGTGGTTTTGCAGCTCTGGTGTAGAGGTTTTACTTCAATTCTTGTTGAGGTATGGTTTTTGGGAAGACTCTTTACTGGTCAGGATGAAAGGTGGTCCTCTGGATTTTTTTTCCAGGTTCCCCATCACTCCTCCGAGAGTCAGATGGTTGAGATTCAGGGGGATAAAGCGTTGAGAAATTCAGGGTCCTTGAAAGTGAGCCAATCAGAGTCAATGTTTGGATTTACTTGTTTCTCATGGTGTATCAGATTCTGATTCTCCTCCTTGAAATAACAACCAGCGTGTTCTTAGTGATTAAGCTGATGAAGAACGATATTTTTAGGAAGGAATCTGCAATGTCTGTAATATAACTTGATTACTTTTTTCAAGTAAATGACTATATTCTGTTTAATACTGAGAAGAAGGAATCTTAAAATTAAGTGATGTCCCTTTTTTGCCTGGGCACTGAATCTCAAAAGTTAAAAAAAAATGGTCAGTCAGAGGGAATCTGTGTTTACGTAACTGGTTTGAGACAAGCTTATGAGCAATGAGACATTTTAAACGTTGGCATTGTAGTGCTCAAGGCCACATTATCTAATTGATATTCCACCTATGATGGAAGTAACAGAATAATTCCCTTTAAAAACATGAACAAGATGGTATTGATGGTATTGGTTCTTCTGAGTATAGCAATGAAAGATGGCAAGGAATGATCTCCACTGATACGCTGACTATACTATTTAGCAGAGATGCAGATGGCTCCCATATAGGATGGCTCTTAAACTCGTTTATCTTCTTCCGCATCCTTTGCATAGGTAAATAAATTCTGGTTTAAAGAATCTCTGATTCCCTTACATAGTTCCAAAGATGGTTTCTAACATTATACATGTAGCCCTATAAACCCAGCCCATAGTCAAGACCTATCAACATATAGAAAGGGGAGTAAAGCATCCATGGGATACCATTGTCCCTGTTGGCACCTGCTGCCCTTCCATGGCATTCCAAGACTTGCTCCCTCTACTATGGAGGATTTTCCTTTAATAACTCCCAGAGACAAACAGTTGAATTGCAGTATAGTGTGGTAGTGGAAAGCATGGTCTATAGTTCCTGATGGATATGGGTTCAGATTCCTTCTCAGTCCCTTTCTGTGTGAATTTAAGCATCTACTTACTAGCTCGTTGTGTTAGTTTTCCATCTATAAAGCAGAGATGATAATTTGTATTTACCTTAAGAGTTTGTTGAGAAAAGTGATAACCATACAACCTTAACTGTTCAGCAAGTTTCAGGGGGCTAAAAAGAGTATATAGAATGTTTTTTTTATAGACTCATTTGGCTGGATATACACTAAAACTTCAATAATTGCATGTCTCCTGAGTTAGGCTAGTCTGGGCTCTGCTGCAATAACAAATAATCCCAAACCTTTGTAGTTTAAACCAACAAAAGTACATTTCTTATACACGTTATATATCCATCATTATTTACCAGGAAGCGTGTTCATGGCAGTCAATTAAGGACTCAAACTAACCAAACAGTGACAATCTTCAACGTGCTGGTTTTGAGTCAGAGAAATAAGAGAGCTCTGGAGGATTCTGGACCAATAATTAGAAGATTTAGGCCTGAAGCCACACGCAGTATTTCCATTCTCTACTAATTGGCCAGAGCTGGTCATGTATTTCCCCTATGACCACAGCTTTGTAACATAGGGACAAGGCAGCCTAATCCTACAATGTGTCCCCAGGGGGAGACTGAAATCCTGGCCAGCAGCACTAATGACTTCCACATCTCCTCTCCAGCTAGCATATAACCTAAGGCAGGAAGAAGTTAATTGGTCTTTTTCTCTTCCAGTTCTTCAAAATACTGAGGTATTAATGTTCTTAATGTCAAGGACTGGAAGAAGAAAGAGAGCACTAATTAGGCTAATTCACCAAAGGAGATACATGACATTATATTATTGTTTTGTACAGGAATTGGAGTTTTATATAAGCATCCCATTTGCTAAACACCTGCTTCATTATTATCAGGAAAAAAAAAAGTAGGTTTAGTTATTGATTTTTCCTCTATTGCCAAATGAAACCTCAGAGTTCATCAACTGTCTTCTATTTAGGAATAATTGTGGTTTTAGTCTTGCCAGAAGGTGGTAGTGACTTTGGGTTATGCTAGCTAAACGTGTGGTACTATGATTAAGAGGCATTTTAAAATTTGATCCCCAAATAATCCTTTGTATAGAAAGTGGATTTGACAATTGGGATCTTGTCAGCTGGGTTTCTCCATACACACAGATATGCAAATTCACATCCTCATGTATTCAGTGGTATTTATCCAAGAGCAGAGTGTTCTACAGGCAAAGAAAACAGCTTAGGGAGGACTTAGCCAGCCTGTTTTGGAGCTTGGAAGCGAAGCTGTTTGAGAAGTCTGGAGAGCAGAAACATAATGAACTGACATTTTTGGAACTAAGAATTGCCAATCTAAACTTTATCAAACATGGTTAAATATCGCTTTGGGACTGAGACATAACATATAAACCTCAAGCCTGCAATTTTAGGCTCCATATTTTGCAAGAGATGTAGTTGCTGGATAGAATATGGGCTGCACAGTTAGATTTGAATTTCAGATACACAATGAATAATTTTGCAGTGTAAGTATGTCCCACGTAGATATTGCTTTGAACAGGAATGGGAGTTTTGTGCAAGCAAATATCTATATGGGATATACTTTTACTACAGTGTTATTCATTGTTTATCTGAAATTCAAATTTAACTGGACTTTATGAATTTTTATTTACTAATATGGTGACTATCAAGAATGAATGGCATGAACATTTAACCTCACTCAGCTCCTCTTCCAAGGTAGAAGTAACAGTTGCTCCCATGTGGCCTGAGAGTATCAGAATTAAATTTTTTTTTTTAGTTCTATCTTTCTAAGATAGTTAAAACAGGCACAGGAAGGGAAGTCAGCATCCTGTCCAGATCTCAAGGCTTATTGCTGTATATATTTTACATCTATGGCTATTTTTCAAATAGCTTGAAACATTCTGGAAAAAGCAGATGATAAAGCCTTAAAAACTGGATAGAAGTGCAAAAAAGTTAGAAAATCTGCCCTCAAAGTCTGCAGACTATCCCACTGGACCCTCCTTGGCCATGAAGTAGCTGTCATCAAGTCAATAGAAAGGCTGACTTTGATGAGCCCGTTTCCATGTTAAAATGATCAAAAACAATATAATTGATGTCAGACGCAGACAGAACAATAGTGCTGTGTTTTGAGCATTAATCCTCCTGGAGATAAGCAGAGACAGAGGATTGCTGCCTTGAACTTTGCTGCTCTAGCCTGAGGCTACTGCCACATATAAGAATGGCTTTTCTATCTCAAGCATTCTTTTATCATGTAGTTGATTGACTCTGGCACAGGTAACTGGTGGTTTTTGAGTCATGATGGCACTTTGCCTTCCCCCCCAATTATAAACCCTGCTTAGTTTTGTTATGAATCTTTTTTTTTTTAAATAGCTGAATCCTCTGCAATGTTAACTGTTGCTTAATAAGTTGTA
Source organism: Physeter macrocephalus (assembly GCF_002837175.3). Classification (NCBI taxonomy): domain Eukaryota; kingdom Metazoa; phylum Chordata; class Mammalia; order Artiodactyla; family Physeteridae; genus Physeter; species Physeter macrocephalus. The sequence goes on along the minus strand of NC_041233.1, from coordinate 12,177,278 downwards.
GCCACAATTAGGGGATTTCTTGCAGGAACAGAGATGTTCAACTCTGCATCTTTTGTTCCTTAACAGGCAGAACTACAATATGATGATTTGCTTGGCTTGGTAATGTTGCTGTGTGCCAGGGAAATTTCCAGTAGAAAAGGTCATCCCAGTGTTAGATTTTCAGACTTTTCAGCTGTAACTAACATTAAATGACCAAAGGGATTCTGTCAAGGTTTAAAAACTCTCTTAATCAGTCTGCCAGTGCGGTGGGCATAAGGGGTTGGCTTTTAGTGTGGTTTAATCCAGAAAATACCAACTGTACTGAAGTTCTGACCTACTAGATTTAAAATCCACCAGGGGAAAATTGTTGAACGTTGTGCTTGTGGATCCATAGAAGGGCACTGCCCCCACCCCCCTGACCTCTTCTCTGTTCTCTCTGCTGTCTTCTCAGTTGTATTGAAATGGACATTTGATTTAGACACCGGGACAGCCTGGTCCAGATACCGCTCCCTCTGAAAGACAAGAGGACTAAAAAAAAAGACTGAATTAGTTTACCTCTAAATAAAAAACAGGCAAATAGTCATGATTTAAGGCTCCTTTAAAAATTCTGTTTATTTGTTTTTTTACTGGTTACTTATAAAGACTTCAACAACTGTAATCTTTTCTACCTGATGTGAAACATCAAGATGGAAATAGAGAACAAATCAAAACATAACACCCTATTAAATCTCTGACTGTCTCACTTCCACCTAATGCTAAAAAAGAGGATGGGAAGTCAGTGATTGGCTCCCAATGTGATAGAGTTTTGAGGAACCAGGGTCTGGATGTTAGAGCCTTCCCTGGGCCATCTACAGGGCAGGAATCTGGTGAGCTCTGCTATAGCTGATGCAGTCTTCGGTCTCTAGGGTTTAGAGGCAAGTGAGGGACCCAGCAGACCGTTCCCCCAGAGGAAAGCAGATCCTGGGGTGGGCTTGAAGTAGGCATCAGGATGAGAGGGCAGCAGGGAGCTCACCCTAGAAGAGAGACAGGGATCTAACCTCTGGGAGTGGAGATAAAATTCTAATTCACAAAACAATGAAAGCCTTTGCAGATACTATTTTAAAAGACTTTTAAATCAGAAAATGCAGTAGCTGCAACTGTACTTGAGCATTATTTTCCTGTCATTGAAAATTCCATTATTTGATTAAAATTTCTGAAATGACACTTCCAGAATTTATTACAGTGTCTGATTGCAATGTTGTAACTCTGAACACATTTTGTCATAGACTAGGGTACTTTTGAAGTTTGTTTATTTTGGCTTCCTCTTACTTGTGACCTAACCGCTAAAAGCGATTTATCTCAGAGCCTTTTAAAGTTGTATTCTTTAGAAGGAGGTTTTTCCATTGCAAACAGTACTGAAGAGTCTTTAACACACATACAAATGATCCTCTGTCTCTTTCTTTCCTTCTTTTTTTTTTTTGGCTGCACGGCGCCACATGGGGGATCTTAGTTCCCTGACCAGGGATTGAACCCATGCCCCCTGCAGTGGAAACACGGAGTGCTAACCACTGGACTACCAGGGAAGTCCCTCTTTATTTCTAAGTGGATGATTTTAATGTCATCTTCTTTAGCCTTAGCGATTTCAGGACCTACATTCTATTTCAAAGATGGCCTTATCTATGCAGACTGACCTGGCCTTTTCTTTCACTTCCCAGGCTGTCGGTTTCAATAATAGTCCCTTCCTGGGCAACATCATCTATCAATTTTGCTTGATTTGCCAAAACAGGCTCAGTAACATGGTGTTTCATCAGTGATGCTGGGCTGAGTATGCCAGAGGGGGCCTCTGTTTCCCCTCTTGTAACTTGAGGAGTGTAATGTGTTGGATACTGTCTCCCCAAAATTCATGTCCACGTGAAACCTGAGGATGTGACCTTATTTGGAAATATGGCAATTGCAGATGTAATTAAGGTAAGAATTCAGATGAGATCATCATGGATATAGGATGGGACCCCAAAGCCAATGACTGGTGTCCTTCTAAGAAGAGGGGGAGGGGGGGAAGAGAGAGACACACAGGGAAGAGGCCATGGCAAGATAGAGGCAGAGATTGGAGTGTTGCTGCCACAAACCAAAGAACACCAGGAACCTTCCAGGCCTAGAAAAGGCAAGGAAGGATTCTCCCCTAGAGCCTTTGGAGAGAGCGTGACCCTGCTGACACCATGACTTTGGACTTCTGGCCCCTACAACTGTGAGAGAATAAGTGCTCTGTAAAGCCACCAAGTTATGTTAATTTTTACAGCAGCCCTAGGAAAGGAACACAAGAGGCTTCCTGAAGTTAGACTGTGTGAGGCTGGCTTCTCTGTGCTCCAGGGGACCTGGCCAGAGCTGGATGGGATGCCAGTCCAGGGGGTTTCGGGGCCCCGAGCAGACTGGCAGGGCAGAGACGCAGATATAGGGTGTTACGACTGGGATCCAGCTACTGCAGTGGGGTACAGAGTGGCATTTGGAGACAGGAGCAAGGCAGACAGGGGGTAAATCTTCAGAGCGGCACCCGGAGCAGGGCACATCTGTTGCCGCGTTACCCACACTGACTTTCCTTTCCTTTCCTCTGACAGAGGACAGAGTTGCCCTAGGTCCTGTTAGAGCTGAACCCGACAGAGGCCAAGGGACAGACGGGCCCTTCTAGGGATAGAGCAAGGGGGCCAAGTAGCTCATCACAAGAAACAGTGGGAAAACTGGGAGTTTCTGGATGTACAGTCAGGTGTTCACTACTTGCACAGTTGTTTAGCGCTGTGTGTATTCCATGTATTTTTCGAAGTGGATAGTGGATGAGTTGAAGGCTTTTCTCCTCAACCCCAGAGTGTTGTTCCCAGGTGTCCTTTTCTTGACAATATTACTGCAGCATCCCTGGTTCAGACCTTCTAGGTCATACTGGAGAGCTGTACTAATTATGAAAATATTACTTCTATGGTAATGACCATGCAGAGCCTTGTCTTTTTAAAAAAATTTATTGAGGAATAATTGACAAATATAACTGTATACATTTAAAGGGTGCAGTGTGATGATTTAAAATACATGTACGTTGTGGAATGATTGCCAAGGTCGAGAGAACTAATACATCCATCACCTCACATAGTTAAAACTGTGTGTGTGTGTGTGTGTGTGTGTGTGTGTGTGTGTGTGTGTATGTGAATGTATGATGCGAACGCTTACGATCTACTCTCGGCAGCTTTCAAGTTTACAACACTGCATTATTCTTTTAAATTTTATCGAAGTATAGTTGATTTACAATGTTGTGTTAATTTCTGCTGTACAGCAAAGTGATTCAGTTATACATATATATATTCTTTTTCATATTCTTTTCCATTATAGTTTAGCACAGGATATTGAATATATCAATAGTTCCCTGTGCTATACAGTAGGGCTTTGTTGTTTATCCATCTTATATGTAATAGTGTACATCTGCTAATCCCAAACTCCCAATCCTCCCCCACCCCCCGCCCCACCGGGGCAACCACAAGTCTGTTCTTTATGTCTGTGAGTCTGTTTTGTAGACATGTTTATTTGTGTCATATTTTAGATTCCACGTATAAGTGATATCATATGGTATTTGTCTTTCTCTTTCTGACTTACTTCGCTTAGTATAATAATCTCTGGGTCCATCCATGTTGCTGCAAATGGCATTATTTCATTCTTTTTAATGGCTGAGTAATATTCCATTATATATGTATGTACTACATCTTCTTTATCCATCATCTGTCAATGGACACTTAAATTGTTTCCATGTCTTGGCTATTGTAAATAGTGCTGCTGCGAACATAAGGGTTCATGTATCTTTTCAAATTACAGTTTTGTCTGGGTATATGCCCAGGAGTGGGATTGCTGGATCATAGGGTAACTCTATCTTTAGTTTTTTGAGGAAACTCCATACTGTTTTCTATAGTGGCTGCACCAACTTACATTCCCTCCAACAGTTTGAGGGTTCCCTTTTCTCCACACCCTCTCCAGCATTTACTATTTGTAGACTTTTTAATGATGGCCGCTCTGACCAGTACACTATACTATTAGCTATAGTCACCATGGGAACAGCCTGGTCGTGAGTGCTTTATCATAGTAATAAATTTATATTTAATATTTATATGATATTTAGTATATAATAAACAATATATAAGAATTCATTTAATTCTCATAACAACCCTATGAGGTGCCGGTACTCATTCCTTTTTACAGAAGAGGAAACTGAGGCACAGAGAAGTTAAGTAACTTGCTCAAGACTACAAAAATGGAATGACTAACTGAATGGTATTACTAGGTATTAATTATGGTTGTATTAAAATTGATTTATGTTTTTTATTGATCGAGGAGTGGATTAACCACATTTGGGTCCTCAATATACACAGCAAATAGGTTACCGCAGATTTTGAATGCGTCCGGGGCCTTGGAGGATAAGACTTGGCTGGGCTCAAGAAAAGGAGGGATCCAACATTCCTCTAACTTCTTGGGATAAGACGAATATATAACTTTTAATAAAGGAATCAATTGCAGAGGGATTTCCTCGTACTTACTGCGGAGTGATGGGAGGGAAATAGAGATATTTTTATTTATTTATTTATTTTTTTGTGGTATGCGGGCCTCCCTCTGCTGTGGCCTCTCCCGTTGCGGAGCACAGGCTCCGGACGCGCAGGCTCAGCGGCCATGGCTCACGGGCCCAGCCGCTCCGCG
>NC_041233.1:12163619-12172201 GCF_002837175.3 Physeter macrocephalus | reverse complement strand
TTTTTTTTTTTTTTGTGGTATGCGGGCCTCCCTCTGCTGTGGCCTCTCCCGTTGCGGAGCACAGGCTCCGGACGCGCAGGCTCAGCGGCCATGGCTCACGGGCCCAGCCGCTCCGCGGCACGTGGGATCCTCCCAGACCGGGGCGCGAACCCGGTTCCCCTGCATCGGCAGGCGGACGTGCAACCACCGCGCCACCAGGGAAGCCCCAAATAGAGATATTTTAGTGGCATATCTTTGTCGTTAATGACAGGGCCTTTGTCAGGTGAATGCTGTGGTTTGGATGCCAGTTGGTATGTTTCATACGACTTAATATTTTCAGGCTGTGTGGGAGTGCTTTTCTTTAGGCATGTGATTGGGGCATTCCTGTTTGGGTGTAGGCATGTGAGCAGAGAGTGGCAAGACAGTCAGTCAGCTGCCACTTTGCTGCAACTGGTGTTTCTGACTGTGTTTGGGTTCCTGGAACCTTGCCATCTTGGGGAATCTGAGGCATGTTGGTGACCCGTGTTTTAGGCTTAGCAGTTGCATCAGAGATGGAGAATTGGCTCCAAGGTAGTTAGAAACCAGGTAGAATATATTACCTTCAAGCCTGGCTTTCTTTTAATTAATTAATTAATTTGGCTGCACCACTTGTGGGATCTTAGTTCCCCTACCAGGGATCGAACCTGGGCCCACAACAGTGAAAGCCCATGTCTTAGCCACTGGACCGCCAGGGAATTCCCAAGCCTGGATTTCTTAACATCACAGATGTTGCTGACAGTTTGTACCACGTGTTGGTTTATTGTCCACCTTGGCTGTGGTTGGATGGCAAGATGCAGAGCTTTTGACCTTCAGATCAGGCTGTGAACACATGGCGTGATGCAGGACCCTCTCTTTCTTCCTGTAACAGCAGGCATTGAGGGTGCCTCTGCAGGAGAGGCCCCGAACCAGGGTAGTTGTGGGACTACTTTGCTTGAGGTGAATGTATTATTACTGGGGAGAGGGCAACAGGAGCCACAGTGGGGTTTCTATAGTGCCCTGGGTGAGAGTGCAACCTCTGTTGTCATTCTGTGTGTACTTGGATCCCAGTGAGGCCCCTAAGGTTACCCATAGGTGAAATGGTGGATAATAGTTTCCTCCCCCGCCGATAAGGTTGTTCAAGGATTGAGATAATCCTTGTGAAGTACTTACTGGAATGCCTGGTACATAGTAAAAGCTCAATAAATATTAGCATGTCAGCTGTCAGTATGGTTCTTATACCTAATACATTGCTGTAATAGAATGAAAAGTTCCTAGCCTTTTAGGAAAAGACTGATTGTTCTGTGGCCATGGTTACGGGTAACCATCAGAACCTGTTTTTTTCTGTTTGTTTGTTTTTAATTAATTAATTTATTTATGTTGGGTCTTCGTTGCTGCGTGCGGGCTTTCTCTAGTTGCGGCGAGCGGGGGCTTCTCTTCGTTTTTGTGCGCAGGCTTCTCATTGCGGTGGCTTCTCTTGTTGCAGATCGGGACAAGGCGGGCGGGCTTCAGTAGTTGTGGCACGTGGGCTCAGTAGTTGTGGCTCTCGGGCTCTAGAGCACAGCAGGCTCAGTAGTTGTGGTGCACGGGCTTAGTTGCTCCGCGGCATGTAGGATCTTCCCAGACCAGGACTCGAACCCATGTCCCCTGCGTTGGCAGGCGGATTCTTAACCACTGCGCCACCAGGGAAGCCCCAGAACCTGTTTTTATATTTGTTTAAACTGATCAGTGACAGCAGCTTACCAGCCTGCTAACATACCAGTTGTAAAGCCAGTCAGCAACAGCTTAACTCAAGTGAGCCGGCCAGCTCTGTTCTCACTCCAGCTTTGCTTCTGCACCTAAAGGTCAGCGGATGCCTTCATATGCCAGCCTCTGGAAGTCTCCCAACCCTCGAACTCAAAGAGTCTCCAAACCCTATATAAGACCAGCTCTCCGTGCATTGCTTAGGGAGAGGGTCTGTTAAAGTGCAGCTCTCCCATGCTCAGCAAGCTATCAATTTGGCTTTAAAAAAAAAAATTTTATATATTTATTTACTTATTTATTTTTGGCTGCGTTGGGTCTTCGTTGCTGCGCGCGGGCTTTCTCTAGTTGAGGCAAGTGGGGGCTCCTCTTTTTTGCGGCGCGTGGGCTTCTCATTGCAGTGGCTTCTCTCGTTGCGGAGAACGGGCTCTAGGCTCATGGGCTTCAGTAGTTGTGGCACGTAGACTCAGTAGTTGTGGCTTGCAGGCTCTAGAGCGCTGGCTCAGTAGTTGTGGTGCACGGGCTTAGTTGCTCCATGGTATGTGGGATCTTCCCAGACCAGGGCTGGAACCCGTGACCCCTGCATTGGCAGGCGGATTCTTAACCACCGTGCCACCAGGGAAGTCTCCCAATTTGGCTTTTTGTTCAGATATTGAGTTGAGATCTCTGCCTTCAACAGGTGAGATGTGTGTTATGAGCTAAGGGATCATAAAGATGGGGCTATAAGGAAGAGTTCACATGAGGGGTGATTTCTGGTCCAAGTTGTGTGATAGGAGTTAAATAGAGAAAAATCACGGGAGGAGGGAGGTCTTCTGACTTGAAAGAACACACCATGAGTTTGATAATGGCAGTTTAAGGACTGCTACCTAATTTGTCATCCCTGGACTGTAGGGTGTGCAAAGGGTAGGGTGATGGAAACTAGGACTGGAACAGTTTGTAGGGGCTGGATCGTCAGGGCCTTGGATCCCGGCCTAAGCAGTTTTCCTGTTCCTCTCAAACATATTTCTAACTTTCTAAGTCCTAACCACAGAAGAGACTGAACTTTTTCCATAAGAGGGTGTTTCTTTGAAATCTCCCTATAGGGGATATTTGTCATTCTATTTTGGCTTTCCAGCGTCTGAACTCTGTTCTTGAGCTTGGAGAATTTCCCACATGAGGGAAAAAAGCAGAATCTTTTTTTCCACTCTAGAAGTTAAAAATGCCAGTATTTGCTTTTCCATCCTCCCTTTCAGCTAGGGCACGGGCAGAACCTGGGGTGGGAGCTGATACAGCAGGAGAGGAGACCTGGGCTGTGTGCTGTGGTAATGGTGGTGGCGCCCATTGCTCCTATGTGGGTGAGCACTGCACGCTGCAGAATCCAGAGCTCTGCATCAGTCCAGAAATTCACTTATTCCCAAAATTTTAGTATTGTTGAAATCAGGGTGATCCTGAAAATCAGTGTTGTGATAGAGTTTGATAAGCTGTATTATCTACTTTTTTCCTTAAGAAAATAAAATAATAACATAATGGTCTTAGGGTCAGCAGCATTGGAGATACTCAGTGGTGGCAGAAGTGTCCATGTTGGACCAGTTCTGAGCACAGTTTTGGCCTCATAGCCCCACAACTCGTTCTCCAGGCCTTTGGGTTATTTTGTAAGCTTCCCAAGAAATTTATTCTTTGATTAAATTAGAGTTTGTTTTTATTGTTTGAAGCACAGAATCCTGACTGTTACATGCAAGTCATCTTAAAAAGTCTTAAGAATGCTGCAGTTTATTAATATAATGGTTTTAATGGAAGCAGGGTTTTTTTCTCCCCAAATCTTCACTTAAATTTGATGTCCCAAGAAACTATGCCATGTTCATAGCTCATCATTCAACCAATATTTATGGACAACCTCTGTATGATATTATGGAGAATGAGCTCATAATGGAGCTTTTATTCCAACATGTATCTTGTGGGTTTGCATCCCCCTGGCACAGCACCTAATACCTGCCATTCCTATCCTGGGGGATTTGACCCAGGTTAAGAAGCACAGTGCAGGCGATGGAGAGCTGGTAGATGCTTTAACTTGAAGAACTGATGTGACCTGATTTGTAGAATTGCTTCTTAGGGGCTTTCTTCAGTTATTCTCATCATCACTCATTTGGTGGAATCCTGTCTCCCTTCAGGGTTTCCTGTATCTTGAAGCTCTATGGAAACAAATTCGGAGCAGGGATCTATGACTTTTGGGTTTGAGATGCCAGATATCTGTGGAGCTCCAAATGCTTTTGAGTTCAAATGTTCTGGATGTTAAGCTCTTTTTTCTTTCCAGGTAATTGCTGGGTTTCCAAATTAAAAACTTGCTCAAGCATCAGTGGTGCTACAATAAGTATTTGGGTCTAACAGATCCTTAGACTTCTCCCAGGTCCACATAAAAGCTTTTTCATGAGTTACTTTTATTTGGAATATTCAGTTCAGTCCATGTGTGTCATCTGATCTTATTGTGTGGAAGGAAACATTCTTCCTAAATAGAGCCCCCCTTTGAAGCAAAAACTTTACATATTCTACAGTGGCTAAAAAGTCTGGTAAAGGCCTTAGAAATAAACAGTCGTAGTTTATCAGTCTAAGTTCACAGAGAAATTAGATATAGAGATTGCTTGTGTGGCCTTTGATAAGACAAGTCTTGGCTTCTAGAGAGTTGGTCTTGGTTTGTACTAACATTGTAGATGGAAATCTTTTAAGAGGGAGCTAATATTTTACACCTTTGTGGGATCCCCTGAAGTCTGGTATGTGGGGTATTACCAAGGAAAGCTAGCATCAAAGACTTGGCATTTTCGACCACTGTTAAAATGGACCAGAAGCCACAATTCAAGTGGATGTTAGGTATTCACAAGATACCACTACTTTCGATGTGTCTGTTCTCTTTAGCTATCTTAGAATAATTTTGTCGGGATTTATTGTCTCACTGCTGTTATTTTAAATTTGAGTTAGAATAGTACATCATAGTATTTCATTTTCACTTCAGCTTATTTTAATTCCAGTTGTAAAATGCTTTTTAAAATAAGTTTCTGTGAAATTAAAATCCATCCAGGCATTTCTGGTTTCTGAGATAACATTATTTCTCTTCCTCTTTGCACTGCCTTCTACAGCCTCCCTCAAAAGAAAAAAAAAAAAAAAGCCTAAAACAGAACCATATGTTTCAAAGATGGGAGAGATCTGGTGCTTCCACAAAGTCTTTAAAAGGAGAATGTTGGAATGACATGATTCTCCTTTCTGTTAACTGTCCCACATTTTGTGAGAACAGTTAGACTTCCCAGAAGTCCTCAATGACTGGTTCAACAGGATGAAAGACACATGTTCCTTGTTAATATAGGAAGGTGCTTAGAGCCCGGTGTTGAAAGCTGTGAAACACCCTTGTCGAATGCTGTGTTTTGTTCAGCAGTTGGATAGCAGTTCAGTGTCCCATAGGAAGACCTGAAGTTTTCATTTGTTCAGAATTTGTAAGAAAAATTCTGGCTTGATTTCGACATGACCATCAGCTATGAAAAGCTATTCAACATAATAATGATGTAGACAGGATTATAGTAATTACAATATTATAACATTATTATAAACATTATAATAATAATGTGTAAAATGGATTCTTTCCAAGTACTTAGATGCCCTTATTTTAAGAAACATACTTGATAAATTGTGCTAATGGATGGGAAAACACTTTGAGAAGTTTACATACTGCAAATGCAAGCTGCTGTTAGTGTTTGGGAGTCTCTGATTTATTCAGTGAAACAGCAGTTCAAGGCCCTTCCCTAGGCCAAACCCTCTTAGCCTCATTCCAGTTACAGAAATGAGCACGCAAGCAGTGAGACACGGGCATTTCAGTAAGAATATTTAGTTCTTTATGTTGTGGAGGGTGGTGTGTGTGTGTTTAGATGTCCCAGATCCACAAACGACTGATCCTCAGCACCAGGCTCTGGTGCTTCATGGACATGTTATGACTGAATGAATGAATCAACAAAATTTTGTACAGTGCTGAAACGCTTTGAGAGACGGAAAGAAATGCGAGACACAGGCATCCTCTCTTGGGGTGCTTGCTTACATTTTAACTCGAGGGACGTAAGCTAAGCACACATTCTGCATAGACTGTGAAACAAGACTGTACTGGGTTAAGCATACAGAGGACGAGCAGAGAGTCCAGAAGGAGACAGATAGGGCTGCTGATGTGGCCTAAAGTCATCAGAGGACATGGGATTGGAGGAGGACCACCCAGGATCCATGGGATATGGTATGGATTCTATATTTGTGTACCTCCCCCAAATGTGTATGTTGAAACCCTAATCTTTAATGTGATGGTATTTGGAGATGGAGCCTTTGGGAGATGGATTGGTGCCCTTGTAAGAAGAGAAAAGAGAGGGCTTACTTCCTCTCCCTCTGCCATGTAAGCACAGAGCAAGAAGGCATCCATCTGTAAACCAGGAAGAGGGCCCTCATTAGGAACTCACTTGGCTGACCCCTTGATCTTGGACTTCCCAGCCTCCAGAATGGTGAGAAATAAATCTCTGTTTTTTTTTTTTTTTTTTTTTTTTTTTTTTTGCGGTACACGGGCCTCTCCCGTTGCGGAGCCCAGGCTCCGGACGCGCAGGCTCAGCGGCCATGGCTCACGGGCCCAGCCGCTCCGCAGCACGTGGGATCTTCCCGGACCGGGGCACGAACCCGTGTCCCCTGCATCGGCAGGCGGACTCTCAACCACTGCGCCACCAGGGAAGCCCAAATCTCTGTTGTTTAAGCCACCTAGTCTATGGTATTTGTGTTACATCTACCTGAACTAAGACAGGATATAGATAATACTGGAATGAGGCAGACATCCCGGGAAGGAGGAGACTGCACTGAGAGGGCAAAGGATATGAGTTGAAAGGTGATCAGGGCACAGAGGGATCTTCTCAGAAGGTATTATGTATCTTGTGGTGCTCTTAGGCTTATTGATTTGATCATCTGTTATTACAATAGAGTGTTGGAAATGGGGAGGAATATGCATTGACTTGGCAACAACTAGAACTGTCTTCTTCTTTTTTTCTTCCTCTTCTTCTTTTTTTTTTTGTTGTTGTTATTTTCCTGAGTGATGATTTGTTTTATTTTCCACTATGGTCCCATGGCTAGAACCATCCCTGGCACTGTAGAAAGTATTCAGTATGTATTTGAATAAGTAGCTGTCAAGAAACCACAGAGTTTAGGCCCCCTTTGCCACCTGCTCATTGAGTATGGAACTTTTTCTGAATTTGAGTAGCCCTAGTTCTCCTGTGCTTGACATTAGTGCGGAAGCTGGAGGAGCTGAGGTCATTTTTGTGATGGTAATTTTGGATTTTTCTCATGGCTGCTTTGGGAACTGAAGAATAATTTGATTCTTGCTAAACTACATAAAATAAACAAGGGAGCTTGTGAAATGGAACACTGAGGGATATTTGAAAGCAAAGAATAACAGACATAGTTTCATCATTTCAGAAAATAACATGGTAGAGTTTCCATATCAACAGGCTGCTCACTTTCTCTGTGAAAAGGGGAATAAAAGGTGATTTTTTTCCTGGGAAGGAAATATTCTATAGTAAAAAAGAGGCATTTAGAGGAGTTTAAATCTCAACTCAGAGGGAGATGATTTAAAATATGCATAAATATTTAATTTATATTAAAATCACAGAAATTATAGTAATCTTTTAAAGTCAAAATAAGCCACTAGCTTAAGTCATATGCTTAAGAGGCAATGGGGCGGAGAAGGGAGTGTAGATTTTATAAAGGTGCCATCATGTCTTTCTTTTATGCCTCTGCCCTGTGGCTATGACCGGGTTCTAGTAGGAGGGCTTATGCTTGTGTCACCATATTTATAGGTGCTGACTCACTGCACCCCTTGTCCCATTTGGTCATAATTTTTGATTCCTTGCTGATGGAAATTGTGTGTCTTTATTAAAATTTAACATACCTAGAATGTAAGACACAGTGGCATCTGTTTTAGAGAACATTATTTATAACATTTTCAAACAGAAGTCATATGGTTGGGTGAACTCTTACTAATATTTATTGTTTCTTTTTTTGCCTTACCCTGATTTCCCACATAGAGTTAAAATCCTTTAGCATTACAGTGAGATAAGACGTAAGTAGGGTCAGGCAATAAGCCTCCTTCTCTGTGCATTTTCTTCCCATTTCTCTTTCTTGGTCTTCTTTGCAGTTTCCTTCCCATCTGCCTGTTTCTTAAAGGTTTGTAAAATGAAATACTTTTATGTTAAATTATAAAAACAATATATATTCATTAAACAATTCAAACAATAGAGTATAAATTAACACGTCCCACAAAAATATAAGTACACAACAGTACACACACTGTCAGATACACACACATATTTGATCATCCCCTCCACCTTTCCCATGGACGCTTACTGGGTTTTTTTGGTTTTTGGTTTTTTTGGGGCTGACCTGCATGGCTTGTGGGATCTTAGTTCCCTGACCAGGGATTGAACCCACGCCCTTGGCAGTGAAAGCGTGGAGTCCTAACCACTGGACCACCAGGGAATTCCCTTCCATGGGGTCTTATTGTATATACTATTTTGCAGCTTAATTTTTTAATTAATTATTTTTAAACATCTTTATTGGAGTATAATTGCTTTACAAGGGTGTGTTAGTTTCTGCTTTATAAAAAAGTGAATCAGCTATACATATACCCCCATATCCCCTCCATTTTGTGTCTCCCTCCCACCCTCCCTATCCCACCCCTCTAGGTGGTCACAGAGTACCGAGCTGATCTCCCTGTGCTATGCGGCTGCTTCCCACTAGCTATCTATTTTACATTTGGTAGAGTATATATGTCCATGCCACTCTCTCACTTCGTCCCAGCTTACCCTTCCCCC
>NC_041233.1:12160161-12163314 GCF_002837175.3 Physeter macrocephalus | reverse complement strand
TCTCCCGTTGTGGAGCACAGGCTCCAGACACGCAGGCTCAGTGGCCATGGCTCATGGGCCCAGCCGCTCCGTGGCATATGGGATCTTCCCGGACCGGGGCACGAACCCGTGTCCCCTGCATCGGCAGGCGGACTCTCAACCACTGCGCCACCAGGGAAGCCCTCTTAGCTTAATTTTTAATTTAACAATATATCATCAGTCCCATAAATACTGGTGTTTCTCAGGGTTCTCTTCTAGGTTTTCTCTTCTCTCTCTGCACATGCTGAATGGAATTCTTCCACTTGTAGTTTTAGTCATCTTCATGCTTATTTCCAAACATATATTCCCAGCCCCTCTATGGCTCTGGGACCCCAGCCCATCTATTTATCATTGCCCACTTGGATGCTACACAGGCACGACACCCGGCCAGAGCACCAAGACCCTGTCAGCCACACGGCTTAGAAGAAAAGTTAGAAAAAAAGAATGAAAGAAAGAAAAAAATAAAATAAAGTTATTAAAATAAAAAATTTAAAAAATTGTTAAAAATAAAAAAAATTTAAAGTAAGCAATAAAAGAATGAAAGAAAGAAGAGAGTAACCAAACCAAAAAACAAATCTACCAATGATAACAAGTGCTAAAAACTATGCTAAAATAAATAAATGAAAAAAAATGGACAGAATCCTAGGACAAATGGTAAAAGGAAAGCTATACAGACAGAATCACACAAAGAAGCATATATATATACACATCCAGAAAGAGAGAAAAATGAAAAAAAAGAAAAAAATATATAAAGAAAGGAACAGAGCAACCAAATCAATAAACAAATCTACCAATGATAATAAATTGTAGATACTAAACTAAGATAAACATAAAACCAGAAAAAAATTAGATGCTGAAAGCAAACCCCAAGTCTACAGTTGCTCCCAAAGTCCACCGCCTCAGTTTTGGGATGATTCGTTGTCTACTCAGGTATTCCCCAGATGAAGGGTACATCAAGTTGATTGTGGAGATTTAATCCGCTGCTCCTGAGGCTGCTGGGGGAGATTTCCCTTTCTCTTCTTTGCACAGCTACTGGGGTTCAGCTTTGGATATGGCCCCGCCTCTGCGTGTAGGTCGCCGGAGGGCGTCTGTTCTTCACTCAGACAGGACGGGGAGTTTTGGGATGATTCGTTGTCTACTCAGGTATTCCCCAGATGAAGGGTACATCAAGTTGATTGCGGAGATTTAATCCGCTGCTCCTGAGGCTGCTGGGGGAGATTTCCCTTTCTCTTCTTTGCACAGCTCCTGGGGTTCAGCTTTGGATATGGCCCCGCCTCTGCGTGTAGGTCGCCGGAGCGCGTCTGTTCTTCACTCAGACAGGACGGGGTTAAAGGAGTGGCTGATTAGAGGTCTCTGGCTCACTCAGGCCGGGGGGAGGGAGGGGCACGGAGTGCGGGGCGAGCCTGCGGAGGCAGAGGCCAGCGTGGCGTTGCACCGGCCCGAGGCGCGCCGTGTCGGGCTCACGCAGGCCGGGGGGAGGGGGGGGCACGGAGTGCGGGGCGAGCCTGCGGAGGCAGAGGCCAGCGTGACGTTGCACCGGCCCGAGGCGCGCCGTGCGTTCTCCCGGGGAAGTTGTCCCTGGATCCCGGGACCCCGGCAGTGGCGGGCTGCACAGGCTACTGGGAGGGGAGGGGTGGAGAGTGACCTGTGCTCGCACACAGGCCTCTTGGTGGTGGCAGCAGCGGCCTTAGCGTCTCATGCCCGTCTCTGTTGTCCGCACTGATGGCCGCGGCACGCGCCCATCTCTGGGACTCGTTCAGGTGGTGCCTGCCTTCTGTGGGCAGACAGGGAAGGAATCCCCTCTCCTCATGAACCCCAAAACAATGGTCTCTTGCCTCTTCGGCAGCTCCAGACTTTTTCCCGGACTCCCTCCCGGCTAGCCGTGGCGCACTAGCCCCTTCAGGCTGTGTTCACGCCGCCAACCCCAGTCCTCTCCCTGCGATCCGACCGAAGCCCGAGCCTCAGCTCCCAGCCCCCGCCCGTCCCGGCGGGTGAGCAGACAAGCCTCTCGGGCTGGTGAGTGCCGGTCGGCACCGATCCTCTGTTCGGGAATCTCTCCGCTTTGCCCTCCGCACCCTTGTTGCTGCGCTCTCCTCCGTGGTCCGAAGCTTCCCCCTCCGCCACCCGCAGTCTCCGCCCGCGAAGGGGCTTCTAGTGTGTGGAAACCTTTCCTCCTTCACAGCTCCCTCCCCAACGTGCAGGTCCCGTCCCTGTTCTTTTGTCTCTGTTTTTTCTTTTTTCTTTTGCCCTACCCAGGTACGTGGGGAGTTTCTTGCCTTTTGGGAAGTCTGAGGTCTTCTGCCAGCGTTCAGTAGGTGTTCTGTAGGAGTTGTTCCACGTGTAGATGTATTTCTGATGTATTTGTGAGGAGGAAGATGATCATCTTCCACATCTTACTCCTATGCCATCTTGAAGGTCTCCCCTTTTTGTAGAGTCTTTAGTGTTTTCTCTGTATAATGTCATCTGCAAATAGTGACAGTTTTACTTCTTCCTTCCCAATTTAGTTGACTTTCATTTCTTTATTTTGCCTAATGGCTCTGGCCAGGACTTCCAGTGCCTAAGTCAGCCTGCACTTACTGGAAGCACCTGTCCAGGAAACCTAACACACATCAATTACAATCCTCCACCTCATCTTTAGTTAGTTTACCTTACACAAGAAGATAGGCCCTGCTAGCCTTATAAGGAAAGCCCCATCCTGTTAGCCAATCATGCCCTGCTTCTGTGTTGCCTCTTCTAATGCTCTATAATACTCACTCTTGCCTAAAATCCCTCAGGAACAGTGTTCTGTTGCTTGATAGGTACTGTATTCCCCAAGCCATGGTTTGTTTCCTCTTGAGTAAAGGACATCAAACTAGTTACAAATTGTTTTAGTTTTGTCATCTGACAGTAGTAAATTTGGGATGTTGAAACATAGTGGTCAGAACTCCAAATTCGGATTTAGGAGATTGGGATTAGGATCTGGGTTCTCTAGCTCAAGTGGAACAGTATGGTCCTGTTTCATGCAATTTTGAATTAAATATTGAATATAAAATATTAAGTCTCTCAAAGCAAACAGTTTGAAATAGTGTAATTCTTCCCCCAGATTTTTTTTTTTTTTTTTTTTTTTTTTTTTGCGGTACGTGGGCCTCTCACTGT
>NC_041233.1:12115260-12159999 GCF_002837175.3 Physeter macrocephalus | reverse complement strand
CTCCGCGGCACGTGGGATCTTCCCGGATCGGGGCACGAACCCGTGTCCCCTGCATCGGCAGGCGGGCTCTCAATCACTGCGCCACCAGGGAAGCCCCTTCCCCCAGATTTATCAAGATTTGCATAATTTCAAAGCTGTTTGGGTCTATTGAATTATAAGCTGTGTTTATTTTATTGAAATATTTCCACTTCAGCTAGTGAACAGAAATACCCAATGTCTTCTGTTATGGGAATGGTCTTAAAATATATAAATCTCAGTTAGATTTTGCAGGGTCTTCAGGAAGGCATCTCTTGTGTAAAAGACAATCTTTCTGTCCTAGGTAAGTCATCTATCTTGTCTTCTCTTGATTATTCTTATTCTCACTGCAGAAAACTGGGAGAGTAAAATCCACCTCCTAGTTTTAAATGAGGAAATATAGGTTAAACGTGCCTAGTTTAGTGTTGGTACAGATCAGGCACTCAGTGAATGTTATTTGGAAAGTGGACAAGATAGACAATATAATTTGAGTGTGATTTGGAAAGTGGACAAGATAGACAATATAATTTGAATGTCTGTTTTCTACTAGAAATTCTTACAACTCTAAGCAGTAAACTAGGTGATATCTCTGTATTACAGGTAAGGAAATAGGATCAGAGGAGATTCTACTTTGGGGATGTGTGTGGACTTTGAACCGATGCCTGCCTTCCTACATGACTTACTTTATTCTGTGTTGAAATAGTGACTAAGGTAGGCAGAAATTATTTTTAAAATGGGACTGATAGGTCTGAAGAAACAGTGATCTACATTCCCTGTTTCTTAAGGGGTCAGAACATTAATAATCAGATGCACATTTTTTAAAAGAAATTTAAATAATCTCTTCCAGGGCTTCCTTTCCCCCAATTATGAAAGGAATGTGATAATAAGAAATAGTTCTTTTAATCAGGGGTGAAAGTCTTTAAAACTCCCAATTATTCAGAAGGACTTTAAGTCACTTTCACAGACATGTGCAGGTTTAAGATAATAGGAACTTTAGGGTGATGTAGGATAGGGCGTATTTATAGCACTTTTCCTGTTTGTTCTAAGAGCTGAAAATATGTGCTCTTCTCAACTATGGAGATATCAGATGCATTAATCATGTAGTAATTAGAGATCTTGGGAAGAACACGCTCTCATAAATGCAAGGCAATTTTATTAACAATGGAGTGATTAGTTATAAAGCCATTTAATTTAAAATTTAAGCCAGCAATCGGAGGAAATAACATTTTAAATCAATTTCAGAATAGAATGGTCATAGATAAACCTCAAGTGTGAGAAGATTGAAAAAAGTGACTGTTTTGACTCACCACATCTTGGAAGGCAGATTTAGAGGATGCATATGTCTTTGAGGCCCAAGGGTAATACCCTGGGCATACTAGAGCAGATGGGCAAAAACTGGAATGAGGATGGAAAATTCGTTCTTCTGGGTCATGGATTTGTACAAATTGGAAAACTTGGAAGGGCCTGAAGTAGTGGACATGCCATTGGATTAAAACTAGATTCTCTCAAGTTCTTTATGAGCCAGCTTGAACTCACTAAAATCCCAACAAGGACAAAATATCATATTTCACCATTTCTACTTAGGGACACCTGTTTTTTTCCTTAACTCAGCTGGGGTTTTGAGCCTCTGAACCTGATTAGTAGACAGCTTTGCTCTTGTCCTTGTGTATACTATCCTAGCCTCTGCTCATGGATCAGAATATAACCAAAGTAACATTTGTTTTAGTATGAAATATCTTTCTTCTGAGAAGTATCTTTCTTATGAAATATCTCAGATCTTAATCAATTTGTTTGTTCCTGCATATAAGCAGAAAACCCACAAATCACTTTACTGAGGCTGGGCTTGGGACATGCAGGAGGTGAAGTTGAAGGGCAGAAGAGCATGGATGAGAGCAGGAAAAGATGTAGGATGACTCCTCTTACAGATGCCCCATCCAGACTATGCCTGACCAGGTGGCAGGAAGACAAACCTGGAGGAGAAGTTCTTGGCTTCTACTTCCCTTGTTCCCTTGGTCAGTTTGGACCTGCCCATTTGACAAGCACATTCACACAGAAGTAGGCAAGTTAGTGTCTGCCCTCTCACACTTTAGTTTTCGCTAGAAACAGATTTAAAGTTCTTTGGGGCAGGGATGTCTTATTTACTTTTATATAACCCTCTTAACTAGCAACATCCTTGGTATGTAGTAGGTGTTTGCTTTTTTTATTGAAGTATAGTTGACATTTTATGTTGTATTAGTTTCAGGTGTACAACATAGTCGTTCACCATTTGTATGTATAACACATTGATCACCATGATATGTCTACTAACCATCTGTCACCGTACAAAGTTCCTACAACATTGTTGAATATATTCCCTATGTTGTACATAACTTACCTGTGACTTATAACTGGAATACCTCTTGAATCCCCTTCACCTATATTGCATGATCTCCCACCCACCTTTCTTCTGGTGATTATCAGTGCTGTTCTCTGTATCCATGTGTCTGTTTCTGTTTTGTTTTGCTTGTTCATTTGTTTTGTTGTTTAGATTCCGTATGTAGGTGAAATCATACAGTATTTGTCCTTCTCTGTCTGACTTATATCACTTAGTGTAATGCCCTCTATGTCCATCCATGTTGCTGCAAATGACAAGATTTCATTCTTTTCTTATGACTGGGTAATATTCAGTGTGTGTGTGTGTGTGTGTGTGTGTTTGTGTGTGTGTGTGTGTGTTTATACCATCCTTTTTATCCCTTCTTCTATCGATGGACACTTAGATTGCTTTCATATCTTGGCTCTTGTAAATAATGCTGCAGTGAACATAGGGGTGCATATACCTTTTCAAATTACTATTTTCATTTTCTCTGGATAAATACCCAGAGGTGGACTCACTGGGTCATAAGGTAGTTCTAGTTTAATCTTTTGAGAAAACTCCATACTGTTTTCCATAGTGGCTGAACCAATTTACATGCCCACCAAAAGTGCATGAGGGGGCTTCCCTGGTGGCGCAGTGGTTGAGAATCTGCCTGCCGATGCAGGGGACACGGGTTCGTGCCCCGGTCCGGGAAGACCCCACATGCCGCGGAGCGGCTGGGCCCGTGAGCCATGGCCGCTGAGCCTGCGCGTCCAGAGCCTGTGCTCCTCAAAGGGAGAGGCCACAACAGTGAGAGGCCCGCATAACAACAAAAAAAAAAAGTGCATGAGGGTCCCCTTTTCTCTATATCCTCACCAATATTTATTTGTTGGCTATTATCAAAAAAACATTTTGACAGGTGTGAGATGATATCTCACTGTGGTTTTGATTTGCGTTTCCCTGATGATTAGTGATGTTGAGCATCTTTTCCTGTGTCTGTTGGCCATCTGTAGGTCTTCCTTGGAAAAATGTCTATTCAGGTCCTCTGCCCATTTCTTAATCAGATTTCTTTTTGTTATTGAGTTGTGTGAGTTCTTTGTATATTTTGGATATTAGCCCCTTATTGGATACATGATTTGCAAATATCTTTTCCCATTCAGTAGGCTGCCTTTTCATTTTTTTGATCATTTTCTTTGCTGTACAAAAGCTTTTTAGTGTGACAGATTGCCATTTATTTATTTTTGCTTTTGTTTGTAAAATCCATGGGAATCCAGCAGTGTGTGGCCTGTAACCCTTCTCAGCCTCCGTGGGTTCAAAGGATTAGATAAAACACTGTCTTTGGGGGAAAAAAAACTACTCTTTCTTAAAAGGATTAAGTTTTAAAGGAATGGAAATTTCTGGTTTAAATTGTTTAGAAATGAGAAGGGCCATTTCTTTAGGTCTACAAGTAGGGTGGCTTCTAAATACGATGTTTAAAATAATATTATTAGTATAGAAACCTGAAACAAGGATCCCACCACAAAAATAAGTTTGATTTTGTTGAACTCACTTGGGTTAAGTCTCCAAGGATTTCCTTAACACCAGTTTCAGAATACTGAGCTTCAAGGGAATTTTGGTAAAAGGACTATTATCATCATCAATAGCTCCCATCCTCTGTGTGCCTCCAGTTGGTAAGTAGTAAAAGAGCATCTTGTTCAACAACCTTGTGAGCTTGGAATATTATCTCCATTTTACAGACAAGGAAACTGAGGTCCAGATAATGGATGTGATTTGCCTAAGGTCACATACCTAGCATACTTGCAAGCAGTGCTGTCTCACTTGAAAACCATTGTTTGGGGAAACTTGGCCAGTATTTGAATAGCTGTAGAATTTTTCACAAGCAACTACTATGCCTAGGGAACTGTTGGATACTAATGGAACCCTTTCATGTGGTGGGTCTTCTTGCCTGAAGCTGGATGCTTAGAAAAATTAAAGAAAGAATCTTGGTAGTTCTAATTCATTCCGTTTCCTCAGCTCTACTCCCACTTTCCATTTTACCCCTCTAATAGGAAGGCATTCCTATGATTTTGCTCTAGAAGCTTGTGATGGCTACTTGGCAAATAGCCCCACCAAATTATTCTAGTACAATATTTTAGAAAAATGATTTCTGACATATTGAGACACCTGACATATTGGCACTTGTACTGACTTCAACCCATACCCCTAAGAGAGGAGCTTGGTCTGTATTGTCACCACAGTGTACTGCACCGTCAGACCCAAGTTCACTGTATCACATGAATATTTTGACTGCATTACAGTAGCCATCTGCATTTTCTGAGTTTCTCACTGAATTTGGTTGTAGTATTTCATTTATCAGGTAAAGAGGGACTGTTTTATCCTACGGAAAATTTGTCAGAGGTTTGGCATTGTTCAAATACTGTAGTGGTTCAACTGCTGAACATTTAAAATCTTTCATTTGGGGTTTGTGTGTCCTTGTATTAAATACAGATTCATTTTAGCTTTGGTATGTTTATGATACTCTCTAGAATTAGCTTCTGGAGTGTTTGTAAATTAATGAGTGGAGTTTATCATGGGATAATGGGACCAACATAGTGATTTCTTTGGATTCAGTGTAGCCAATGACAGGTGTGGGGGGTGTGTGTGTTTGGGGGTGGAGGGGAGGGGAGGGGAGAGTACCAAGCATACTTGGGATTTGGATTTTATAAAAATGACTCGTTCCTTGGTTTTCAGATTAACTTAAAGTTCTTTCTTATTATAGGAATAATGTATGATTATTGTATAAAAAAATATAGATGAGTACCCAAAAGAAAAAAAAATGACATCTTAAGTGTTAGTCACTGTTAAGATTTTGGTTTACTTGATGCCAGTTTGTGTGTGTGTGTGTTTGTGTGTGTGTCTGTGTGTGTGTGTGTGTCTGTCTGTACATTCATACATGTTTGTGCAAAAATGAGCTTATGCTATAAATATTCTAGAAATTGTATTTGCACATCTATTCATTAAATACTCTTCTCTCATATTTTTAATATAAAAAATAAATTGTAAATTTTAGGTTATTATTATTTTTTCTTTATTCTGAAATCTTTCAGCAACTGACTGTTAGAAAGAGGCTTTTTAAGTTTCGGATCACTCATGGGCCCCCTTCCCCACAGCCCTTGGTAGCGTGTGTTTTGCATGGCTGCTGCCCTGCCCTGTGACCCACACCCCGCTGGAGAACACTGTGGAACTGATGGCTGCTGACAGTTCATCTACTTTTCCTGTTTTTCTTGCAGGAGACAGAGCATGTGGTACACAGCCAGGCAGAGTGTCGGGGGAGAACAGGAGCGCCAGCTCAGGAGAGTCCACAGACCCACACCTTCAGGTGCCAAGAAACCGTGCGAGCTCAACAAAGGTGGGCCCTTTGTTGTCAGAAGTTGCACTGGGCCTTGGGTTCCTTTCCCAGAAACGCTAACACCTGTGCTTGCTACCCCTGCACAGAGGCGAGGCTTTCTGACTTCCGTTTGCATCCCTTGAAGTCAGAGAAGCCCCTTAAAGGGGCCTAGAAGGAGAATCATTGAGTCTAAGAGAAATGTAAATAACCTACTTTCTCTGTCTTCAGTTTGAAGATAATCGGCCTTAAGGCTTAGAGAGGAGCGGAGACTTTCCTGCCCTGAGAGAGAGAAACGCTGATTTCATTTTGTCCTCTTTCATTCCCCGCTGGAGAGGACTGGGTTTTCTTCTTTGATAATGGTAATTGGTGATGACAGTGCAGAAGTCAGGCCAATTGCTTTTCGCATATTCTGTCATTTAGCCCTCACCCCTTCCCCGAAGAGTGGGTACTTCTAGCCCCATTTTATGGAGAAGGAACCTGAGGCTGAGACGTCAAGGCACTTGACTGATATTGTACAGGTAAAAAAGGCTGAGCCAGAATTTGAACCTACAAATGTCTGATTACAGCATAGCAGCCGTGGCTCCTGTGCTGATCCAGGTGGTGTCTCTAAGCCCTGAAGTGGCCCTGGGGCTGACCCCTCTGGTCTCCCGGACCTGCTAGAGATGGCCCTGGGTCAGGGCAAGAATGTGTGTGGGAGGCTCTCTGAAGCAAGGTTGGCATGGCATTCGGATGGGAGCCTGGCCTTGCAGCTGTCTATGGAAAGTCTCTTCTGGAAATAAACAGAAGAAAGAATTCAACTGCTTGCTGGTTGTGTCAGCTGTCTTTGTAGGATCTTGTGTACAGTGTAATCATAGCTCTCAGTGGAAAGGGAGGGCTATGCTTCTGGGCATGACTTTTCCAATTTTTTTCTAAGGCAGCAGAGTCTAAATGAATCAGCAACGACAGACAAGATTGGCGGTGCTATGAAACTGTGCTTTTTAAAAATTTTTTATCGGAGTATAGTTGATTTAAAATGTTGCATTAGTTTCTGCTGTACAGCAAAGTGAACCAGTTATACATATACATATATCCATCCACTCCTTTTTAGCTTCTTCTCCCATATACATTACCGAGTATTGAGAAGAGTTTCCTGTGCTATACAGTAGGTCCTAATTAGTTATCTATTTTATATATAGTGAAATTGTGCTTTAAAATATTCAATGCACTAAATTTAGAATCAGAGAGCCCCAAAGGGTTGATGGAGACCCCAAAAGTAAGGTGATCCATTATCCACTTGGATTCTTCAACACCTTTTCTCACCTCCTCGCTGGTTGCCATCTCTTGTCTGTTTATTCTTACTTGACCTCAGATCGGGTAAGACTCAATCGGGACGCTCACCTTCCTTTTGGAAGCCTTACTATAACAAAGCTGTTTTAGGTTGACTAGAATCAATTTAGGCAGTGACCCTGTCTCCCCCACCAGACTGGTGACTGCATCTCTCAGCCAGAATAAGGCCAACTATATTCCCATGCATATTTCAAAATCATAAAAAAGACAGAAAAAAACGCACACAAAAAACAAGACGAAATCCTTTATGCTTGCACATGAAATGCATGGTGCCCTTTGGACTGGATACTCCACAGAGGCTGATAGGGGAAAACGACATTAGCAATCTACCTTCTCAAAGACGCTCGATGTTTGGTAAACTTAAAACCACTCTATTTCCCATCTGCAGTGGAGAAGGTAAGTGGTAATATTACTGTTATCAGAGGGCAGGTCGGAAATTTAATAGGATTCTGCTCTGGGGATCATTCACATATGACTAGGGAGAGCTAAGTGTATTGAGTTAGAAAAGTCCTCATGAGGAAACATACAGAGCAGCAACTCCTACACTTGGGAGTGGGGAGTTATAGTTCATTCAGATTCTCAGATCTATGGCACTTTTCCTCAGAAAAAAAGAGACGCACATACACACAAAAGTTTGTGTAACATTTTAGGCTGTTCCTAGACCTCTTCTGCATGTCAGGAGAAGGAACCGAATACATGGTCACTGGGCAGCCTTCCTCATTGAGTCAGGCTTGTCTCCTCCAAAACAGATCTGGCCTGTCTTCCTCTATGCTTTAGCAAACCTCCATAGGACCCCAAATACCTTGTTGTTCTCTTCTGCTTTTTCCTTTCTAGCCTCCATGTTCTACTTTGACAGGATCTAGCTTTCTGAGCTAGCAGCATTCCAGAATTGCCTGGGCACCAGAGCTGACAGTCACAGCGTCTGGTGTTAAGTTGCAGATCAGGAGTTGTGAGGCCAGTTACGTCTGGTATATTAGGTTGAGTACTTAGATCAGGATGGTAACCTTTAAACGACAGAGTTTTTTTTTGTCACAGCCATGTTGGCGTCACTTAGGATCATTCTAATGGAACTTAAAAAGAAAACTCTAAATATTACAGGGATTGTGAAATTTGATGAACTGGTGAAATGAGAGCTGAGGCGAAAAACAACTTTGAGTCAGGTAGCTCACATTCCTGATAACATTGCTCTTCCATTTTAAAGCCAGCAAACGGCCCGGTGCAGGCATATTGTGTCCAATAAAATCTCGATAGAGACATGAGGACTGTGATAGAACACTCCAGACCTAAGTTTGGCTCAAAGTGAGGGAAGAAGCCAGGCTAAATCTCAGCAGGTGTAAAATACCACCTTCTTGGGGAGGGGGGCTGGGAAGGAGCATGTTTTTATCATAATGAACACTTTGAGAAAGGAAGGAAAGATCTTTCTACAGCAAGGAGCTGTCAAGGGGTCACATGTGGTTTGGGCGAGACTCAGAAGGGTAGTTAGTGTTCAGAGAATGAATCCAGCCTTGCAGAAGTGAGGTTTTGGAGCTGCTTGTGTCGTGGGGTGGTATTGATCTTCTCACGTATGCCAAAGAGAAATAGTTTCATACCTTCAGCTCAGAGAGCATGTTGTTGAGCTCTTCCTAGCGCACGGGACGTTTATCTGTGTGTCTAAATGCGCTTTAGGGAGGTCTATGAATGTTTTTGCCCAAGTTTGAGTGTCTGTATACTACATTGGTTTTCTGTTGCTACTGTAACAAATGACCACAAACCTGTGACTTAAAACAACACAATTTGGGCTTCCCTGGTGGCGCAGTGGTTGAGACTCTGCCTGCTGATGCAGGGGACGCGGGTTTGTGTCCCGGTCCGGGAAGATCCCACATGCCGCGGAGCGGCTGGGCCCGTGAGCCATGGCTGCTGAGCCTGTGCGTCCGGAGCCTGTGCTCTGTAACGGGAGAGGCCACAGCAGTGAGAGGCCCGTGTACCGCAAAAAAATAAAAATAAATAAAACACACACCCAAATTTATAATCTTATACTTCTGTAGGATAGATGACCAACATGGGTCTCACTGGGGTAAAAGAAAGGCGTCAGCATTCCTTTCTGGAGGTTCGAGGGGAGAGTGGATATATTTCCTTGCCTTTTCCAGTTTCCAGGTGCTGCGTACATTGCTTGGCTTATGGTCTTTTCCTCCATTTTCAAAGCTAGCAACGTTGCATCTCTCTTAGCATTCTTCCATATGTTTCCTTCTGACCATATTACCCAGTCCAAGCTCCTACTGCTTTGTCTCATGAGAGGCCGCTAAATCGAGAATGAGGTGTTGGGGCAAAGGAAGAGTGACTTTATTTGGAAAGCCAGCAGACTGAGAAGAAGGTGGACTCTTGTCCCAAAGAACCATCTTCCCTGAGTTAGAATTCAGGCTTCTTTTGTACTAAAAGGGGAGAGGATGTGGCTGGTTGCTGCACACTTCTTGGTGCCGGAATCCTTTGCTCTTGCAGTTGTCCACGTAGGTCTGATCACAGTGTTCCCATAAACCTCCAACAAGACAGAGGTTATTGTCTGTTCTGCAAATTTTAATCTCTGTATGAATGGAAAAGTGTTAAACCTTTAAAGGTCAGAGAGCCTTGAGAATGGGCTACCATGAATATTTCAGGTTATGGGCAACATTTTTTTTTTTTTTTACAAAGGTGCAGAGCCAACATGACTAAGCACAGCCAACAGAGCACAAGGGTTAGAGCTAAAGGAACAGATTCAATATGGCGTCAGGTTTGTTCTTTTCTTACAACCAAGGGCAGGAAAATTGTTCTGATTTTAAGGAGTCGAGTGATTAGATTGGGTCCACTCAGACAGCCCACTGTAATCTCTCCATCTCAAGGTCCTTAGCTTAATCACATCAGCAGAATCCCTTTTGTCATGTAAGGTAACAAGGGGAGGGGGAGAAGGAGTAAGCACATAGACATCTTCGTGGGCCAATTATTCTGCCTACTACATCTGTTTATTTTTCCAGGGAAAAATCTCTAAAGCATTTATCAGAATTTCCTATGCTACCCATGATCCCCCAAAAGGTTTAGCCTCACTGTCTTAATCTCTTCCTACCTCCAAGTTTGCTTGCTCCTCTGAATTCCCTCAACAGAGCCAACCTCAGATGTTGATGTAGCCCACTCTGTCCTGTTTCTTTGCACCCTTCCTTCTATTTACCAGCTCCCCTCATGTTTCTATTATATTCCTTGGCCGTGTAGTGCCCCACATCAGAGATCTCAAACTCAGTGTCCTGCACGTGTATCTAGTGTGGAGGTATATTTGACTTGTAGACTGTTGTAAAAATATTTTGATTCAGTGTTTAAATATTAGTCTTTATGGCTTTTTTACATTGTTTTGAAAAATCTGAAAATGGGATAACCCAGGATGTACATTCCTACAAGGCAGCAGATAGCTCGAGTTTAGGAGCAGCTCTCCATTTTTTCACAGCTCCTACCCAGATCTCTTTATTAATTTATGCTTTTGCCTGGCTCCTATAGGCATTTGATTTAAAATGCCTGCTTCCATCCTTTTCTTCCCAGCAACTGCTCATCCTTAGGACTCTAGCTGCCTGGAGCTAAGCCCTAATAAGGTGACAGCTGATAATACCTTAATGCCTCCTTCTCCAAGTTGATGTGTTTACATTTTTTTTTTTAACAGCTTAATTGGAGTATAATTGCTTTACAATGGTGTGTTAGTTTCTGCTTTATAACAAAGTGAATCAGCTCTACATATACATATATCCGGATGTGTTTACATTTTAACTTGGATTTTCGGTGTATCTGAGTGGTGAGGCTGCCTATTAAATGCAGTTCTATACTTTTATGTGTTTTGGAAAGCTCCAGCCTACGTACCTGGAGCTTTTCAAAACACATAAAAGTATAGAACTGCATTTAGTTAGAGCCAGAATGAAGCCTTAGTAATCATTAAATACAACCCTGTCATTTTCTAGTTTGACCCCCAGTGAGGCTGTGATTTGGTTAAGCCCTCACTTCCCTTGTAATAGAACCAAGATAAGCACCATCAATCTGTTTAGAGCAGTCAGTTGATGAATATGCATCAGTTTGATTGATTTTTATGGCTAACGCCAGTGCCAATTCTGTAAATGCTCAGATATGACAAAGGGGAATTTATGAATGTAAGAGAATACAATGAAGTTGGGGATTTCTTACCCAGCTAAGTAAATTTACTTTTGAGAGTGATTAACTCCCTTGTGTTTAAAATATTGTATTAAAATTTATGACAGCATTAAGCCTTTTAGTGTCCTTAAAGACCTCGTCTGTATAAACAGGAGCTATCCTATAGCAATGTGTTGCTACTAATTAAGTTGGTGGTTACATTTGTGAATTGGAGTTCATTAGCCTCTTCATCCAGAAGTCTCCAGTTAGAGGGGGTTGAAGATTGGGGTATTAGCAAGGATAATGGCCTTTGATGGCTTTGACTATTTTTGTAACATTCCAGATAAAAGAAAAAGCTTTGTTGCTTTATGGAAAGAGGAAGTTTTGTTGCCAGCAACTTTTCCTTGGGGGATAAATCCTTTCATCTTTTGTTTTTGAGATAGACAACTTGTGTGTGTTTTAATAGCTACTTGTTTCTTGTTCAAATGTTTTTTGAGAAGTAGGCAGAGTCTAAATGGGCTCTGCTAAAAAGAGAAAGAATGAGTAAGGGAATGGGCGCCCAGAGAGTTTTAATAATAAAGAGCTTAAGATCCGCCTTCTTGGGCTGCACCAGAGCAGGAGCTCTGCGTGGTGTCAGCGTGTTCTTCTTGTTAGAGTGCTTTTAGGATTTCTTTTTCTTTTTTTAAATGGGGGGTAGGGGTATAGTAGAGATAAAAACATTAGTTTGTCTTGACAATATTTTGAGAGTCCCTGGTATGCAGTTGGGCAATGAGTGGGTTCTAAAAATAGCTTTCTTTGCTCATACAGCATAGGAAGGCAGCCGTATAGTGAGGGCTCTTCTCATCCCCCCATCCTGCCTTCACCCCCATGGGTGCAGAAACAAGCTGGTGGAATGGAAAAAAACATTCAAATTAAGAAATGCAGGGTCTTAAATACCATATGATATCACGTATATGTGGAATCTAAAATATGACACAAATGAACCTACCTATGAAACAGAAACAGACGCACAGACCTAGAGAACAGACTTGTGGTTGCCAAGGGGAAGGTTGGTGCGGGGGAGGAATGGACAGGGAGTTTGGGATTAGCAGATGCAAACTATGATATATAGGGTGGATAAACAACAAGGTCCTACTGTAGAGCACAGGGAACTATATTCATTATCCTGTGATAAACCATAATGGAAAAGAATATGAAAAAGGATGCATATATATATAACTGAATCACTTTGCTGTACAGCAGAAATTAACACAACATTGTAACTCAACTGTACTTCAATAAAATGAATTAAAAAAAAAAAAGAAATGCAGGGTCTTATCTCATGTCTATCAGGTGACCTTGGTCACGTTACTGAAATCCCTAAGTCCCTTCCCCAAACACAAGTTTGGGTCAGATGATTTCTAAAGCCCCCTCTGGCTCTAACACTGAAAACGCTAAACACTCTGGATGTTTAAAGGATTAAGACACAGGAAGACTTTAGCTTAATAATACAGGCTCTTGCAGTCACAGATAAAAATAATTCATCCTACCTGCTGTAGAGCACAAAAAAATCCCACACCAAATCCTTAAACTGTTGATTGAAAAAGAGCCTACACTTGATTATTCTGGGAACGAAGCCCGCTTCTCCTCCTTTTCTTTTTCTTTTCTTCTGAAGGAGTCTGCCCTTGATCCCTTGATAAAATGTTAGCTCGTTCACTGGACAGTGTTTAGCATAAAGATAAAAGGGAAACTCATTCTTTCATTAAAAAATAATAAAATAAGTGAAACATGGTTTTATTGGAAAATACAGTAAATTCCAAGGAAATACAAATTTCTTGTAATTGTACCACTGATATATTACCTCTGTTACCACTGTAGTATATGTTTTTATATTGTGGCTAATGTTTTAATGTGGGCATAAAAAAGAATGGTATGTGAAAGGGACTTCCTGATTCATTAGGGTTTGAATCTGTTAGAAGTACTGTTTATTTAAAGCAGGCCCCAGAGTATAAAGCTAGACTAGAATGCATTCTGACCATAGTCTTTATACAGAAGCTAATAGAGTAATGGTTTAATTATCACAAGGCTGCTGAGTTCATTTATAACTAAGGTGAACAAATTTGATTTTCTATAACAAATACTTTAACATACAATTTTCTATAAGAAACTTGTGTTATAAACTTTGGTGTCATTATAGCCCTGTGTTAGAAATGATATTTCTAGGAGATTGAACAAAAAACTTTGTCCTTAACATCTCAATATCTTGGAAAGCTTCTTGGCCTAACTTGGAATAGATTTGAGAGAGAAATTTCAATAATGATAGTAGGAGACAGTGTGTGTTTAAACTTAAATGTAATTGAGAAGTTTGACTAGCTGTTTAAGTGTGCCGTGTTCCTGAGGCCACAGGCTCTTCTTCAGCTTACTCTTCATCTTCCCAATGAGGTAATGGTTCTATGATGTATTATGACACACACACACACACACACACACACACACACACACCCACCCCCCCCTATATAATGACACACACAGCTCCCACCACCCCCCTCTATTTTTTCCTTTATCAATACTAGATAAAACATTTTTGATGTAATTTATACATATGTATATATATGAAATATATATATCAATTTTCTTCATATATGTGAAATCTTAGAGACATATTTCTGTGTAACTTGTTTGTCCCACTTAATACTGTATTTTTCAACGTCATAAAATATTCTAAAATATTCATGGCTGGAAATATTCTATTCTATGGATATACCATCATTGATTTAACTAATTCCAAATTATTTGATATTTTGGTTAGTTCTAGGATTTATATGTGTAGATATTTCTGTAGTAACAATTGTTGAAAAATATTTTTAAGTACATCCATTTTAGTTTCCTTGGTTTGTACTTAAGGGTAATAGCTGTCTAGGTGTAGGATTTGAATGGGTAACCCAGCTGAGACTTAGAATGTAAATTTTTCAATTATCTGATCATGGAAGGAGATAGGAATATAATGGATAATTGATACCTCTGAGAGAACTAGATAGAAAGGCACGTGGCTGGATTCCTATGTATGGTGGAATCATAGGATAGTGGCTCTGGGTGAAACACTTGAGACAGTTCAATCCAATCGCCTTCTCCATACTTGGGTACTCTAGATACTTCTATTTCATCCACTAGCCGTCATCATTTTCTAGTTCACATTGTGCTGAGAGCAAGTGCCTGTGACTTTCACATTCCCAGAGGACATTTGGAAGTTCTGCGGGGGTGGAACAATTCTTTGTTGTGTGGGGCTTCCCCACGCATGTCAGGGGCACCCCAACGTCTGTGCAGATCACAAATAACCCTCAATTGCCTAAATGCTCCCTAGAGGGCATACCACCACCCGCTTAAGAAATGCCAATCTGCATGATAGATATTTAAAACCACATTTTGTGGGAGTCTTTACTTACATGGGCACATGTTCATGATCTAGTGGGGAAAAAAGCAATTACCTAACAGCATTACATTGCGTTCCTCAGAAAGTCCTCAGACGTATCCCTCTGAAAGTTGGGGATCACAGTTTTTATCCACACGCTCTCCTCCGTGTTCCGCTGGCTAAGGATTGCCCCGAGCAGAGGTTAACTCTCCCACACTTGCAGGCTAAGGGATTGAGCTCTGCCTTGAAAAAACCTTGAGGCAGAAAAATGAAGAGACTTGGCAGGTATTTGAGGCGGATAATGCGAGTGAACAGAGCTGTCTGTGGAACGGAAGCGTCTGCTGAGATCACTCCGCCCCCCTGGGCTGAGCATTGCTTGACCCAGGAGCAGGTGTCTCATCATTCTGTACTAAGTGAGCGGAATAGTGCGATGATGGAAGCAGAGAGCTTTGTGTCCTGCTCAGCAAACCAGGTGGTGCTATCATCATTATTAATGAAAATGCATTATTGGGACGTCTGCTCCTGCTGGGTCTCCTGTCCTAGATATCCTGTCCCAACTCTACCTTCTTACCTCTCCCAGTTGGATATTGTGGGCCTGACTCACTGCTCAGTTATTCTCCAGGCATTAGTGTGGCTCTGGCTGTTTCTGGGCTCTGTTCCAGCCCACCAAGGAGGGGTGCCTATTCCAGTGTGGCTGGGCTGCCTTGTGTTTCGAGTTTCTCAGAGCGTCTCCAGGGACTTAGCCTTTCCCTGTTCTGGAATGTGTCCCTCAGGAGGCCAGGCCAGAAACACCCAGGTCACTCCCGTACTCCCAGGAGTCCCTCACCTGCGCCCTTCAGTCGTTGGTCTTCTCCCGTGTGGTTGCACCTGAACCTTTAGGATGATGTTTTCTGGTTGGGGATACCCTGGAGTACTTGTTAATTTCACATTACCAGTCCACGCCTCGGGAAATCCTGACATAGTGAGTGTGGGTCCAGGAATCTCTGTTTGTTTTTTTAAATTAATTTTTATTGGAGTATAGTTGCTTTACAATGTGTTAGTTTCTGCTGTACAGCAAAGTGAATCAGCTATCCGTATACATATATTCCCTCCTCTTTGGAGTTCCTTCCCATTTAGGTCACCGCAGAGCCCTGAGTAGAGTTCCCTGAGCTATAGAATAGGTTCTCATTAGTTATCTATTTCATACATAGTATCAATAGTGTATATATGTCACTCCCAGTCTCCCAGTTCATCCCACATCCCCCCTTTCCCCCTTTGTGTCCCTATGTTTGTTTTCTACGTCTGTGTCTCTATTTCTGCTTTGCAAATAAGATTATCTGTACCATTTTTCTAGATTTCACATATATGGGTTAATATACAATATTTGTTTTTCTCTTTTCTTAAAATTAATTAGTTAACTTATGGCTGCGTTGGGTCTTCGTTGCTGCACGCGGGCTTTCTCTAGTTGCAGCGAGCGGGGGCTACTCTTCGTTGCGGTGCGCAGGCTTTTCATTGCAGTGGCTTCTCTTGTTGCAGAGCACGGGCTCTACGCGCCGGTGCTTCAGTAGTTGTAGCGCACAGGCTTAGTTGCTCCGCGACGTGTGGGATCTTCCCGGACCAGGGCTCGAACCCGTGTCCCCTGCTTTGGCAGGCGGATTCTTAACCACTGCGCCACCAGCGAAGTCCCTGTTTCTCTCTTTCTGACTTCCTTCACTCTGTACGGCAGTCTCTAGGTCCATCCACGTCTCTACAGATGACCCAGTTTCGTTCCTTTTTATGGCTGAGTAATAAGGAATGTGTTGTTAATAACACTGGCTGATTCTAGTCTTCAGAAAAGTGCCATGAGAGGAGGGAGCCAAGCGTGGGTCCCCGCTACTGGGGGGGCCTATTCCTGGGGTTCCGCATTCCACCTCCAGCCCCAGCACCCTTGTCCGCCTCTGAGAGTTCACTGGCCTGGACAAGGAGCTCCGTGGATGGAAAAGTCAGCTCTCGACGTCTAGTTCTGTTTTCCGTCAGCCATCTCTTTGAAAGCCATTTGGAACTCTGTGCCTCGGTTTCTTTCTCTTTGGAGTTGGTTGCCCAGTATTTGATCTCAGTCGTTTAGTGTAGAAATTTGGTAAAAACCAGTAAGAGAATGTCTTTATTTTTTATTTTTTATTTTTTTTTAAGAGAATGTCTTTAATAGAGCCTACACTCTGCAGGGAAAGGAGCTTTATATTTGCTGGTATCGAGGGCTGTTACTGTTTGTAATAATATTACTGGAATTCCTTGGCATCTTGCCTGTGTCTGCATATAGAGCGATTGTTTGTATATAATGAATATTGTGCTCAGAGGGTTGTCCTCTTGGGATATACCTTTTGTTTTCAAAAGAGTTTCAGGAAACAACAGTCGTCCAGCCAGCAGACAGTCATCCGGGTATACAGTAGTGTATCCTGTGTTGTTTTCTAATACAGAGGGTCATCCGAGGCAGTGGAATATCTTGAACTCTTCAGATGTGGCCCATGGTAGACACTGTTTAGCTTTCAGGTGCTGGTTCTTTATGAAGGACTCTGAAAAGTGTGTTGGATGCTCTGCTTTTACTTTCTGCCCAGATTTTCTAAACGTGGGTTGGAAAGCCACTTACTCAACTTTAGCAGGTCTCCTCAGGCAAGAAATGCATCTGCTATGAGAGTCATGCCATCCTGCCAGTCCTGCTGCATGCCACAGGTGGAGGAGGGAGTATGAGTCTTATCCTACTCATTAAACACATTCAGGAATATACCAGAATTGACAGCAGCCCATGACCCTGGGACTCATCCTTTATTAGCAAACATGTGAGTGCCTACTATGTGCCAAATGCCAGGCTTAGCTCTAGAGAGAAAACATTGAGCAAGACTCATATGATCCCTGCCCCATAGAGCTTGCCATCATGAGAAAGAGACAATCAAATAATTAGACAAATACACAGTTAGGGACTGAGACGTGCTACACGGCAGATGTGAAAGATCAGAATACAGTAAGACCTATGAAAGGGAGACCTGATTGGTCTGGTACCTGGTGTCTAGAGGATACATGAGTTAATTAGGAGAGAAAGTGGAGAGGGAAGAGCGTTACGGGGCACAGGGACAGCACATAGAAGGCCTGAGGCGGAAGGGAGCATGGAGGAGGAGAATGACGTGAGTTGAGGTTGAAGAAGTGGACAGATGTAACTCCTTCAGGATGTCACAGGATGCTGGAAGAATTTTGATCTTTATTTTAAGTGTGCAGAAGGGTAGCGACAAGGTTGCTGTGTGGGCAGTGGTTTGGAGAAGGTAGCGGAGAAGTAGAGAGACCAGGAAGGTAGCCCAGAAGACACATGATGGCGACTTGGCCTAAGGTGGCGGTGGGAGGAGAGAGGACAGATCTAAACGTGATTTGGGATAAGAAATTGAAGGACTTGGTAATGGCTTGGCTGTTGGACTTGAGAGAGAGTGTCACATAACTCTCAGATATCTTCCATGAGCAATTGGATATGTGGGGAAGCTTTTTATTGAGACAGGGAACATTTTAATCTGCTAAATTAATTATAGTAAGTTGATATAAATCAAATATCCTATGCTAAAACACTGCTTCTTCACAAATTATCACATCTGGGGTTTGACATTATCTGTAGGCCAAGAAAAGTATCTTAATGCTTCGTTCACTTTGCTGTTTTGAATTCCATTCCACCTCCCAAGGGAAGGTCACTGCAGGATGAGCCTCCAGGCTGGCCCAGCACAGGCTTTGGGGTTCCAGCAACGTGGGAACACCAACAAGTTTTAGAAAAGTTGCACTTCCATGGGCTAGCCACGGTTTTGCAGCCACAGGGTCCAGGAGAAAGCTCGTTTAATATCAGCACACAATTACGTTTTATGTTCCTCTGTTAAGAAGTGTTTTGTTTTGAATTATGTCATGGTGGTGGTCGTCATGGTGGCGGTGGAGGTGATGGTCATGGTGATGGTGGTGACGGAGATGGCGTGGTGGTGATGGGGGTGTTGGGGGGGGTGGTGATCGGAGCCGTCAGTGCTGAGTCCAGGCTGCAATCTGCCGCTTCCTGGGCCTGGGCTGGAGGGCAGGGTTGTATTGGAGTTGGCAGGATTGTAGATGGTTCAAACCCTGCCTTCAAAGATCTTAAGAAGAAGGGAATTTTTTTTTTTTTTTTTTGGTGGTATGCGGGCCTCCCTCCGTTGTGGTCTCTCCCGTTGCTGAGCACAGGCTCCGGACGCGCAGGCTCAGCGGCCATGGCTCACGGGCCCAGCCGCTCCGCGGCATGTGGGATCCTCCCAGACCGGGGCGCGAACCCGGTTCCCCTGCATCGGCAGGCGGACGCGCAACCACTGCGCTACCAGGGAAGCCCCAGAAGAAGGGAATTTGAGACACCTAGCTCCTGTTCCGGTTCTTCTCTTTTCATTGCTAAACTTCTCTAGTGCGAAGCTTCCGTTTCTGTTTCGTCCTCTGCCATGACCTTTATCTTTTCTGATCCAGTGGCCTTTTTATTTCTCTGCTTTCATTCTCATTATCTCCGGATGACTGCGATTTTCTAGCAGCGCGAGCTTGGGCAGTCCTCCTGCACATCCTGTTCTCCTTGCCCTGCTTTCTTTCTCTCCATAATATTTAGCACCTGGTGCACCAGGTTTATTTCTATGGTCTCTCTGCTTCTACGACAGTGAGGCAGAGACTTGTTTTATTCCCTGCTTTATTCCCAGCACCTGCAATAATACTTGACATAAGTTGCTGTTTAATAAATATTTGTTTATTCATGGATAAAATTATTTCATTGCCTTAACTGTTTCCTCTTAGGTCACATGGGCCTAATAATGCTAATCTCATGTGGTTACCATGAGGATTAGATGAAATAATGTAAGTAAAGTGCCTGGCATTTACCTGAAATGGATAGACTCTTCTTTTTTTTTTTTTTTTAAATCTTATTGAAGTATAGTGGGTTTTTTTAAAAACATCTTTATTGGAATATAACTGCTTTACATTGTTGTGTTAGTTTCTGCTGTATAACAAAGTGAATCAGTTATACATATACATATGTCTCCATATCTCTTCCCTCTTGCGTGTCCCTCCCGCCCTCCCTATCCCACCCCTCTAGGTGGTCACAAAGCACCGAGCTGATCTCCCTGTGCTATGCGGCTGCTTCCCACTAGCTATCTATTTTACGTTTGGTAGTGTATATATGTCCATGCCACTCTCTCACTTTGTCCCAGCTTATCCTTCCCCCTCCCCGTGTCCTCAAGTCCATTCTCTACGTCTGTGTCTTTATTCCTGTCCTGCTGAAGTATAGTTGATTTACAATGTTGTGTTTAATTTCTGCTCTACAGCAAAGTGACTCAGTTAAACATATATTCTTTTTCATATTTTTTCCATTATGGTTTATCACAGGATACTGAATATAGTTCCTTGTGCTCTACAGTAGGACCTTGTTGTTTATCCATCCCATATATACTAGTTTGCCTCTGCTAATCCCAAACTCCCAACCCTTCCCTCCCCCAACACCTCTCCCTTTGGCAACCACAAGTCTGTTCTCTATGTCTCTGAGTCTGTTTCTGTTTCATAGATAAGTTCATTTGTGTCATATTTTAGATTCCACATATAAGTGATATCATATGATATTTGTCTTTATCTGGCTTACTTCACTTCGTATGATAATCTCTAGGTCCATCCATGATGCTGCAAATGGCATTATTTCATTCTTTTTAATGGCTGAGTATATTTCTGTTAGGCTCTTCTTGACACTCTTTTTTCTTATAACATCTTTCTCTGCACTATTCAAAGTGCTGTTCTGGTTGCCCTCTTATCTCCTTAGTGATGCATCTGTATTTTCTTCACGGCCCTTCTTTCTTCTGTCCCCTAATTAGCCAATTTCAGAAACCTGCCCAGTGGTCCTGAGTAAGGATGACTCAGCTTTTTATCTCTTTCAGCTTATTCACAAGGCTTCAATTATTATAATTAAGTATACCATTAATTATCATCATTTATAATTCTATTATGGTATTTTTTACATTTGATTATACAACCATGTGTTATTTTTAATACAGCCAATAGTAGTCATAAACATTTTTCATGAACTGTCCTTCACATCCTGAATTATCCTGTGCGGTAGCTGATATTATCTTCACTTGACAAATGAGGAAACTGAGGCTGACAGAGGTTAATATCTTGCCAGTGGGTACACACACCTAGTAAGTGGTAGATCAAGAAGTCATTCTTGAGTCTGGGTCCTTCTGTTTCTTCATCATTTCATCCATCCGAAAGGCGTGTAGAGAGCATGTGACATGTGCCAAGCAGTGTGCCAGGCTCTGGCCACACAGCAAGTGAAAAACTGATGCGATCCTGTGACCACTGTGAGTCTCTGTTGTTATCCCTGCCCTCACTCTCTGGAACACGCTGTCGAGTGCTCCATGCTACAGTGAGCCCGGCTCAGGTATTTTCACTTCCCTATTTTATCCTCAGTTCAAGCTTCAAATGTCTAAATCAAAACTCATGCCAGCTGCCTGCTCTCCCCTCCCAAATGACCTATTTTTCTTTCTCCACTGGAAAAACCACCTATCATCTTTCTTGTCACACAGGCTCAAAACTTTGGATTACTTTTCATTACGCCATCTCTTTCATTCCATACTTTCAATACACACCCAACACCTCTTGTTGTTTTTCTCCTTGAAAATGTCTCTTACATCTGTCTCTATTTCCCCAGTCCCTCTCCACCATTCTAATATCAGCTCCTGTGCGCTCATTTCTTGATTTATGGAAAGAACCTCAAGACTGGGTTCTAATTAGTTTTATTCTCTGCTTCAGGATCCACTAGGCTGTAAGTTTCCTAAAGGCCTAGAGTCTGCTCATTGGTTCTTATTTCCCCAACACTGTACCAGTCACATAGGAGACATTCAGATGGCTATTAAATTAAAGCATCTTTGATGCTTAGACCACAGTTCTTAAACTTGATCTGGAGGTTTATCTGGAGATGACAAGTAGTTTTCATTGAAGATCATGTGAGTGTATTACATGTAGCTATTCTCTGCATCTCAATAATATATACTATATATTTTAAACAAAGTCTTATTTCTGCTTTCTTCCATTAATGTTTGCTACCGTGTATTTGTTTTACCATTTGCTGGCATCAGAGCCCTGGAGAAATTTATGGTTGAAAACTGTAAACTGGTAAATATTCTTTCCATTAGAGACCATGATTCTTTCATTTTTCTGGTGCTACTATAACTCTATAAAAACACAATTTGAGAACCACTTTAGGTTACAGGGAAATTATGAGCCATTCAGAACTTTAGATGTTACTGGATAGGTCAGGTTAACCCCTCTCCGCAAGAGGGTTTCTCCCATTTTGCAGGAAAGAGCTACTTGGTATTTTCTGAAGCCCTGGAGTCACTATTTGTGGCCCAGCGAACTCATGGGCAGAGGATGGGTGTGCCAGCACTTTCTTCCCCTAACTAACTTTCTCACTTGGGCCATCTCTTCCTGGGCTCGTGGTTGGGACCCTTAGTCTTCTCTCACACCCAGGAGGGACGTTTGTGCAGACGTGGTCAACATCCGTGTGACCATCCAATTCTGTTTTAACATCTCAGTTTCTCATTAGAAGGAAGTTGTTTGCACAGTAAGCAGTACTCAGGGACTGAAAGAACTTTTCATTCTTAAGAATACTTTGAAGAAGTTAGGCTCATGGCATTTCTAAATGTGCATCATTACTTTCAGAAATCATTCGTCTTGATGACCATTCAGAGGACATATATACTTTTTTCAGGACTCAAACCAAAGCAGACTAATAACTGTAAATAATTATATCCCAAAGTAAATCTTTTTATAAATGATTTAATATTGACTAAAGCTTTTATTCCTTAAGATAGCAGGCCTTTTAAAAAGAATAATTATAACTTAATATATTTATTATATAATAGCATGCAAACTGCTGCAGAAAAACTTGAATGTTATGTGGTAGATGCCATTGGACCATAGCATTTGATGAATCATGATTTGGAGCTGAACGTCTGCCAGTAGTGGAGTTTTGGTTTTTTTGTTTTTAACCTAAAAAAATTTATTCAGAGTAGATTTGCCTTAAGTCCTTTTTCTTCTGTTGGAAGCTATGAAATGGCAAAACCTAGCTTTACCATGTTACCCAGAAATTGCTGTAACTTTTATTTGGTTAGGTAAGTGATAGAATGAAATTTCCAAAAGCTACCTTCAGTGAACAAATGGTATCTTTCTGTAACAACTGTATGAGATCACATTTGGTCATAAAAATACTGACTTTGCACTGGGTACTGAGGATTCAGCTGTGTAAAAGATGGACAGAATCACTGATTTCTTGGAGCTTACATTTTAGCATGGAAATGCAAATAAACATCATAACTTTAGGTAGTGACAGCGCTAAGAAGAAAATCTAAAGACAGTGCAATAGAGAGTGAAGGGGAGGGATAGTTTGATTGGAGAGATCCGGAAGGACTCCTTGGGAGGTGACATGGGAGCCGAGCTGATGCTCCATGCTGGGCAAAGTCAGCTTTGTGAAAATCTGGGGGAAAAGCAAGTGTGAAGATTTGAACAGGGAGCCAGCACTGTGTGTTCAAGAAACTGAAGGCCAGAGGGGCTGGAGGGTAGAGGACAAGGGTGAGAGTGATAGACTGGCAGAGTTCAGACACTGTAATGTGTTGCAGACCATTATAAGGGGTCTGGATTTTGTTTTTCAGGCATTGGGACACCACTGAGGGTTTCTAACAGGGGTGTGGTCAGATCTATAGCTGCCAACTTCAAATGTACATTGTTGAAAGGTTTCTTTTAAATGGAAATACTTTTTCTTTGTGTTTTATAGAATAGACCAGAGGGCGGCCTTGTGGCCAAAGGATGAAACTCTGCAGGACCTCAATGAGGTAGGTGCAGTCATTGCTGGTTGTATGAACATGAATTAGCCAATCGTGAAATTTATTATTCTTTTTCCTAGTACTAGGAATTTATTCTGATTAAAACTTTAAGTGTTTTTGCTCTTAAGTGAACGTGTTTTCCTTGCACTTCTTTGGGTGCTGTTTCTCCTTGCTCTGGAGCAAATACATTTAAATATAATTTGCAAGACTGCACAGTATGTCTTGGAACTAAACCAAGTCCAGCAGTCATTTCATTACGCTTCTTTCCACTTTGCTTCAGGATTATATAACCATGGCTGTGACAGTTACATTTGTAAAATTTTCTCTTAATTTTATTTTATCTTCCCAACCCCTGCTTTTTCTAATGCCCTTTGCAGTCTCAAACATGATCATGCTTACCATTTTTCTATGGAGTGTGATATAGTTTGGTATTTGCAAAATGGTCCTCTAGTATGCTTTGAGACATTGAAGCCACATTTTCCAATGCAAATGGTTTCCCACTGCACTGGACATCACAATGTTAATAAGCTTGTTCTAGATTTTCTTTGAAATATATAATTTAATTCTCCCATTGGAAATCAGTATAATATAATTAGGATCCTTGTTGTGAATGCCTTAGCTTAAGACATTGGTTTGGAATACTCTAATTTCTCTTGCCCTCATTGTATAATTAAGGAGCAGTGGGTGGTATGTCTGACTAAGATCATGGCAAAAAGAATGAAAAGACTTGATGTTCAGATGCCAGGAAGAGAAATGATGGGCTTCAGGCCCATCCTTGTTTGTCATTTGATGCCATCTCTCCTCCGCCTCCAAAAAATATGACAGTTAATTGAACTTAGGTGATTTTCCTTTTTCTTTTTTACTGTGGAACTTGGCATAGATGAGTAGCCAAAGGTAAACCAGGTGCCTAATTAAACCCAGTTAAATAAATTACTGAAGTTGTGGAAAATGTCCTAAAGATGACAACACAGAACCCTGCTTGTTATTCCTTTGTGCATTGGAGACAGTCTTCAGATTCCGCTATCTTGCCTGTGGTAAAAAGAGTGAAAAAAGGTTTGAGAGAAAAAAGGCAAGAGCCTGAATCAGTGAGCACAGCTGTTTGCCCCCCTGGGAATAAGCAAAATGCTGGTTGTAAAGAAGCACTGACTTGTTTTGACATAAGTGACTAGAAAAATGAGGTGATTGTAAGAGTCAAGTTGTGATAGGTTTAAGTATTTAGGAGAAACTCTGATTTGTGAGCTGCAGCCCCATGAGAATGTGAAGATGACTTGAGCATTCTCAAATTACAGTTGCATAATGGTCTCTTTGAAAATCTGCTTTTCTATATTCCTTCATGCTATTGTACTTGCAAATTACATGAAATGTGCTAGTTCACTGCTCTGGGATTACATGGGTGCAAGAGTGCTGATTGGAGACAGGCCTCTGAAAGAGCAGTCAGCACCATATTGTAAATACGCGCCCTTCCATGAAAAAGTGGTGATGCTGGTCCAGACTGGTTGATAACAGTGTGTGCTCAAGTGGAATTGTTCCAATCGGGATAACTCAGATGTGCAGATCATGTTGTGGCTAAGATTTGGGGGCTGGAGGAAACCTTAGGAAAGCTTGAACAGGGGCAGCTCATGGTCCAAGGCCATGGAGGGAGGGTTGATTCATTCAGACTCATCGATGGAGACGTCCTATAGAGTGGGAACATATTAAACTCGGTCTTGCCTAGCGTTTTGCAAACTTAAGAGAACACCAAACTCTTTCATGGAATAACCCCATGATAACATTGCTTTAGACAACAGACTCTTATGGAATAAAGGTGGGAAATACCACCTTAATATTTTTAATGCAAATAGAAAATACATATAGAGAAGTGCACGTATCATAAGTGTATGGCTGGATGAATTCTCACAAAGTGTGTAACCAGCATCAAGAAACAGAACATTATTAGCATCCAGGCACCCTTATTTAATTCCTTCCAGTCGCTCTTCCTCTATAAGGATAACTATTCTTTGGACTTAAGTAGATTTGTTTTGTCTCTTTTTGAATTTTTTATAAATGGGCTGTATATACTCTTTTGTGTCTGGTTTCATTTACTCAGTACTATGTTTATGAGATTCATACATGTTTGGCGTGTAGTTTTAGCTTTCATTCTCCTTGCTGTAACCCATTGTATGGTTGTTTCTAGTTTTTGACTCATGATCAGTTGCTACTAATTGTACTTTTTAAAAATGAACTCTCTTTCAGTCTCTTTGTACAGCTGATTTTTTATAGGAATATTCCTTCCATCTCCCAAGTGGATATGTAAGGTAGAATTTTTTCTTATGTTACCCATCTTTATTGCTCTTTGCCCCTTTTATTTATTTATTTTAAAATTATTTATTTATTTATTTTTGGCTGCATTGGGTCTTCGTTGCTGTGCGCGGGCTTTCTCTAGTTGCAACGGGGTGGGGGGCTACTCTGTTGCGGTGCGCGGGCTTCTTTTGTTGCGGTGGCTTCTCTTGTTGTGGAGCACGGGCTCCAGGCACATGGGCTCAGCAGTTGCAGCGCATGGGCTCAGTAGTTGTGGCCCACGGGCTTAATTGCTCCGTGGCATGTGGGATCCTCCCAGACCAGGGCTCGAACCCGTGTCCCCTGCATTGGCAGGCGGATTCTTAACCCCTGCGCCACCAGGGAAGCCCCTGTCCCTTTTATTTATATACCACAGCCTCCAACACACAGCCTTCTATTTCTTTAAAAAGAACCCAGTAGTTCCATATCTGCTCTCTTCTTTCCATTCCAACTTGCAAGTCTAAAGCAAAAAAACAGTTTCTTGAGCATTGTAAGAAGCATGGTCCACAAATACTTTCCAGATGTTTCTATGGACCCTAATGTTGTAATTGTCAATTATAGCAATTTTAAGATGTTATATATGTGCTTTATATTTTCTCCAAATTTCACATCTCGTATTTCACATCTACTTTTTAAACTTCTTAATTCCACTTGCTCTGTCACAGATAGATGGGGCTCAGCTATATTTGATTCCAGAGCTGGTGCTTGACCCGAGCTCTCCTCTATGTAGTAAGGTGATACATGATGTGACATAGCTACCTATGAGCATCTGTCTCTGGGTGTGTTCCCAGTACTTTCCCAGTGAACTGAAAAACTCATTTCTTATTTCTACTGGGTGTGAGTATAGATCTGATTCCTGCCAGCCTCACTTTTCTTCTGCCAGTCTCAAGCTCCTAGTTTTTGACCTTGGGTCTCTTGATAGGACTTGCCTCTCCATTCCATGAGTTTTGGTGTCTCTGGGAGTATACTATAGGAGTTGGTTTCTGAAAACCTGATTAAGTGTCCATTCTGGCATTGAGCTGAACTTTCACACTCTGCCTCTATAAGACATCAGGAGATTTTATTTGTTGGGGTCCCCTGGATCCTGGTTGGAAAATATCTGCCTCTGTAAAACATCAGAAGATATTATTTGTTGGGGTGTCATAGATCCTGATTGGAAAATATTCTAGACTTGAGGTCGTCAATGTCTAATCCACCTTGATCCTTGGTTTTAGTCATTTCCCCGTGTCCATATAATCAATAAGCAGTCAATAGTTCAAAAAGTTGCTTAAAAGATAAAATGAGAAAAAATATTGTTTTCCCTCTCCACATCCTAGTAGATCCCATTCCTGGCTTCAGTTTCATTTAAGTAAAATAACAGATGTATGAAGAAAATGAATGGATCTCCCCTTCCCTGAGAAAACATGCCATATTGGGCCCTCCTACTACTTTTTCCAACTCCCAGACTGCATATCATAAAGCATCCCATCAACTTCTTGTAGTTTTTCATTTGTGAAATTGAGGTTTTGAATTAGGTTAACTCTAGGACTGCTTTCAGTTTTAACACTCACTGATTCCACCATTTTTTGTTTTTCTTCCTTTTCCCAGCACTTGTAGAATTTAGTCATAGGTTCCCATGACGGATGGAGTGAGGCGAATTGTGCCCCTTGTTGAGTGTATGTGCACATGTCTACGTGTGGGCCTCCATGTGAAGGATTTGATTGTCTTTTTATTACCATCCATAGTTTAGCATATAGATACGTTTTGGCATCAAGCCATATCAGACCTCCAGATGGTACTTACTGTTTTGTTTGAGATGTGTTTCTCCCTCAAAATTGTTTTAATATTGAGAAAATGGTCTAGCAAGAGGCTTATTCAGGCCCTTGATACTCCTGAGTTGGCTGAATGGTATTTCTTTCTGTAGGAATAGGCAGCTGTCT
Source organism: Physeter macrocephalus (assembly GCF_002837175.3). NCBI lineage: Eukaryota > Metazoa > Chordata > Mammalia > Artiodactyla > Physeteridae > Physeter > Physeter macrocephalus. Next base: position 12,132,377 of record NC_041233.1, on the reverse strand, counting down.
TTTTCTATTGAAATGCAAACCCAGTCTATAGGGTTGGGCCTTAGATCAGAAGTGACTGAGAACTTTTTTTCCAGTATGTGGGTTTTTTTCCTTGTGACTGAAAGTCAATTCAAGCTGGCTTTCATAAATAACAGGATTTTATTGATTCAAACGCCTGAAACTTTAGGATAAGGATAGGCTTCACAAATGGCTAGATCCAGGGATTAAAGACTCGTCATGTAGATGCCGTCTCTTTCCATTTTGACTCTGCTTTCCTATATTGACCTTATCTTTGGGTTGACCCCTCTCTAGGGACACACTGTTCTTACAGCTAGTAATTCCAGTGTATATTAGTTTTCTATGACTGTGAAACAAATTCCCCAAAGCTTAAGAGCTTCAGACACCCATTTATTAGCTCACAGTTGTGTAGGTCATAAATTTGAGTAGACTCTATTGGATTCTCCGCTGAAGGTCTTACAAAAATGAAAACAAGGCATTGGCTGTGATAGACTCTTATCTGGAGGTTCCAGAGAAGAGTCCATGTCCAAGCTCATTCAGGTCATTGCCTGAATTTACTTCCTTGAGGTTGTAGGACTGTAGCCCCCATTTCCTTGTTGGTCAGCATCTGGGGGGTAGCTCTCAGCTTCTAGACACTGCCTACGTTCCCTCTCACATGGGCCCCTTCACCTTTGAGCCAGCAGCACCAAATCCTTCTGTGCTCCAAATCTCTGTGATGTTGTATTCTGCTAGCTGGAAGAAACACTCTGCTTTTAAAAGGCTCACCTGATTGGGTCAGGCCCATCCAAGCAATCTCTGTGTCCTTGGTCACCTGAGTTAGGACTTTCATTATATCTGCAAAATCTCTTCATAGCAGCATCTAAATTCGTGTTTGATTGAGTAACCAGGGTACAGGAATCTTGGGGGCTACCTTTAAGATTCTACCTATCACACAGTGGAAATGGAGTCCTTTCTAGATCCATGAAGTTCCATACTAGAGTCTCATTTATCTGGCTTGTGACTTGTAGCCCATTCTTGAACCAATCACTATGACCTTGGGAAACTATTTGTTTTCTGTTTTGTTTTTGTTTTGCGGTACGCGGGCCTCTCACTGTTGTGGCCTCTCCCATTGCGGAGCACAGGCTCCGGACGCGCAGGCCCAGCAGCCATGACCCATGGGCCCAGCCGCTCCACGGCCTGTGGGATCTTCCCAGACTGGGGCACGAACCCGTGTCCCCTGCATCGGCAGGCGGACTCTCAACCACTGCGCCACCAGGGAAGCGCTGACCTTGGGAAACTATTGAAGTCCATTCCATGAGTTGAAAATGAGACATATTCTATTTTTCGAAAATCCACATCTTATCATGTAGAAAAGCTCAGACTCCTGTATTAAAACGTGAGTTTATTGACGTCTATTATTCTCTCCCAAACATCTTGTTTTTATTGTTTATTTAATAAAGTAAACATATTGAGGATATCACAAACAGGTAAAACTAAGTACACGACCCCCTCTTCCTAGGTTGAAATCAAATCATCTGGCTGGAAGGAAATTTGGTTTGGGTTATCATGTGTGGTGGCAAGATTGCCCTTGTTCAAGAAAGAAGTGCTGCTATTTTCAGAATAAGACCTGGATCCTCTTGTCAACAGAAGACTACATGAAGTGAATAGCTTGTTCTCTTATATTGAATCTCTCCATTGGGTAGTGCAGGACAGTGAGGGCTGACCATCCTGAGGAAGCTGGGATGGGCTGAGCCAAGGTGTTCTGGTCTTCAGTTAGACTTGGCTGCAAAGCACACTGGGACATAAGCAACACAGGCCCCACAGGGATTAGCCAAATGCCCAGTGTCCCTAGGGATGGGGTGAATTTGGCGTTTTTTTGTAGCCATCAGCATTGGAGTAAGTCCCACTTCTTTTGGCAAGAACATCCAGAGGACGGCAGCAGCAGTTCAGGAGGTGACACTGCCTTCTGAGCTCCCCATACTTTATACTTCCTGATGTGGAGGTCCCGTTCCAAGGAGGTGGGTACCAGGGCTCGAGGCCAATGAGGCTGTCAGAAGGCTGGAGGTCAGGGAAAAGCTATTGTTCCTGGGACAGGTAGACAGGCAACCAAGGCAGCATTTAGGGTGGGTCAAGTCCCTAGGGAATAGGGCAGTATTTCTCAAAGTGAGGACCTTGGACCTCCCGTATCTAAGTGACCCTGCCCCAGGCCACAGAATCCGAGTCTGCCCCTGCCTGGGAGCGTACATCTTTAACAAACTCCTCATTGTTTCGTAAGCATTTAAAAATTTCTGAACTAGGGCAGCAAGGAGGCTTGAAATTGGATACTCAAAAGGGCCTCCCAAGTACTGCCTAAAGGGTCCAGGCAAACAAAACTAATATTCAATGGCAGGCTTTTTATGGTTGGCTCCTATTCTACTCATTGTGCTAGGTACAGCCGTGAACAATGGCAGCATGCTTCCAGCCCTCTGGAGCTGGAAAGAGCCAATAAACAGGTAGAGAAATAAATAAAAGTCTGTATTATAGTGAGTGTTGGGAAGGAAAAAACAAGATACTAAAAGAGAAATTGGGGGGCCCTCTTTGGATGAGGTAATCAGAACTGGCTCAAGATTTGATGGTGAAGCAACTACAGCTGAATTCAAGGCCTGGGGAGGTAGGGGCAGGGAGTAGGTGGAAAGGAGGGGTTGGTGCGTGAGTGCGTGTGTGTGCGTGTGCGTGCGTGTTTGTGTGCGTGTGTGTTGGGGTGGAGCCTACACAGGAAGCAGGAAAGCTCAGGGAAGAGAGTGGTAAGTAGAAATGAGGCTGTTTGGGGACCCTGTTGTATCCTCTGTTTTGAGCAGATTTCCAGTTTGATTTTGCCGCAGAGAATCTATGCACAGTTCTTGGATAGATAGAGGGATGGGAGAGGGTCACGAAACCGCTTCACAGAAATTAAAAGTAAGCTGTCTCTGCTCTGCAACTGGTGAATTGCAGACAAAGGCATCCTAAAATAGTATTCCACCATCCAGCCTGTGTGGGTGTTCTCCATTCCAACCAACTAAAGTGGGACCCGGTAATTGTAGAGGAGAGAAAATGAGTAGAGTATTTTCTAAAACAAGTCGCATATTTTCCATTATGTAAAAGAGAAAAATTAGCTTGTAGAAAACCACACCTTAGGTTTCACGGAGGTCTCTCTGGTTTCTTTGATGACCAGATGGGAGAACTGGGGAAGCAGAGGTAGGCATTGTTCTTTAGAGGATCCATCAGCCTTTGTTCAGTTTTCCTGCAGATCGTAGAGACCCATTCAGGGAGACTTTGGATGTAAACCTGGAAAAGCCAGCTGGCAGACTGGCCTCAAGGGAGGGGCTGGGGGCAGCCTGACAGGGGCCAGGAACGCCCCCCCCACCCAGCCCCCAAGCAAGAGAAGGGCTGGAGGTAGCACTAGGACCACAGGGGTTGGCTGCCCTTCATTTTTCTATAGGGGTAAAGCTTATTGCTGCATAAAAGGTCACCAAGTCAGGCAAGGTTGGAGAGTGAAATAGCTGGTTATTCACTCTGTCCGCGGGCTTGTGGTGTCTTTCCTCCATCACCCTATGACAGTAATAGCTGGCATTATTGTTTGATTTGTTTGCTTGTGTAGTAGCCATCTCCGCACTAGACTGGAGCCCCACGAGGAAGGGGCTGACATCAGTCTCCAGAGCCCAGTGTATCTCTTTGTGCATTGAGAGCTGCCGGAGCCTGGGAGCTGCACGTGTGCTGGTACAGCTGCTGGGGGCATGACCCTCACGTGTGTGGTGCAAACTTGCTCCAGCCTTCTCAGGGGAGGCTCTGTGGGGCTCAGCCCTGATGGGACAGGCTAGATTCCTCCTGTTGCCCACTGGAAGGACATGTATGTGACAGTGGCATAGATTGCTCATAGGTAAAGCCTCCAGCTTCCCCTGTCATGCGTTCTCTGGTCACCAGGCTCCATCCCACACAGGGCGTCCAAGCCTCCACTCTCTGTCCCTGTGCTGAGGAACAGCAGGTGGTCCTCAGGTAAGGGGTCAGTGAGGGATGGGGAGGGACATAGTTGATGACAGTTGGTGTGCAGAGTTTGTTCCATTCTGCCTCCTGGTCCTCAACTCCAGCAGTTGATGTTTTCCCTTCTCCTTGGATGTCTTCTTGTCCCTCGAGACTTTCATCTCCTCTCTCCTGTTCCATTTGCCACTCTGTTCTCCCCCATTCCTTTAAGCTTCCTCCTACCTGGTGTCTGAGAGAGGAACAAGCCAGCCGTGCAAATGGATCTCCTTCGACGCTCGGAGCGTCGGTTCGGCTTCAGTATGAGTACAGGTGAGGGAGGAGGAGGGCGGGGAAGGTGGGTGAGAACCACCTGTGACTACTCCCAGTGGTAACTGGGTCTCAGCATTACACCCCACTCTCTGGGGGAGCAGAGAGTCCTCTGAACGTGACCTGACGAGCTCCTCTGCAGTGAGATTCTTTGCTGTTGATTTGTGTTGTGTGAACACTTGGTTCAGTTCCACACACACCTTCCAAGCATCCATTCTGTCAGGTTCTGTGCACCAGCCTCAGTATACGGACATGTTTGCTTTTCTTTCCTGGAAAGCTGGAAGGGAACTTTCAAGTTACGTAGTCTCAGGTCCTTCCTGGGCAGATACAGAGTGAGGCCCTGGGAGTAGAGTGATGAGTCAAGGTCAAGAGATGCTATGGGGTCTGGCCTCCCACACCACCAGCCCTCTGCCCGGCAGCCCCCGGGGTTTGGAGACGAACGTAATAACCACGGAGTCCAGTGCTTGAGTGTTTCCCACGTGCTGATGCTGTGCAAAGTGCTCTCTGTGCCTTCCCTTGTTTAACTCTTCAAGCAGGTGCCACTGTCGACTGTCATTATTGCCTCTTTTTATGCATCACGAAATTAAGGCTTAGAATAGCCAAGATTCTTGCCCCAAGTTAGCTGCGTAGTATGTAGCAGAGATGGCCTCTGGTTCGGTGTGAAGGCTGTGTCCTCCTCTGCTTTGTAGAATCTACAAGAGCACGTAGAGTGTACAGGAGGTGGCTGGTTCCACGTCCTCCCTCTAAATGTAGAGAAGGACTGGTTTTCTTTCTTTTTTACTTTTTGTTTTTTTTAAGATTGTGGTAAAATGGATATAACATAAAGTTTAACGTTTTAACCATTTTAAAGTATACAGTTCAGTGGCATTAAGCACATTCACATTGTTGTGCAACCGTCATCACCATCCGGCTCCAGAACTTTATTTATCTTCCCAACCTCAAACTCTGTACCCATTAAACACTAACTCCCTTTCCTTCCCCACCAGCCCCTGGCAACCACCATACTACTTGCCATCTCTATGAATTTTTTACTGCTCTAGATACTTGTCCTTTTGTGACTGGCTTATTTCACTTAGCCTAATATCCTCAAGGTTCATTCATGTCGTAGCGTGTGTTAAAAATTTCTTCCTCTTTAAGGCTAAATAATATTCCACTGTATGTATATATCACATTTTATTTATCAGTTCATCTGCTGATGGACACTTGGGTTGCTTCCAACTTGTATTAATCTGCTAATACCCTATTAGGACTGCCATTAAAAAAAAAGATACCAGAGACTCGGTGGCCGAAACAGCATTTATTATCTCACAGTTCTGGAGGTAAGAAGTCCAGGATTAAGGTGCTGGCAAAATTGGTTTCTCCTGAAGCCTCCTCCTTGGCTTGCAGATGGCTGCCTTTTCACTGTGTCCTCACATGGCATTTCCTCTGTGTATGTGCATCCCTGGTGTCTCTCTCTCTGTATAAGGGCACTGGTCATATTGGATTAGGGCCTCACCCTATGACTTTATTTTACCTTGACTGCATCTTAAAAGCCCTGTCTCCAAATATAGTTACATTGTGGGTTAGGGCTTCAATATATGAATTTGGGGGAGACAATTCAGTCCATAATACATTTCTTGGTTATTGTGAATAATGTTGCCATGAACATGGGTATACAAATATCTGTTAGAGTCACTGCTTTCAATTCTTTCAGTGGGTTTGCTGGATCATACAGTAGTTCTGTTTTCAGAATTACCATATTTGAGGAACTACCTATTTTTAGAAACACCTATTTGTGGAACCACCATAGTGTTTGCTGTTGCAGCTGTACTGTCTTACATTCTCACGGCATTACTTCTTAATTTTCAGAATAGTTTTGCTCTTTTTGAGAGGTCACTCCAATGTCCAAAGTTCTTCAGTAGGAAGCTTGCCTGGAATCATTCTTTTTGCTTCCCAGATGCTTGGGTACTAAATCTTTCCAGAAACTTGGTGCCCTTGCTCCTTCTGTACCTCCTGTCAGTAGCCTTGGGCTCTTGCTTCCACACTTAGCTTCTGGGAAGACATCCCAGAGAGGAAGAAAAAGCTATAAAAAAATGGCCTGGTGTCAGGCAGATGCTTCATCCAAGCTGTGGGATCCCAGGCAGCAGCCCCTGAGCACAAGGAGGTTTGTACTAGGTCTTGCTCCATCTCTGAGCTGAGCAAAGGAGGGGTCCTGAGCCTGCGAGGGACCTGCCACTTTCAAACTGGCCAAGAGACAACAGATTTAAGACATTCCTCAGTGAGCAGATGTTTTTTTAAATTTTTTACTTATTTTATTTTTTTAACATCCTTATTGGAGTATCATTGCTTTACAATGGTGTGTTAGTTTCTGCTGTATAACAAAGTGAATCAGCTATACATATACATATGTTCCCATATCCCCTCCCTCTTGCGTCTCCCTCCCACCCTCCCTATCCAGCCCCTCTAGGTGGTCACAAAGCACCGAGCTGATCTCCCCGTGCAGTGCAGCTGCTTCCCACTAGCTAGCTATTTTACATTTGGTAGTGTATATATGTCCATGCCGTTCTCTCACTTTGTCCCAGCTTACCCTTCCCCCTCCCCGTGTCCTCAAGTCCACTCTCTACGTCTGTGTCTTTATTTCTGTCCTGCTCCTAGGTTCTTCTGACCACTTTTTTTCTTTTTCTTTCTTTTCTTTTTCTTTCTTTCTCTCTCTTTTTTAGATTCCATATATATGTGTTAGCATACGGTATTTGTTTTTCTCTTCTTAGGGAGCAGCTTTTAAAACACCGCTGTGGGTTCATATGTACTCACATCAACAGCATGATGAGGGTTTGTGTGCGGGGAGGGGTTGGGACGTGAGGAGGTGCGGGGCGTGGGTGTGTATGTGAGGTAAAGTGTGAGGGTGTCAGGGCACGAGGGGTAGGGTAGGGTGTGAGATAGGAATGAGGGTGCATCTGGGGCGGAGTGTGTGTGTGATAGGGCATGAGGGTATGTGTGGGCCACGGGCTGGGGGGGTGTGTCTGGAGTGGGATGTGGTGTTGGTTTTGAGGGTGGGTGGGGCATAGGTTATATGAAGGCGGGCTGTCAGCAGGTGCTTGGGTGCGTGTGTGCGCATGTGTGTGTTGCAGGGTCAGAGCAGGGAAAAGGACACACGGCTCCACTCCGGGTAGTCCCCCGCCCCCCCACCAGGAGCTCTGGGGCCTGCAGAGCTGCCCTGTTGCAGGGGACTGGGGCCCGGCCAGGGAGTCGGCGTGACTCACTTTCACCTAGTTGGGGGAATGGATCTGCTGGGGCGTGTGCATCACGGCAGCATACGCATACGTGCATCGGTCTGTCTGACTTTGCTCTTGTTAAGAACCGCTGGAGGAATTTAAAATGAGAAGGGAGGAGGGGGAGTGGGGAGTTTGTGCTGCCAGTGATGAACAGGAAACTGCTCCTCCCTCAGTGGCTGGGTCAGACTAAGGGACCAAGGTCGTCTCCCTCCATCCCTCCACTCCGTTCTTGGTAAAAGGCAGCTGTATCCATTCCATGTGAGAAAAGTAACTTCAGAAGACACACGTACACACCCCTCCACTCCGTTCTTGGTAAAAGGCAGCTGTATCCATTCCATGTGAGAAAAGTAACTACAGAAGACACACGTACACACACACACACACACACACACACACACACACCACTTAAAATGAGAAGGGAGGAGGGGGAGTGGGGAGTTTGTGCTGCCAGTGATGAACAGGAAACTGCTCCTCCCTCAGTGGCTGGGTCAGACTAAGGGACCAAGGTCGTCTCCCTCCATCCCTCCACTCCGTTCTTGGTAAAAGGCAGCTGTATCCATTCCATGTGAGAAAAGTAACTTCAGAAGAAAGACACACGTACACACACACACACACACACACACACACACCACACGCACACACACACCTACACACCTACAGGCAAGCACACACCCCACACGCAGAGGCAGATAAGGGAGCCCTGAAGCACCTCCCAGCTGCCAGGCGGCCTCTGCAGCAGTAACTCTGTGCACTGCGGGCTTTTATGAATGGTAGCCTGGGAGGGGCCTAATGTCATTCGCTCCTGATGTCAGCACAATGAATGAAACACTTGCAAAGCGTAAAGCCTCAAGCACTGGGGAAGCAGATACCTTCTCAGAGTGGTTCTCCGGGTGCAGTGTCTCTTGCTGACGAAATCACCAGTCCCATGTGTCACAGATAATCAATATATGTTAGGATTGATATGAAGCAGAAACAGAGACTGCCTGTGGAAGAACACGCCTCTGATGCTGGCACAACCAGCCCTGCCTGAAGCAGCTGAGGCCGAGACCCCCTTCCTGCCAGGCGCCGGAGAAAGGAGCTGCAGACCCAGCGTTGCTTCAGGATCTCACTGAGCCAGCCCGATGTTCTGCTTTTGCTGGCAGAATCCCTTGCTGAAGCTCCAAGCCCTGGAAACTGATCTGTGCTCTGCCTTTTTGACACACCAGGAAGAAGCCGCTCAGGTGCACGGAGTCAAGGATCCAGCCCCAGCATCCAGCCAGAGTGCCCCTGCTGAGGGGGCAGATGCCACAGGTAAGAGCCTGGGCTCGAGGGGGTGGGGTCCCCGTCTGTACTGTCAGGGTAGTTCTACCTCTTGCTGCTTCCTCCTCAACCTGGCCCCGTGGGAAGCGGTGCCTGGTGCACCGGGGAGCCGAGAGGTAGCAGGAGGAATGAAGATGTGCTGGAATCTAGACCTCCCTCTCTAGCTGGGGGCCAAGGGTCAGACTTCCAGAGATGGTGTCAGGTGAAAAGCACCCATAATAACTGGTCTTCGTTTTCCTATTTGTTCTCCTGTGACACACAAGTGGCATGTTTATATATCACTGGATTTAGATCATCTGTGCTGTCTTGAGACTCAGCTCATGATACTTTTGAGGGATTAGGGGAGTTTCAACATTGCTACTTCGTTTCTTCTGTTAACTGCTTGTAAGATGATCCATCACCCCAGGGAAGGTGGAGGTGAGTGACACAGCTCCTTCTGATGCTATATTGTCTTGTTCTGTCTCATTTTTTTAGCATTAATTTCTGTGTTGAAAAGTCTCAAACTTGGGTCTCATTTGCCTGTTAGTTTCTCTAGTTTTAATCTCAGGGATAGTAGGTTGGCTAGCAGGCAGAAGGCAAATCAGTGCTCCCAGGAAGACTTTGATGGGAAAGAAATACTAAATTTATATGGGCAGAAATGAGAGCACAGCTTATCTTCTCTTAACATCAGTGGGTCAGAGGTTTGCACTCTGGTTTCTGAGTGGATGGTAGAAATAGGCTTAGGTGAGCTTGCTTCATGAGATGTCCTTTATCTCCAGGAATTGAAGGAAGAGATTTACAAAGGTAATCTATATCCATACCATTAGCAATAGTGCATTGAAGATATTACTGTTTAAAACAGACCCACATGGTCTAAGTAGGCAAAACAGCCATCTCCAGTGTTTGAATATGTATTAATAATAGTGGCTACTAATAGCTAGTAATAGTAGCTACTATTATTATGGAAGACTTTCTGTGGTCCAGGTACTGTTCTAAGCACTTCATAGCTATTAATTTAAATCCTTAAACCTGTGAAATAACACTATTCATAGTAAGGACGCTGAGGCCTAGTGTGGCCCTGCTGGTAAGTGGTAAATTACTTCCCTATGGATGCAGGTGGCCAGTTGGCTGTCCTTGTCACCTGGTGAGCTCCTCTGCTCTGTTGGCCAATGTGTTTGGATGAGATGCAAGTACAATCAGGTAGGAGCCAGTGTCAAGCCAGTTAGGGCTTGGAGTCAGATTATTAGACAATGTCCTTCTTCTTTTACCAACCCCATATTCCACACCCTGTAAACAACATACAGAACACATAGAGAAGTCCCAAGCCAAATACAAATTAACTTTTTTTTTTTTTTTTTTTTTTTTTGTGGTACGCGGGCCTCTCACTGCTGTGGCCTCTCCTGTTGTGGGGCACAGGCTCCGGACGCGCAGGCTCAGCGGCCATGGCTCAAGGGCCCAGCCGCTCCGCGGCATGTGGGATCTTCCCGGACCGGGGCACGAACCCGTGTCCCCTGCATCGGCAGGCGGACTCTCAACCACTGCGCCACCAGGGAAGCCCCAAATTAACTTTTGAATTATCTGATGCTTTGTATAGCTTCACAAGTATCTGGCAAAGACTGTTCAATAAAGTATTTGCTGCATGTTGGATATGGAGATACATATATAGATATATACACACACATATACATATATGTGTATATATATATATATTTTATCATGACTTTTATGTGTATGTGTCTTACTTTTTCCAAAGGTCAATAATAGTTTTACATTTTCTCATTCTGGATGGACGGGATTTTGAATAAACTTATTAACACATTCTTTATAAAATAGAAATATGTACTAAGTTTATGTAGGGATCGCCCACACAAATGAACCATCAATATATTCCATGTTAGGTGTCAAATGGCAGAAATGGGCAAAAGGCTCTTTATAGAGGAGGCCTGTAGGCTAGATACTGGATTTTCTAAAATGTAGGTGAATCTGAGATACGCTGGAGTCCTTCCAAGAGAGGTTATAAAAAAGAGAGGTTTCCACTCTGGGTGTGTGTGCGTGTGCGCGCGTGCGTGTGTGCGCGCAGGCACACGTGCGCTAGGCAAGAGCAGCTCCTGCAAGTTTTCAAAGATAAAACCTATCCTGATGTTTTTGGCCTTTGCAGAGCTTATGAATAAGGAGTCTCGTTTAGGTAAAATGACTGCATGGGAATTGATGCAGGGAAAGTGAAGAAGTCCCAGCCCCTATTTTGGACCTTGGAATGCTTTATTTCATCCATGTTTCATTGTAATTTTATTTTTTAAAAAAATACCTTTGACACAATCTATAAACCACCTGCTAGATGTTTTCAGGGACCTAAGGAGTTTCTTCATTTGGCAGAAGTATTGCCAAAGTGATAAGCATTTGAAAGAAGCTTTCACAGTTCAGTTTATGGGATAGTGTGGTCTCATTGGCTTCCAAGACACACTCTTCTAGGAAGGCCCTGCATTTTCTAGTCCACGTGTCATTCAGAAGGGAGAAATTTATGCTCATATTAGATCAGCTGTTCTTAACTCAGGGCCTGTGAATGGATATCTTGAGTGATCTTTGAACACCTGGAAACTATAGTTTTGTGTGTGTGCATAAATCCCTGATGATAGTTTGATTGCATAGATTAGCACAGATGTCGTAAGTCTGTAAAAGATTACAGTAACTTAAAAAAATGTTTTTTCTCTTAAAGTCTAGAATCTAGCCCTGGGCCTTAGCCGTCTATAAATATTGGATTAGTAATTGTTGATGTTAATATTTGGTATAAGAAGGACAAAATCCAACAAGGGATTTTTACAGGAATATCTGGATATAATATGCTACTAATTAACCATTCAAAGCAAACATTCAGAAATATAACTTGTGATTTAAGTAGGTTTCATCCTTACTTTCGACTTGATTTAAGATATGACTTAAATAAAGTTGTTTAACTTTTCTTTAAACATCAAGGTTAGATTTTTAATTTTTAAATTTATTTTAATTTTTAATTTCTGGGGCCGTGCCACACGACTTACAGGATCTTAGGTCCCCAACCATGGATTGAATCCAGGCCCTCAGCAGTGGAAGCACCAAGTCCCTAACCACTGGACCACCAGGGAAGTCCCTGAAGTTGTTTAACTTTTGCAGGGGGCATCTGAAATGCTGGTCTGAGCAAAGTACCGTATTCTCTGTGTCTTGAGATCAAATATTGTGTTTTAACTTGAGTTTACAGGATACAAAGATTAGTCTCACCTAGTAAAATACCTGAGATGCTCCCTTGTTCTAGAAATCCAATTACAAACTGCACTTGCAGCAAGAGCAGATTTTATGGCACCCCGAAGGGACACTGTGTTCTAGAGAGTGTTCCTGAACCTTCCCGCACATCACAATTATCAGCAAGCTTTTGTACCTGGGGATTTTCAGTCCTCATCTCTAGACAGTCTAGGGTTGGAAGTCCTGGAATCTTTATATTTCGTAAACATTCTTGAGTATTGGGAGCCACTATTTAAGTGGGCAGTGTCTTGAATTAAGAGAGAAAGTAGGTCAGGTTCTCTTAGGTTTTCTTTGACTCAGTTTCATCCATGGAAAGACGCTCACAGACCACATGGACTTATACCTTAGGGTCTGTGACCAGCTGGCTCAGTCCATTCACTTCAGGAGAAAGGTGCTCAAGCTAGAGCTCGAGATTGGCGGGATGGGGACGGGGACAGATCTGAGGGATGTAGAGGGCTTTAGAGAAAAGCGATACAGAAGTTACCAGCTGCAAGGCAGCTTTGGGACTGTACAGAGGGTAACCAACTGCCCCAGTTTTAGCACTAAAAATTCCACATGCTGGGAAGTCCTCAATTCCAGGCAATCCAGGACAGCTGGTCACCCTACCTGTAGGTTGCAAACTGCATAATGCGAGATGGAAACCCACATGATAGTGAGGCTCAAATTCCTCTAACTGAATCAGCAGCCCTCTCTCACAGCTGAAGCAAATGTTTCCACCAGACGTTAGTAAGCATCTATTCTGGTGTTGTTGATGGGAAAATGGAATGAGGATTGTCTTTTCACCTGCTTGTCATTTTCAGCGTACGTACAAGGACCATTTGACGTTGCTCCCCATGACTAAGCATAGTAACCCCTGTTCTGTCTGGGCACAGGTGATGGAATTTTTAGCAAAAGCTGTCACTGGAGATAACTGAAGACTTACTACTGTAAGTAATAATTCTAAAGCAATACCTAATTAATTATTTTATTATAAAATCTTGACTTTCACAGTGAACTTTCCATTTGGGTAAAAGCCTTGTTGCTAACGTTGATTGACAACACTAATGTAGTATATCTAGGTACAGTCTATAATTATTCCCATAAAGAATACTGTACGGTCTGTAGGTCTCTTCCTAAGGTTGAAGTTGAAATGGGGCAGAGTCGAAGAGAGCCTGACCTTCTCTGTCATATTTTAAGACACTGTCTACCTGACCAGATGTTCCCAGTTACTTGGCAGTGCTTATTAAATGTACAGATGTCTGGGCTCCCCACCCTAAGATGCAAAATTAAAATGTAAAGATGAGGCCTGAAACTTTCCGTGTTTGAAAAGCTCCCCTTGATGATTCTGATGTTCAGGGAGATTCAGGAACACTTTGTAGAACTCAGTACCCTCCAAGGGCTCTGTTTTTGCTGCAGGTGAAGTTTATAATTGGGTTTCAAGAACAGGGAGCATCTCAGGTCTCCTACTAGGTGGATCATCCACATAATGTCTCATCCTATCTGGCGGCAGCCCCAGACAGTCTTTTAAAGTCAGTAAGAGGGAGTCTACATTACCTCAGCGTCAGAAGTACCCAGACTCCGAATGTCTTTTAGAAACTTTATACATTGAGTTTGTGTATGTGTGTGTTATTTCTAAATCCTTCTTGAACCTTTTTATGTTTTTAGTATGTAGTACTGGTTGCTTTAACTAGAAAATGGCTATCACTGTAGAAAGTAGTACTTCATCTTCTCATCCTAAATTGGTTCCTTTAAAACAGTGGTCTGTGGTTTTCAACCTGGGTGTTTTTGTTTGTTTGTTGTTTTTGTTTTTTTGCCCCCTTCGGGACATTTGGCAATATCTGGAGACATTATTTTCTTGTCACAGCTGGAGTGTGAGTGCTACTGGCATCTAGTGGGTAGAGTCCAGGGGTGCTGATAAACACCCTGCAATGTACAAGACACCCCTTGCTCCAACACTGCCGCAACAAATTGTTATCTGGTCCAAAATGTCAAGAGTGCCAAGGTTTAGAAACCGTGCTTTAAAGGTCTTTAAATGAATAATATCAACCTTAGCTAACAATAACCTCTTCGTTTGCACCAGGCATTGTTGCATGAATTTTCTTACTTTATGGCCATAACCACCCTAGGAGGAAGGTGCCATTATTATCCCCAGATGAAAGATGAGGAAATGAACTTAAGGAGTTAATGTAACTTGTGGGCAGTCCCACGGTACTGAGTGGTGGGGGGTTGGGAGGAAAGGGGAGGAGTTGGGGGAGTTTCCTCAATCAGACTCCGTGGTCTCAGTGTTTCACACGATATCATTTGCCATCCTGTCTAAATGTTAAGTCCACATGATTCTAATATTCTAGAATCTGAAATTAAGCCCAAAGACAGCCCATGTGCCCTCTGTATAACTAATAGGTTTTAAAGTCATTTTAAACATCCATCCCTGACTTTGTTTTGTTAGACTGGAGGCATCTAGATTTGTAGTTGATTAGCCTACTGCAGCCTCTTTGTTCTTATAGTCATTTCAGCTCCTCTGATCTTAACCACCTCTAGGCCCCTGTGCCTTTCTTTTTTTTTTTTTTTTTTTTTTTTTTTTTTTGTGGTATGCGGGCCTCCCTCTGTTGTGGCCTCTTCCGTTGTGGAGCACAGGCTCCGGACGCGCGGGCTCAGCGGCCATGGCCCACGGGCCCAGCTGCTCCGCGGCATGTGGGATCCTCCCAGACCCGGGCGCGAACCCGGTTCCCCTGCATCGGCAGGCGGACGCGCAACCACTGCGCCACCAGGGAAGCCCCTCCTGTGCCTTTCTTGATGTGTATTTCCCTGACCTGCATAGTGTTTTCCAGATGGAGTCGAATAGTAGAATTTTGTTTGTAAATATGGGCATAGGTCCTATGCTTTTGCAAAATGATACTATTGGGGGAAACTGGGCAAAGCGTACAAGGGCTCTATCTATTGTTTCTCACAACTACATGTGAAACTACAGTGATCTCAATAAAAGATGAATTAATACCTAAAAAATATGGGCAGCGGAAGTGTTTCATAAACTAGTTACAAAGTAATTATGCTTGTTGGATGGCTTTCCATACTCTTCCTAGAAATGTACACTATCTTCTGGACCTTTTTGTCGTATCAACATAGTCTATAAGAGCTCCAAAAATCCTATTTCCCATAAAACTAATAGTCCAGTGCTTCTTATGTGTTAAGTGTGGATGGCTTAGTGTTGTCCAGCTGAAGAGCCGGCCG
Source organism: Physeter macrocephalus (assembly GCF_002837175.3). NCBI lineage: Eukaryota > Metazoa > Chordata > Mammalia > Artiodactyla > Physeteridae > Physeter > Physeter macrocephalus. The sequence continues at coordinate 12,117,090 of NC_041233.1, read as the reverse complement.
GCCCACAGTGAAGGTCATCTGCCACTATGGAGCCGCCTAATGGTTTGTGAGCTTCTTCTGTGGTTGCTTTTGCATTTTACTCTTTGAAAAATACTAACGTCATCCACAGACTCAGACTTGGGACTCTATTTCCACTTCAGTGTTATTTCTGAAATGTGAAATAAGGTTAATCCAGGATCCATCTGCAAGGATTAGTACTGACACATCTGTCATCAAGATACGAATTCAGCTCTTTCTTTGGGGCATATTATTAAGTGAATTTTTTATCCATTACAAAACATTTAGCCCAATCATCATTTGGTTTGGTTTTTAAGTAACTCGTGGTATGAGCACCATGCCATAGACTTCTTGAAAGCCCAAATAAATTATATTCCTTGGCTCTACTTTGTTCAGAAACATAGCTCTTTGTAGAACTTGATGTGCTCATTGGGTGATCTTGGACAGGTTATTTGACCTCTCTGCCACAGTTTCCTTTTCTTTAAAAAGGGAAAAAGGATAGTATCTACTTTTTAGCGTTGTTGTGAGGATGACATAGCATAATACCTATCAAGGTCTTAACACATCACCTGTGGTAAATGCTCAATAAATGTCAGCCATCGTTATTTTAAAAGCTGGGCATTCAGAGCTTATATGCCTTTCCTCCAGTTGATAATGCTTGCATTTGTCTTTAAATGTCTATTCTATCATAATTTCTAATGACTTTCAAGGTGTGGAAATGAGATTTAGTACTGTTTATTCCCTAGGTCCTCTCTAGAGTCCTGCATTTGATTGACATTACACTAGTTCTCTTAAGCAAAAGGTATTTATAACAGCGATAATCTACAATGCTGATGGTTGAGTAACTACCTCTTATTAAAGGTGAAATTATATTTGTTACCATAAAATCTATCCTGTGCTAAACCTATGACATAACTTGGCTGGAAAAGATCTTTGCTGTTAATAATTTTTCTCTGATGCTTTTATCGCCATCTTCATAGTTTCTGAAAGAGGGAGCTTCACATTAACCCCTTGTTTTCCAAAGAAAGCATTTTAAAAAATGATTTCAAAATTCATAGATGACAGTATAATTCTCTGATGCCATTTCTATAACTGGCTTATAAGGAAGGAAAAAACCAGTCCTGTGGCCTAAATTTACCACCAGGTGATTATTAAAATTTTTTTTTTAAATTCAGTTGTTAAGACAGGCCAAGGACTGTGGTGTATGTATTGTCCTATTTGCCTTCACCACACTTTTTACAAAGGATTCTGAGTATGAAGAGGCTCATCTGGCCAAGGACCTAATAGCTGTAAGTGGCATCTTGGACCAAGCCCAGGGCTCTGACTCCATAGCCCAGGCTTTTAACCAGTGGGCTTATAGACATGTTAGTTTTTTAATTAATAGATTTTATTTTTAAGAGGTTTTAGGTTTATAGAAAATCAAGCATACAGTACAGAGAGTTCTCATATGCCCCCTTTCCCCTGCACATAACTTCTCGTATATTACAGTCATTTAAAAACCTTTCTTTCGGGTTATTCTTTCATGCTGATGAAGGAGAGTCTAGAAGTGATCAGACAGTTTGCCTAGATGCTCAGTGTCTGACACTGCTCTGAACAGCGCCCAGGCCCAAAGTGGACAACCTCTTCTGACTCTTCCAGTAACCTAGAATTATACTTTTCCATGTCTCTATGTGGAACTGTGGGTCCCACTTTTTCTGATTTATTTTTTTTTTAACATCTTTATTGGAGTATAACTGTTTTACAGTGGTGTGTTAGTTTCTGCTTTACAACAAAGTGAATCAGTTATACATATACATATGTTCCCATATCTCTTCCCTCTTGCATCTCCCTCCC
>NC_041233.1:12108000-12115121 GCF_002837175.3 Physeter macrocephalus | reverse complement strand
CTTTTTATGGCTGAGTAATATTCCATTGTATATATGTGCCACATCTTCTTTATCCATTCATCTGTTGATGGACACTTAGGTTGCTTCCATGTCCTGGCTATTGTAAATAGAGCTGCAATGAACATTTTGGTACATGACTCTTTTTGAATTATGGTTTTCTCAGGGTATATGCCCAGTAGTGGGATTGCTGGGTCGTATGGTAGTTCTATTTGTAGTTTTTTAAGGAACCTCCATACTGTTCTCCATAGTGGCTGTATCAATTTACATTCCCACCAGCAGTGCAAGAGTGTTCCCTTTTCTCCATACCCTCTCCAGCATTTATTGTTTCTAGAGTTTTTGATGATGGCCAATCTGACCGGTGTGAGATGATATCTCATTGTCGTTTTGATTTGCATTTCTCTAATGATTAACAATGTTGAGCATTCTTTCATGTGTTTGTTGGCAATCTGTATATCTTCTTTGGAGAAATGTCTATTTAGTTCTTCTGCCCATTTTTGGATTGGGTTGTTTGTTTTTAATTTTTTCTTACTGACATTGAATGAGCCTGTGAAGATACGACCTGCCACAGAGGTTGGAATTTCTTTCCGTAGTCTTCCTGTTTGCTTTGTATATAAGTTCCCTTTTGCTTTTCAAAGCACGTCTGCTCGTAAATGAAAACCCTCTTTTGAAAATGGCTCTTGTTACCTTCCTAGCAGATTTTTCTCAGCTTTCCCACTGAGGTGATCAGTTGCACAGGAATCAATTAGAAGACATGGAAAGTTGTTTGGGCTGAAAAATGATCAGCATCCTGGCACCCAGCTTTCTCTGTGTACGGCAGGGTGCTTCTGAATCTTGGACACTGTCATGGGTGATATGTGCTCTTTCTTCCCGTTCCCTACCCTCACAACTTAGCTGAGCACTTGGCTCCACTTTTGTGACACAGGGAGGGGAAAAGATGTTTTCAGAGATTAGACACCATCGGCCATTTATTTCCCTTGTTTATTTCTCATTAGTTCTTCGACAGTGTGCATATAGGCAAAGAAGTTAAGTCTTGACTAATCAGAGGAAAGTGCAGACATTCATGTAGTCACTCAGTAGATTTGTCTAGAAGATCATTTCTTCTTTTCTCCCCAAGTGGTGCCTTTGGTTTGGTGCTGTGTAGAAACTGCTTCCAAACATATGAATGATCTGCCTCATACGTGCTTCTCCAGAGCAATGCAAAGAATAGACTTCTTCCCTTTCCCCATACAACAGAGATCTGGTGACCTGACCCTGTCCTCAGTGTGGCTCACACTACTGTAGCCCACAGCACGGTTCTGAGTTCTGGTAGAAGTCACTAACGTCCAAAGACCTCAGTCTGCCTCAGGCTATAAGTTTGCTTCCACAGCATGTTTCCTGAGAACGAACTCAGCCTTTGTCACCCTGCCGCGCCTGCCTTCTCACCCACCCTCACCATCGTGGTGTCTGTGTTTTTCTTCTTCTTCTTCCCCCACAGCTTTCTGGCTGATCTTTCTCACCCACTACCTTGCCACTTTGTCTTCCTCTGTCTCCATTCAATCTAGTGGTCTCTATGCCCTCCTTTTCCCTTGGCACTTTACTTTGCTAAGCCAGTTTCCATGTGAAATGAAAGCATATTTAAGATAGTTATTGAATTTCATCTAGACACTTAAATTTATTGAATATCACTATAATACTGAAAATTTGGGTGAGTTCAAATCGTTTACACCTCTCAAAATGATACTGTGATCTTCCTTTGCTTGGGCCTTTGTTGATACTACCTTTTTTAAACTGGAGGTCATTTATTCCTTATTTCTACCATTGAGACAGTGAAAATACTTAAAAAGAACTGCAGAAGTCTCTTATCAGAGCACATAGAAATTATTATTGGACTTCTAAAATAATCAGTGACAGTATACCCTGAAGATTTATGTATTTATGTATTTCTGTGATTTAAATGTTACGTTTACTTGGCAAAAAGTGTTGCATATGTTAAAAATAATAGCAGTGACTCAAGAAAACAATATTCCAAAATTGTCTTTCCATAATTCTCTAGGGAACAGGAATGATAGTATTAACTTTGCCTTAAGAACTACTCAAAAACCTAAAACCTGGATCTTTATTTACTGATGGAAATTTTTATTTTATTTTATTTTATTTATTTTTGCGGTATGTGGGCCTCTCACCGATGTGGCCTCTTCCGTCACGGAGCACAGGCTCCAGACGCGCAGGCTCAGCGGCCATGGCTCAGGGGCCCAGCCGCTCCGCGGCATGTGGGATCTTCCCGGACTGGGGCATGAACCCGTGTCCCCTGCATCAGCAGGCAGACTGCCAACCACTGCGCCACCAGGGAAGCCCACCTCTGCATTTTTTATTACAGTCTTCTATTTAAATTTCCATCAGGGCTTCCCTGGTGGCGCAGTCCGCCTGCCGATGCAGGGCACCCGGGTTCGTGCCCCGGTCCGGGAGGATCCCACGTGCCGCGGAGCGGCTGGGCCCGTGGGCCATGGCCGCTGAGCCTGCGCGTCCGGAGCCTGTGCTCCGTGACGGGAGAGGCCACAGCGGTGAGAGGCCCGCGTACCGCAAAATAAAATAAAATAAAATAAAAAATTAAAAAAAAAATGCAGAGGCAAGGAATAAGTTTAGGTCTGAGCTGAGGCTTCTTGATCCATGTAGCTTTCTGGTTTTCAGGAAGGATTTTGGAATTTCTCATCGCCCAGCTAACCCAGTGCCCTAATCTACCGGTTGTTTATTTTAATTGATTTCAGTACATTGGCTCCTTCAAAATAAAAATGATGCTCACCGTCCCACCCGCTACTCCGGAAGGGGCGTTTAAACAGGGAAGTGCATGATGAGGTCGGACCCAGTTAGATTATGTCTCTTGAGCTCCATACCTACACGTATATAGGGGCTATTGGGCACCTCCACCTGGATGACCAAAAGTGCCTCTTAACTCAGTGCCTCCAGAACTGAACTCATTTTTCCCCTTCGGCTCCCCTCTTTAATTCCCTAACTAGGTCAAAGGTACCACCATAAATATAAACAACAACAGCTATCATTTATTGATGAGTTATTTTGCCCTCTCCCCCAGGCACTATATGAAGCACTTGAGATTCCTTATCTTTTTAAAATCCTTGCAGCAGTTTATGAGGTAGATACTGATGTCATTTTCACTGAAACAGATGGGAGAACTGAGATTGAAAAAGATTGAAAAATGGGTCCCAGGTCACACATCTGACAAAATTGGGACTTGAATCCAGGTGTTTCTGAAACTATAGCCCATGCTTTTATACATGATGTCAAACTGCCTCTTGGGATCTGCAGGATGCTTGCCATGGAGCCAACCCCTGTTTTCACGGTGACAAATTCCTCACCCCTCTAGCTCACTGATGTTTCTGGTGGTCCTCCACAGAAGCTGGCACATAGAAGCCTGCTTGGAGTGCCAACCTTGTCCCACTTGGTGGCTCGGTCGGCCTCATCTACCAGAAATCTGTCTTCATCTGCCCTCATTCCTACCCACCCATCCTAACCTCAGAGATACTGCTTTCCTCTGAGTGGTCTCCGAGCAAGCAAGCCCATCTGTTTCCCCAGGCTTAGTTACTGGGATGACTTCAGGCTACCTGTATTCTCTCTCTTGTGAGCCATTAGTGCCTTAGGTTAAATTCAACTTAAATTCAACACACCTACAACTAAATCCATTGTGTATCCATGAGATGTTTCTGAGTTGTTTTTTGGTTTTATTTTGGTGGCCCTTTTTGTGTGAGGCTGGCTGAGAACTCTGATGCTTGAGCATCATTAGAATCATGTACATGTTTCTGACTCATTTAGTTTTTAATACCATCAAAGGCATGGTGTTGTAATACCATCAAAGGCATGATGTTTGGCATTTTGGAATGTATCTGAATGCTACCTATGGGCCCACCATGATGGGTAAACCCCAAAGTGCAAATTAACAAACCCACAAGTCTGTGGCTAATTTGTGACTCAGCAGTCCATCTCAAATGGTTGCAGATAGAGATTTATTTAAACTTTAAATCACTTAATTTATTAATTTACTTTTTTTTTTTTTTTTTTTTTGCGGTACATGGGCCTCTCACTGTTGCGGCCTCTCCCGTGTTGGAGCACAGGCTCCGACGTGCATCCACGGCATGCGGGATCTTCCTGGACCAGGGCACGAACCCGCGTCCCCTGCACCGGCAGGCGGATTCTCAACCACTGCGCCACCAGGGAAGCCCTAACTTTGGGGGTTTTTTGTTCTTTCTATAATTGCTTTAGGTGCAAGGTTAGATTGTTTATTTGAGATGTTTCCTGTTTCTTAAGGTAGGATTGTATTGGTATAAACTTCCCTCTTAGAACTGTTTTTGCTGCATCCCATAGGTTTTGGGTGATCATGTCTCCATTGTCATGGAGCACAGGCTCCGGACGCGCAGGCTCAGCGGCCATGGCTCACGGGCCCAGCCGCTCCGCGGCATGTGGGATCTTCCCGGACCGGGGCACGAACCCGCGTCCCCTGCATCGGCAGGCGGACTCTCAACCACTGCGCCACCAGGGAAGCCCTAATTTACTTTTTAATTAAAATGTTTTATTAAAGTATAGTTGATTTACATTTGAATCACTTAAAAATTCGCATTAGAAAAATGTTTTTTAAAATCTGACTGATTCATTTAACAGCTGTAATACAGCATCCGTTCCTGCCTGGGGTTGTAGCCAGATCAGAAGTGGGCTCTGGCCTTCACACCTGATGATAATGACTTCTCTAAGCTGTGGTCCCTATTGCTCAGTGAGTGGTCTGCTAGAAATACTCTCTGGCCTCCAAGGTCGGAGATGTGGAGTCTTCTACCACTGGCATTGGTCAGACCCTCCCTGACTGGAGCTCACATAGTCATACCACCTTCCCTCCTGAAACTAAAACGAAGATCACATTACTCCCAGCCTCCTGTGGTTATTATGAAGATTAAATACTTGGCAAAAACTCTTATTACAAGCTTGAGGACATAGTGACTCACTGCATAAGTATTAGATATGATTATTATTCTTATTTATAAATAACTAGTAGGAGGTACAATATGTTGAGGGGTGTATTGGTTCTCATTTCCCACATTAACCCCATAAGGACTCCTAGTGGAGTTGGTGGTCAGTAAGAGAAGATAATATTCAACTTCCTTATGCTGATATTAATAATCGTTAAAATGATGGTTCTCATGGTTACCGATTTAGCCATTTCTGCGTCTTATCTCAGTGTTTCACCAAATATACAAAGGATGCATGGGTGAACATTGTTTTAATAGGAATTTATTTTAATGTGCATTAGTTGAAGAAATGTAACTAGAACTTCAAATTTATGATTTCTTGGCCATTATTGCCTAGGATGAAGCTGAAACTTTGGAAAACTGTAGATTGAAATTAAGATTGTATTTAATATATAATCTTATATATATTTTAAGGGGGGAGGGATAAATTAGTAATTTGGGAGTAACATATACACACTACTATATATAAAATAGATAAATAACAAGGACCTACTGTATAGCACAGGGGGCTATACTCAATATTTTGTAATAACCTGTATGGGAAAAGAATCTGAAAAAGAAAAACTGAATCACTGCTGTACACCTAAAACTAACACAACATTGTAAATCAACTATACTTCAATAAAAAAGAAATTAAAACAAAGAAATTAAGATTATATATATATACACATAAACACATATATATACACATAACATACATATATACATATATATTAAAAATAGGTTTATGTGGATATGGCAAAAATTTGTAGGGGATACTGTTTTCCTATTTCATCCTCCCTTAGTCTTGAGAGGCAGGGAGAGGCCTCCCTTAGTCTTATTCTCTCCATTTTACAGATGAAGAAACTGGGGTTTAAAAAGGCCCATTTTTTTCTCAAGTGCCTCTTAACAGGTGGTGGACCTGGGATTCAAATTCACGATCTTTGTTCTCTCTTGTTCTGCCCGTGGGGTTGTTTCTCACTTCCCTTCCGAGGAATGCATTTTTTTTTTCCAAATTTTTATATTAACTTTTATTGGTTTTTTTCTTCCTATGCAATTAAGACATTCATTACAGAAACTGTAGAAAATATAAAGAAGGATAAAAGAAAAATAATTTTTTATTGTGGTAAGAACACTTAACATGAGATGTACATTCATAACTTTTTATGTGTATAATACAATACTGTTAACTAAAGCCATGAGGTTGTACAGCAGATCTCCTTTGACTTTCCTGTCACAGCCCTGTCAGGTGGTCCAAACAAGGACACAGAGAGAGGTCAGTGAACTTGATGGAGCCCCACAAGAAAGTATGAGCACCCCAAGCCCTGGCTCCCAGGCCCTCCCTCTAAAGCATAGTGCATCACAGCATGGGCTCTGGCATGTTGTGCCTTTCTTTGGAAGAAAAAGCAGTGTGCCCCCAGGGTCCCATCAGAAGCCACCCGAGTTTAATATTGCCATAAGCTTCTCCCTGCTGGGGAGCAGGGTCTGTAAGTGGTGGCCTGGGCTCTGTTCCCAGGATGGCAGCAACGCTGGTTGGCTCTGAATCTACCCTGCTCTCTTCTGAGCAAAGAGCTCAATAATCCTGTCTACACAAATGCTCACACATAGGCATGCGCCCACTGATTTAATTAAGCCACTTCTCGACTCAAATGGTTAGTTTAGACAAAGAGCTCAGGCATTACCAGATTACCAGGTTTTTTTTTAAACATTTTTATTGGAGTATAATTGCTTTACAATGGTGTGTTAGTTTCTGCTGTATAACAGCGTGAATCAGCTATACATATACATATATCCCCATATCCCCTCCCTCTTGCGGCTCCCTCCCACCCTCCCTATCTCACCCCTCTAGGTGGTCACAGACCACCTAGCTGATATCCTGTGCTATGCGGCTGCTTCCCACTAGCTGTCTGTTTTACGTTTGGTAGTGTATATAGGTCCATGCCACTCTCTCACTTCGTCCCAGCTTACCCTTCCCCCTCCCCGTGTCCTCAAGTCCATTCTCTACGTCTGCATCTTTATTCCTGTCCTGGCCCTATGTTCTTCAGAACTTTTTTTTTTTTTTTTTTTTTTTTTAAATTCCAATATATTTGTTTAGCAATTGGTTTTTGTTTTTCTCCTTCTGACTTACTTCCCTCT
>NC_041233.1:12102177-12107923 GCF_002837175.3 Physeter macrocephalus | reverse complement strand
TTCTTTTTATGGCTGAGTAATATTCCACTGTATATATGTGCCACATCTTCTTTATCCATTCATCTGTCGATGGACACTTAGGTTGACTGTCACCTTTCAACTGGTCACTTTGGGATCTTTCGGGCTCACTGCTTTCTTTAGTGGTGAATTGGGGGGAAGAAAGGTCAGGATGTTAGTTAGGCAGCACTGGTTTTTTGAGTGCCCACAAAAAACAGATGCCATGTAAATGGAGGTTTACAGTTACTATTGCAATGACGTTCATAGTGGCCTGTGATTCTGTGAAGTCATATCTTAGGTCTCTGTGGGTTTCAGAAGCTAAGCTCTTACATCCATGTTAGTCATATGGCTAGGAACCCAAGTTGCCCCCATTTTGTCATTATAAGACAGCACCAAGAGACTCCTTTTAGTTTTGACCCTGGCACCACAGATGAGCTGAAGAGAAGGCCTCCATTCTTTACAATTTCAACAAAACTATGCTGGTCCCAGGTGCGTGCCAAAGATCTTTTTCTTCCCCATCATTATTACCAAAAGATGCTGCCCAGGAAAGGGTAACATGAATAAAATGCATTTCTTCTTAGAGTCTAATGGTTTTAGAAAAGGGTTTGGTGAGGGACTCAGACACTTCCTGATCGGTGTTGAAGGTCATTGTTAGTATATGCTGTCGTTTACTGGTTAGTAACTATCATTCGTGTTTCTTCTTAGGGCTCCCGCCAAATGGCAGTGTTTTCTGGCTAAATTATTCTTAGCCAGGGTGTTGCCTGTGGCGAGCTGTGTCGGGCACACCAGCGCACTTGCCTGTGGGCCTGGGCTTTGGCATTCATCTGGCTCCAGCTTTCCCCAGTCCTCACCCCATCCGCTTCTGACCAGCCTCAGCCGCTGACAGAGGTGCTGTCGATCGGCTTCAAAGGCCCGATGGGAGACACTGTCCACCCTCCCAGTCTACAGCACAGAAGGGGAGAAGCCAACTGAAAACACACAAGGACCTAATCGGAACTTTGATGTTACGCAAAGGAAATTGCATTTCAAGCTCTAGAGAGCTCGAGCCATTCTAAACCTGATTAAGTTTCATCCAGTACCAAATTGTGATAAATGTTATTTTGGAAAAGTGGATTGTCAGTATTTTCAGATTCACTTATTCCCCCAGAAAATCTGTTTCTTCCTCTTGCTTTAGGGTAGTCAGAATAAGAGAAAGCCTTGGGTTGTCCTCACTTGTTTGCTGGGCAAAATTGAGAAGGTTTTGGCTGCTCCTTGAGTAGCTCTGTACAGCACACCAGGATGGAGAGACTCTCACTCCGGCCACCGTGACTCAGCGTCCTGATGTGCCTCCTTCCCCGCCCTCACCTCTGTAGCACAGGGCTGCCCACTTTCTGGACTGACCTGGTTGGGGAGCCAGTGAGCTCATTTAAAAGGAGAATGAGCACAGTGAGAATTCAGGCAGACAGCTGCCAAGCTGGAGAGAGGGTTTAGAGCAGGTTTTGTTCTTGGTTTTTGTTTCTGTCCCAAATAAAAGGCTACCTAAAATTTTGGAGAAGAAATAGAATCATTCCTAACTCCACCATGCTTTGTAGTTGCTATGTAGCTTCTTTGATCTTTTAGTGCATTTATTTGGAGACATAAATGTATGCTGCTTATATCGCATGGAATCATTACTGTTCTGTGTTGAAATGTGTGGTTTTCATTTAGTATATTCAGAACATCATTCCATATTGATGTTGAGTTCTCCATCATTTTTAATGAGTGCTGAGGAATTTTCTATCTGGGGACTCCTCGCCCCTCTCTTCCTCCTTTGTTTTCTCTTCTCTTTTTCTCCCTACCCCCTCCTCTCCCTTCCTTCACTGGCAATTCTGTTATAACTATTCTCCCTCATAATCTGTCATCTTTTTCTCCAGTTCCATGTGATTGTTTTCTTTTTTTCACTCTAACATGTTGTTATATACTCTCTGACATATGCAGATAATATGAAATAAAGAGAGGATTTTTGTAGTTTTGGACCATGCTGACTTCTGTAACTCAGACCGAAACAATCTGTGTTTCCATCTTTTGGTGTGTGTTGGCTTTGTAATATTTTCTGTCCAGATTCTGTGAGAACGAACATGACAGAATTTTGAAAGGCTTTCATATCCCCAGAAGGAAGAAATGACAAAGAGGCAAGACATTATAATGAATGTTTATAATCTTTGTTTAAGAACATGACAGTCTCAAGCCCTCTGTCACTTCTAAGTCTCGATGATTTATCTTGTTTCCTCAGACCCTGTGCCAGTGCACAAAGATGTGCCCAGTGAAGCGGACAGCACACCAGAAGACCTCCAGTCTGTTGAGACTAGCAGGCTGCTCTATCACATCACTGATGGTGACAACCCGCTTCTGTCACCACGATGCTCCATCTTTAGCCAAAGCCAGAGATTCAACTTAGACCCTGAATCAGCCCCTTCTCCACCCAGCACTCAGCAGTTTATGATGTAAGAAAACCTTGTTTTGTTCTTGTCTTCATTTCATGCAGTTTTTAAAAATACTATTTACAATACAACCCAATACTTTTATAAATTCAGTGAAGTGTGTGTCCAAAATAGAGCAAACATGCCTACCAAAAGCAACTGCAAGCCCTGAACAATAAATGGCAAAAAAACAGAGTACTTTCTAGTGAAGAATGCTGTTTCAGGCCTTCCTGAATCAGGAGGAGATGGTCTCGAGACACAGGCTGCCCTACGGCTCACATGTCTGAACATTTTTGGTGAAATGACCAGAATCCTAAGAAAGTCTATGTACATGCAAGTACCAGGAATTCTTGATGAGCTCATAAGTATTCTTTCCATGTCCAGCAGTGGCCTTGATGGATGGATTGTAGCAATGCTTGTGAGTTGTACATCTCAATTTCTTCTTAGATTCTAGAAAAGTGGTAGCTTACAATAGCTCCCCCAGACAAAAAAAAATGTGAAACTATGTGTTCTTTTTTTTTTTTTTTTTTTTAAGTTGTGTAAGTAGTTTTGATGCGTAGCTAAAATGAGTCTCCCTTGACCAAAAATACGTGCAGGGAATTCCTAGTTTCTCCTTAATAACTCCTGCTGTTACTCATGAGTTTATCTAGACCAGGGTCCATGGACTGTCTACTGGTGGACTTGAGGGATTTAGTGCATTATTACTATTGTAAAGTGTGTCAGGTGAGAAGGTGAATGCGTTTTCTGGAGAGGGGGTCCATTCCTTTCATTAGATTCACAAAGGCTCTGTTATATAAAGAAGAGTTAACTACTCATCTAAATCTTCCTTGAAATTGTTTTTAGGTGGGGCTCATGCAACTTATTGAGGATAACGGTACAATAGGGCTCTCTCATTAGTCTGAAATTGGTATCCTCCAAGCTTTAGGAAATACATTTCCTAGACTAATATTCTGACATTTGTAGAGTAAAGTCCCTGATGACATTTGCCCATAATAGAGTTCTGTGATCAGGGATCTCCAGTAATGAGCAGATGCTACCATAGTAGACTCATCAAATAATGAACTGGCCTCTGGACTTCTCTGATAATCTAGGAAGCTTGGTTTGTAAACCAGCAGCAGTGTTTACTGGAAGACTATTTTTAAAAAATTTATATCTTAAAAAAAATTTTTATTGGAGTATAGTTGATTTATAATGTTGTATTAGTATGTGCTATACAGCAAAGTGAATCAGTTTTACATATATCCACTCTTTTTCACATTCTTTTTCTCATATAGGCCATTACAGAGTATTGAGTAGAGTTCCCTGTACTATACAGTAGGTCCTTATTAGTTACCTCTTTTATATATAGTACTGTTTTTGATGATTCTTTCCCTCTCTGGAATCATTGCAGGCCCCGAAGTTCTTCACGGTGCAGCTGTGGTGATGGCAAAGAGCCACAGACCATTACCCAGCTCACCAAGCACATCCAGAGCCTCAAGCGGAAAATTCGGAAATTTGAAGAAAAATTTGAACAAGAAAAGAAATACCGGGTAAGGACCCTTTGGTTTGAAATGAGTGGATTGTGTCAGAAATGCATGGGCTTTTCTGTCCTTCCTTTTTGAGTACATCTCTGTGCCAGGGGACAGCTCAGTTTCCATTGGCCAACCCAGGACCTATCATAAATTGAGTTTCCATCCTGGGTCTGTCTTGTTCTCACATGCTGTTAGCTGATCTCTGCTAAGACAATTCTTAGTAGCAAATTACAACTCTTATTTCTAAACTGATTTGATTATTGATCTCTCCTTTTTTTTTTTTTTTTTTCTGAGGAACCTTACTATCATTAGTGTTCCTAGGACTAAAATTTGGAAAGCTTTTGAATTATGGTCTTATTTTTTCTTTAGCCTTTTCTCATTTGCATTTGATAAGAACCTATTAAGGACTCAAAGGACAGAATCTCTCGTTGTGGAACAGAATGAGGGAGAGTTGTCTTTGACAATAAAGTACTTTCTGGTTGATGGGTGAGGACCTATCAAGTGACATCTATTCAGGCCACTCTTAAGAACAAACCCTGATTCCATCCTTTCCTGTCAGAGAGACACCAGCCTTCTTGCTGGTGCTGCAGTGTTACAATCATGAACCTTTCCTTTTCTTACTTAAGAAACAGTAGAGTCAGAGGTAAGTGTCCTGATGACCAATGCTAGTTTTATTTATTGTCTCTACTGGTGACTGTGGCATAGAGAAGAATCAAATCCATGTAGAATTGCACAAAGATACTGGGTCTTTGGCAGAGGGTCCAGAGCAGCTTGTTATTAAAATAAATGAGACCAGGGAATGTCTCAAACATCTTAAAATATTTAAAGGCTCACTAAGCTCTTGGTCCAGAGGCCATCTGCAGGTCCCTGTAGTGTGGGTAAGTTCTGGGGAGGGAGGTGAGAGTAGGTAATACTCCACTGTCCTGTTCTTCCTGTCCTGTGTTTCCCACAGTGACTTCAAATTCACTAAAGGAGGGGTTTTAAGAAGGGAGTTTTAGCTTAGCTAAAAATGGAAAAATAAATCAGATTGGCTTTCAAGACAACCTTAATGTGTTGCGATTCTTCTCTTCCTTGAGGTCAGGCAGTCACAACTACTTATTGTCTTTTATAGAGCAGGAGGGTGCTCTACACATTGTGAGTACAGGCGTTTATTTTACAGATAAGGAGAAGGAGGCCCAGCAAAGACTTATAACCTTCTTAAGGTGGTTGTGTTCTATCATCTCAGCCTTGGGGTGGTTAAAGATGAGTAGTTTTTGCAATGGAGAAGTACAAGTAAAATTCATTAAGTGTCCACTGAAAGTTGAAAGCTCCAGATGGCCTGAGAGAAGCTGATTTTCCATACTTGCTGCTGGAGTTTTATTGGATCTGTGATGCCCTCATATTGGAATCTGTAGAGAAACAATTAGGGGCTCCATCCCCAGGGCCTATTAATATTTCTTACTTGGCAGTTCTTGAATCAGACTGATCTGGATTTGAATCCGCACAGCCACTTAGGAACTCTGTGACTTTGGACTTGTTACTTTATCTTTCTGAGTCTCAGTTTGTCCATCTGTAAAGTGGAGTTAATATTAGTAGTGACTTCTTAAGTTTGTGAGTATTAAATGAGGGAGTGCATATATAAGGCTTTTTACAGTTTTGGCACAAAGGAAGTAAGTGGTCTTAGATATTATTAACTTTTTAGTCTGTTTGAGTGATATTTGAATAGGCTACCCTGTGGCAACCTCTGCCTTGTCAAAAAAATAAAGGAGGGGTTTCCCTGGTGGCGCAGTGGTTGCGCGTCCGCCTGCTGATGCAGGGGAA
>NC_041233.1:12088238-12102129 GCF_002837175.3 Physeter macrocephalus | reverse complement strand
CCTGGTGGCGCAGTGGTTGCGCGTCCGCCTGCCGATGCAGGGGAACCGGGTTCGCGCCCCGGTCCAGGAGGATCCCACATGCCGTGGAGCGGCTGGGCCCGTGAGCCATGGCCGCTGGGCCTGCGCGTCTGGAGCCTGTGCTCCGCAACGGGAGAGGCCACAACAGAGGAAGGCCTGCATACCACAAAAAAAAATAAATAAATAAATAAAGGAAAATTATAGACATTAATTTTCCATTGGATTTTTCTACCTGCAGCTTCAGACTCTGGATTACTTTTCTCAACTATAACAGCCACCCAGCAGCTGAGTATTTTAGAAGAGAATTTCTCCTGGCACCTCCTGCCTTTGTCTGGAGAAGCTTTAGGGCCAGAGTAGACACATGCCCACACACTTAAACATGCAGATGGATGAATTTGGGAGCAGTAAAGGAAGAAGGCTTCATGGTCACTGCTTCTGTGTGTATTAAAGTCTTTGAAGTAATCAGAACCTTCCACGTCTCAGGAAGCAGGGCTTCCCCTCACCCTTCCTGCCTGGGTGCCAGGCTGTGGTTAGAGGTTTGACATGTTAATGGGCTTTAATTGGTTGCTGTGTGTATGGCTTTCCTTCCTGGCAGCCTGACGGTGGGGTTAATAGCACCCGCTGCTAATTTTTGAATCCGAGCTCCTGCTGGGCCTCCATGCTAGTCTGATGCCCTGGTATAATATACATCTTTCCTTCTCTATTGAATATAACCATTTCACTTCATATCCAGAACTGTATTTATTCCCTACAGTTGATTTCACATTTAACTATTGTTAGACTCATGGACTTAGAAAAGGCTGTTTCAGCCAGATGTTCACTTTCAGTAGAATTAGAGAATGTTAGAATTAGAAGGGATCAGTTAGTCTTATCTTATTTGACCATTGAAGAAACTGAGGCCCAGAGAAGGGAAGTAACTTCTCCAGGTTCATACAGCAAAGAATTGATGTAGCCAAGACAGCAACATAGGTCCTTTCATTCCTGATCCATAAATCTTTCTAAAGTGTCTTTTGAATCATCTTTGGCAGACCACAAATCTGGTCCAGTAGTACCCTCAGTTATATGACTCATGAGCTCCATTTTAATTACACTGAACAAAATCTACACTGTGTAATTTTTGGGTGTATGGCCCTTGGGGCCTCTTAAACTGAAATAGTTCAGACGTTAGAAGGCTTGAAGATCCACAGCTTGTATATGAAAACTTTCCATATGATCTGAGAGCTGCCATTCTTGTGAGCTTCATTTAACCTCTTTTGAAAGCTCGCCCAAGAGCAGGGAAATACAAAATTCATTTCAGAAAATGATTTCAGGCTTTAAAATATTTTGTCAGAAAATTCAGCCTTAAATTTCTGTTAAGTCCTGTTTGCAGTAGTGAAAGCTTCTTTGATGGTCATTGGCTTAGGGTCTTTAGGTTTTCAATTTTGTTTTTAACAGTGTTTCAGAAGATTGCATTAACTGTGTGGAACACATCCAGTGAAAAATATGTGTTCCAGAGAACAAGATGTGTTTTCCGATCAGAGTGAAGAATTCTGTGAGGATTTCGAGAAATCACGTGTAAAACATTGACTGTTCATATAACCAGACTGTTAACTAAAGCCAAAGTACTAAACGTTGTATCAGGGAAGTAGTACAGTGCATCATTCTAGCAGACCATGGGTAGGACCAGGCACAGCAGTTTGGAGGTGTGCCCTCTGTGTCACTGTCCATGGTCCTGAAACCAGGGCTTCCCTACTGGAAACCAGAGTCTCCCTTCTGGGCTCCCCTAGGGGAAAAATCACTGTCATTTTCCCTCAGTGTTATTTTCCATCTTGATTTTAAACTGGATGGTTTTTACATCACTATAGAAGTGACAGAACCATGTCTTGTGTTTCACAATTAAAACATCTAATCCCATGTACATTTGATGATCCTCTTACACAAGCACTGTTTTTTCCTTCGAACTTGAACACACTCCTCTCCCTATGTCTCTCTCTCACCAACATCTTGCTGATGTTATATGGATTTAATGGATTCTTAAACATGCAGAGCCACTAGACTTGTCACTAACATTGTACACGTTTCTGGCTACTATTACAGTGTTTGTGATGTCTTCTTGAGCATGCTTATATAGCTCTTTGTATATCCCCAATTCACAGTAACCACTAATCTTCTTGAGCCTCCATTTAAGTTACCAGGGTGGCCTCAACTTGTTTAAGAAAGTTTCCTACTGATCTGTGGGGCCGGAGGCTAGGTATGTTTGGCTATTCTTCTCTCCCAATTTCTCTTTCTGTAGAAAATTTACTTTTAGGCTCTGAAAAGAAATCCAGAAATTAAGGTGAATGATTTGTACGAACAGAGTCATTTCCTTCTAAAAGTAAAACTGTATTCTTATTGCCACATCCAAGTGCGATTAGCTACTAGGTAGGACATACATACACCTACGTGTATGTTTGTTAGTGAAGACTTATTCACCATTCCTTTGAAGGTCTGGTAGTAACACTACTACTACTACTGCTGTCACATCTGCCAGTAATAATAACAATAATAATATTTTTAATTCTAGCTAACACCTCTATAGTGTTGAGCATGTGCCTGGAACTCTTTTCAGTGTTTTACGTATATTCACTAATTCATCCCTCACAGCAACCCTATGAGGGATTTGCTATTATAATCCTCATTTGGTAAATGAAACTGAGGCATGGAGAGGCTAAATAATTTGCCCAAGTCCATACTCATATAGTTAATTTTTACTTTAATGCTAGCCCAGTAGAATAGTGAGTCTGTAAACAGTGAGAGCAGTTGAAATCTGGGTATCCCCCTTACATACTGACTTCTCAGACTGTTATCAGGTTTTAGAGATCCTGGGGTCTCCTTTCTTCAGCTTGGAGGAGATGACTGATAGGAGGTAAAGCTTCCAGTTTCTCAGTGTTCCCCAGGCAGGTTTTGGTCATAAGTCATGAGCAGAGGCAAGGGAGGAAGCGCTGGTTTGTATCAGTAGAGCCATCTACATTGATACAAAGAATGACCTGGCAATGGGGTGTCGGGTATGGGTAGCCCACAGGGTGATTGAGGGTTAGACTGTAGGGGGCACTGAAATAGTTAGGACTATGTAAAAAATGCTGGGTGACCAGGTGTGTTTAGAAACAGTGTCCATGGCAAGGATGAAAGAGTGGAGGAGGTCAAGAATGTTCACTGTTTTTCAGAGGCAACTCCATCAACTGGAGGTATCACGCATGAATCTCTCTCCTAGCTTTATATGTTCCTGAACTACCTCCGTGTGCCTTAGCTGTTTAAAATTTTGTTTTTCCTTTTCTCTCTTTCTTCTCTCCCTCTCTCCCTTTACCTCCTTCCATCCCCATTTTCCCCTCCCTCTGCAGCCTTCATATGGTGACAAGACATCTAATCCTGAAGTCCTGAAATGGATGAATGATTTGGCTAAAGGTCGTAAACAGCTCAAAGGTAAATGCCAGCAAGGGTCTCCTTTCTCAGGAAGGAAGCAGATAAAATTGTGATAATGTGCTCCAAGGAGTTCTTGATTCTCTTCCACCTGTGCCCTCTTTAACCTTGTCTCCTGCCTAGATCAGAGGCCCCATCTTGAAATAAAGGTTCCTGGGTCCCCTTCATTGTTTGATCCCATTTAATACATCTCCTTATAAAGAGACTGAGGAACTCCAGACTCCCAGGTGGAATGATTGATTCACTTCAGTGCCAGAAACATTTCAACATGTGGAGTATTCATTTCCCTGGGTTATTGGTTTCTTGGATGTTAGAAACAGAAGAAGCCTGAGCAATCATTTATTCCACGCACCCCATTGCACAGATGAGGACATTTATGTCCAGAGAGAGGGGAAGGTGACATAGCTGGGAGGTGGTGACCTAGGAGTAAAACTTGGTTCTCCTTCCTCCAAATCCAGTGTTCTTCTTTCTCTGTCTCTCTGGAGATGGTGGTGTGAGTATTAATTAACTCTAAAATCTATCTTAAGGGATGATGGTTATTTACCAATAAAAATTTATTTTCTTCCTCTCTCTACACTTTTTATTTCAATACTTAGAGACATGGGAGTTTTTCCAGATTTCTAGAAGGATGGTGATAAAGAACTGAAAGGAATATTAATTCAGTGGTATTGAAGTGTAGTGATGTAGCAGGTTTATAATATATGCGGTGTTTAAACACCATGCCAGAGCCTAACTAAAAAACAAACATCAAACAGAGAAGATGAGCTATGTATGTAATTGAGAAATCAATATAAATGGCCTCATTCAAGCGAGCAGTCCCCTAGCATATTCTGAAATCTAATTTCTTGATAAGTCCCAGGTGGCCTTTTTATTTTTAATTACGTAGGTTTATATAAAGTCACATTGCAATAATGGTGATTTCTGGATTTTAAATACTGGCGTTAGACAAAATTGTGAAATCTGTCAAGTTGGGGCTGGTATTCCCATGTCCCCTTCCCCACCCCTCCTATGTATCCTCAGACGTCTGCACTGTGTAATGCCTTCCAGAAGTACTTGCATTTCTGTAGGGGCTCTTAATGGCTGAACGACTTTCAAAACCCAAATACATGAATCTTTGAGTATAGAATTTCAGGTGTTGTGATAGATAACAGGTGAAAACTTTGGGTCCAGGTACCACTGGTCTTCCTCCAGGAATCCTCCTCGGAAATCTAGACCACTGAGTTACTCCCACAGATGATCCTCCACCTCCATGAGAGCCCAGCCTCAAGAGCCCTCTATTTTAACACCTGGGGAACCATCATCGGCACTGTTCATTTCCACTCACTTGGCATCAGGGAAGGAATTCCTGAAAGGCTGTCTGCTCTTATTAGGGCCATTGAGTCCTCCTTGCTCCTGGTAACTCATGGCATTTCTCTTAGAACTAAAGCTGAAGCTGTCAGAAGAACAAGGGAGTGCTCCCAAAGGCCCACATAGAAATCCATCCTGTGAGCAACCCGCAGTCCCTGGAGAGAATGGGAAGCCGGAAGCTGTGGGCCCTGAGCCAGGCTCCTCTGGAGAGGAGACTCCAGATGCTGTGTTGACATGCGTGAAGGAGAAGAGAGATCAGCTTCCCTCTCAGGAGGTTTCTAAGGTACCTCGCCAACCTTCACAGAGCCCCACCACTCCACATGGTGCCACTGAGATCATGATTTTGACCAATTTGTAAGAGCACTTTGGTACCACATAAATATCTTTAGGAGACTGGCTCTGAACTTTCAGTCAGATGAGTTCCTAGTGGGTTATTAGCTATGACCTAGGGCATTGCCATTCTGGAGGTTACAGTGTCGCACGCTGATGGGAGACGCATGGTAAAGACACTAGGGCATTTCATATTCCTTTCTCCCCAACCTCCCCCGATAAGTTAGCAAATGAACCTGAGACTAGGATTACAATCTCATTTTACTGTATGTTTTATTAAGAAATAATAAAGCAGGAATGAGGTATAAATAGTAAGGAAAGTGGTTTAGTATTTTATATGATAAGAATAGAGATGTAGGGTTTCTTGAGGAATGTTAGGTGAGATGTCTAAAGACTTCAGCTTAGATATCTTGGTTTTTTGTTTTGTTTTGTTTTGTTTTTTGCGGTACGCGGGCCTCTCACTGTTGTGGCCTCCCCCGTTATGTGCAGGCCCAGTGGCCATGGCTCAGGGGCCCAGCGGCTCCGCGGCATGTGGGATCTTCCCGGACCGGGGCACGAACCCGTGTCCCCTGCATCGGCAGGCGGACTTTTAACCACTGCGCCACCAGGGAAGCCCAGACATCTTGGTTTTGAAATCTTTGTGAGATACCCAGATAGAGTTGTCAATTATGCATTTGGATATGGGTGCCTGGAGCTCAAAGAAAAGATTAGATTTTACAAAAATGATGATGAAAGCAATTAGTATTTAGTATTTACCTGGTTAATCCCTCATCCTGCATATCTATGCTTACATTTTACTTACGCCAAGGAACCTTCCTGTAGTCCTTCCTGTCTGAACTCTGAGTGATGTGGTTGCCTTTCATTTCTTGGGTAATCTGTAGCTACCTTAACATAGCTCTAACTATGCTCTGTGCCATTTTCTGTCTCTCATTATAGTACTTGAAACTTCTTAAGTAGAGTTTAGGCTGTTTATTGTTCATGATCCTCAGTGTCTGTACAAAGTAAGTATTGAATAAATGTTGGCAGAGCAAATGGATATATGAAAGAACAAACTAGCATGTTTGACTTTGAAATGAAGTCTTCTTGAGGAGAATGCTGGCTTCACCTGTTCTATTGTACATATCTAGTCTTGATCATAAGGTGGCAACATTTACCAAATCCCAAAAGGCTTGCCATATGCCCCCGGACTAGTCCTTTACGTTGGTACACGTGATCTACAAGTAGAAATGGGCCCTTGGCTATCTCTGTCTTTAAGAAATACCTTTAAACTTAAAAATAACCAATATATGTTGTGACTAGTGGTTTTCATCCACTCAGCCAACCTGTCCCTTCCTCCCACCCCCAAATATTCTAGACTTTGTGATAGTGGATAAGTGGATAACTGACTTTCTCTCTCTCTCTCTCTCTCTCTCTGTGTGTGTGTGTGTGTGTGTATAAACACATACACACACAGTCAGGCACATCTGTGGTTTTCCATCCTTCAGTGCTTCTTATGGTCTTTCCTGGATTTTATAGTTACTTTGACCACATCTATAAAAGCAGCTTGGTCAACACCCAAGTCCTAATTCTGTGTTCTACTCAGTTCACTAAGGAGTGAGGGATGAGTTGGGACTGGTATAATAAACTTAGAGCAGGACTCAGTCCTTGAACAAGACACTTTCTAATCATACACACTTGGCAAGTGAACTAATTCTCTGATATTCAACTTGCTCATCTATCAAATACAGATAATACCTATTTATATAATTATTGTGACAATAAAAGGAGATGCCTGGTGACCAGTGGGTAATCATTCATTTGCAAAAAGATTTGAGTGCCTACTCTGTGTTGTGAACTATGATCCATGCTGGATATAAAAAATAAACAAGATAGAGAAGTGATGTGGGTTACCGCCTTCACGGAGCTCATGTTTTTCTGGGAGTTGGGATACAACAAGAAATAACTCGATAGACAAAATCATTAAAATTTTTTATAAGTACTGTGCAAAGAAACAAATGATATGATAGAAAATAATGAGTATGGATGGTTTCTATTTTATATAGGGTGATTAGGAAGGCCAGTAAGATGACATTTAATGCAGAAGAATCAGCAGGCCAAGAGAGCAGCAAAGAGCATTCTAGACGGAACTGCAAGTATGAAGGCCTTTGAAGGAAGAGCTTGTTTGTAGTTGGAGTTCTCAGGTCTGAGGGCTGGAGCACAGGATGGCATGTGATGAAGTCAGAAAAGATAGATCAGGGCACATAACACAGGACCTTTTAGGCCACTGAAAGTATTGGGAAGCTGCTGAATGGTTGTAAGAGCGAAAGTGACATGGTGTGATTTACACTTTAAAGATCTTTTTGATTGCTGTATGGAGAATTAATCATAGGGGAAAAGAGTGGAAAAGGGAAGATGAAATGGGTGGCTTGGACTAGTATGGTAGCCTTGGAGATGGAAAGAAGTAGACACATTCAAAGTATATTTTGGATATAGAATCAAAAGGATGTGCTGAATCTTTGGATGGTAGGGAGTGAAGGAAAGGAAGATGGGTCCATTTACTGAGATGGGGAAAAACTAGAGGAGGAGCAGATTGAGGGTGAGAGTGAAAACTCAGGAGGTCTGTTTTGGACATGTTTGTTTTAAGATCTTTCAGGAATAGGGTGACCGACCCTCCCAGGTTTCCCTAGACTTTCTAACTTTAGCACTGAAAATTCCATGGCCCACCAAAAGCCTCAGTCCTGGGAAAACTGGGATGGTCGATCACCCTACTGAGGTATTCAAGTCAAATAAAAACATGTAAATGAAAATCTGAAGGTCAGAGAAAAACTCAGTTCTTTAGAAGTCATCTTTATTTAAACAGCAATTTATTTCTGTTATTTTAAAAGAAATAGCCGTTAAACTGTTTAGTGTCAGAAGCCCCTTCAAATAAGCCTATCTTTGCAGTAGCCTAAAGTGAGGGCCTTTAAATAGAGAGCATCTGCAGTAGAACATGTACGTCTCAATATCTAAAGCTGCAATATTGTTCCTGGGAGAGCTTAACACAGCAGACCATGAAGTGGCTAGGCAGCTATTAGGTGGTTCCTACGGGGGAGTCCAGAAGCCACAGAAGAAGCAAAGGGAGGATTGAAAATTTCCACAATAGTATTATTCCTGGCTCCTCAGTGAGCTTATTCACATTTGAGATTATCTCATTAGGTCCCAATTCTTTAAACTCAAATTGATGGATGATTTTCATCTGGCGTCTTTGCTCTGCTGCTTAAAATGCATTAAATATTAAGCTTCCAAGATGAAGTTATTTCTTTTCTAGAGAGACCTTCGTTATGACTCCTCTTGAAATTTTTGCATTTGGTGTTTAGTCAGAGCTCATACTAAAGCTGATAAACCCTACAGCATTGCCTTGTCACTTCAGATACTGCTACCGAGTAATCGTCTTCCTCCATCATCTATGGATGATTTTTGGAGATAATCACTTTTTGGTCACAGGGCATCCGTTGAGCACTGGAAATGAATGAATCAACCCTAGGTCTGATTGTGGTGCTTATTTATGTCTTTTCTTTTGAAAATCCTGAATTGGTGCTGGAATATATCCCCTTTTTATTGTCCTTTCCAAGAACTGTAGGTGGAGTCAGGTGCACAGCACAAATTACCAACTGGATGAGTAATGGCAGTTATTCTTGTGGCCCTTTGTTAACTGCAGCATCTTTGAGGAGAAAAGCAGATTTTTTTTAAACATCTTTATTGGAATATAATTGCTTTACAGTGGTGTGTTAGTTTCTGCTTTGTAACAAAGTGAACCAGCTATACGTATACATATATCCCCATGTCCCCTCCCTCTTGCGTCTCCCTCCCACCCTCCCAAACCCACCCTTCTAGGTAGTCACAAAGCACCGAGCTAATCTCCCTGTGCTATGCAGCTGCTTCCCACTAGCTATCTGTTTTACAATTTGGTAGTATATATAAGTCAATGCCACTCTCACTTCATCCCAGCTTACCCTTCCCCCTCCCCGTGTCCTCAGGTCCATTCTCTACGTCTGCATCTTTATTCCCGTCCTGCCCCTAGGTTCTTCAGAACGATTTGTTTGTTTGTTTTTAGATTCCATATACATGTGTTAGCATATGGTATTTGTTTTTCTCTTTCTGACTTACTTCACTCTGTATGACAGTCTCTAGGTCCATCCACCTCACTACAAATAACTCAATTTCATTTCTCTTTATGCCTGAGTAATATTCCATTGTATATATGTGCCACATCTTCTTTATTCATTCATCTGTCGATGGACACTTAGGTTGCTTCCATGTCCTGGCTATTGTAAATAGAGCTGCAGTGAACATTGTGGTACATGACTCTTTTTGAATTATGGTTTTCTCAGGGGATATGTCCAGTAGTGGGATTGCTGGGTTATATAGTAGTCCTATTTTTAAGTTTTTTAAGGAACCTCCATACTGCTTTTCATTTCTAATTCTATTGATTAGAATCTTCTCCCTTTTTTTCTTGATGAGTCTGGCTAATGGTTTATCAATTTTGTTTATCTTCTCAAAGAACCAGCTTTTAGTTTTATTGATCTTTGCTATTGTTTCCTTCATTTCTTTTTCATTTATTTCTGGTCTGATCTTTTTTTTTTTTTTTTTTTTTTTTTTTTTTGTGGTACGCGGGCCTCTCACTGTTGTGGCCTCTCCCGTTGCGGAGCACAGGCTCCGGACGCGCAGGCTCAGCAGCCATGGCTCACGGGCCCAGCCGCTCTGCGGCATGTGGGATCCTCCCGGACCAGGGCACGAACCTGTGTCCTCTGAATCGGCAGGCGGACTCTCAACCACTGCGCCACCAGGGAAGTCCTCTGATCTGATCTTTATGATTTCTTTCCTTCTGCTAACTTTGGGGTTTTATTGTTCTTCTTTCTCTAATTGCTTTAGGTGTAAGGTTAGGCTGTTTATTTGAGATGTTTCTTGTTTCTTGAGGTAGGATTGTATTGCTATAAACTTCCCTCTTAGTACTGCTTTTGCTGCATCCCATAGGTTTTGGGTCGTCGTGTAGAAAAGCAGATTTTTAAAAAACATAATAATTCATTTTATTTTTTTTAAATCAAGTAACAATTTGATAACTGATTAGTGAGTAGTTGTGCATTGGAGAGAGGGAAGACTCACAGGTAAAATGCACCAAAAGGAAGATCCCGTCAAGTTCTTCTACTTACCCTTTAAACAAAAATTTAATTTTCTGAATAGGTAATACTTTCTCACATAATTCAAAAAATATAAAAGGTTACACATTAAAAAGACTCCTTCCTACCCCATCTGCCAGCTCCAGTTCTGAGGTCTCCCACTCTAAGCAGGTGTAACTATTGTTATGAATGTTTTAGGTGTCCTTTTGGAGTTTCTATATAAAGCATATCCAAGAAAGTATCCATACACATTCTTAATTTGCCCCTTTTGAAAAAAGGTAGCAGCCTACATAATTTATATCCTTTTTTCACTTTGCATATTCTAGATAGCTTTTTATATCAAGACATAGAGTGCTTCTCAATTTTTTTATCTTTAAAATTTATGCTTTAATAGCACCATGGTATTGCTTTGTAAGTAATTTACAACATTGATAGTAACCTCAAATCAACTAGTTTGATAGCTTAAATAACATTTAGTATGCCTGTGCCAGGGACATTTACATAAGATAATTAAAAATGATCCTCATTCTGCATATTAAGAATTTGCACATTAAGAATCTAAGGTTCAGAGATTCCATAATTTTCCAAATTAAAAATAGTGTGTAATTCTTGAAGCCAGTTATCTGAACTCATGACCTCTGTTTTCAAGGCCAATATTAATTGGCAGTATGCTTAGAAATCTGAATTGACCAAGCCATTCTCTTCAGCAGTTGCTTTGTATGATTATGTTCATTATTGACTTCCCATGTTGTTGGACTGACTGGTTAGTTCAAGCTGTCAGACTTGTTTCACGTATACTTTCTCCCTCAGTGAGGGGCTGGGGAGACTTAGACACAGAGAAAGTTTGGCAAGACATGAGTCTCTAAAGCTAAAGAGTAATAGATTCTCATCACTCACTGTCCAGAGAGGAGAACGTCAGTTTTACCTCCCTCTCGAGAGAGCTTGTTTATGGTGACGGTTCGACTGATTTTTATGTTTCCATGGTTTACTGTGAAAGAATACATGGGATCAGTGCCATGGGGAGAACGGAAAACAAGCATGGTGGTAAAAGCACTTAAGCTGTGGCAGTTTTTTCCCCAAACAACTTTCTGACCAGGGCCTAGAAAGAAATAACACTTGGGCTGACCATTCAGCAGCAGTTCTGCTTGGAAAGCCAGCTTGTTTGGGGGGTACTATTCCAGATCTTGATAATTCGAGTAACCTACTGGATAGGGGGCCAGGAGTTTTTCATGACGGAATTGTCAAGCTATCAACAAAGTATATCAAATTTTGTTCTATGCACAGTCCCTTCTTGCTCAACCTCCTTTAAGTTACATTTCTTCTGATGCCATATAAAATGGAGGAGCAGGAAGTAAGGATAATTAGCTTTGGGGTTTATCTCCTTATATTTATCTTTAAAATCTGACAACCCATTCATGCGCTGGATATCCCTCTCTGGCTCTTTCAGGTTATTCAACACAGTCCTTGTTTTCTCCATTTAAATAAAAATCATAAGTTAGATACTACTAACATACCACAGTCAGCCACCAATGCAGAATTAGGGAGGGAGGATGCATTTCAGAAACAGAGCCATTGAATTAAGAGGAGAGAATGGTCTGATTCTTAGTAGAAAGTGGTCGAGGAATAGCAAAGTCTAATGTATTTCTGCCCCTTAGATTTGAGGTACCTATCCTGCAGAGCCTACATCTTGACTCATTTTCCACCATGAAGATTGACATTGCAGGCCTCATAATAGCTGGTGTCCATAGGCCCGTGAGTAGAAGACAGCTCCTGGCACATAATCTCACCACTAACCCTTCTTCTTCAGGCAGCATGCCTTCCTGTGCACATATATTTGAGGATAAGCACTTGTGGCATTGAAGTCCTGTACTTACAGCTATTGAACCCTCACATCTGTCTTTGAGGCTTACTTTAATAATGATCCTAAAAGTCAAATCATAGAATCATGAGAGTGAAAGATGAGTGTTATACATTGTACCTGTACCCTGACTTTTATCTAGCATCTGTGGAAGGAACTTTTCTATAATGGCATTATTCATCATTCTAACTTGCTTTTTGGTCACTCTTTTCTTTTTCTCTTTTAAGACTAAATTTAGCTTTTCTAGAATCCAGACAATATACTAAAAATAAATAAAACCAAAAAAATCAAACTGCAATAGAGATGCCAATAACAGTTAAATATATCATTTTCTGAAGAGCTTTCTATGGAATATAAGTCCCAATAAGATACTGAATAAAAAACATTATTTCAGTGTTTTCTGAACTTAGAGATTTCATTTTCTTTGTCACCTATTAAAATCCCATGGAATATATGAAAGAATTTATTTTCTGTGTAAAAATGTGTCATGACTAAGAAAATGTTTAAGGAATGATTGAGCTAGAAAATGAAAGGCTCTTGGGGTTATTTAACCAATACTTAAAATGCTCTACAGAGAGAGGTGGTCTTTCTACTGAAAATAAAAGAGGCTTGGGTTATATAGCCTGTAGAATTTATATGAAGACCTCTAAAAATTGGACTATTTTTGCATATAAACCTGAGTTGTTAGATGGGTAGTAGGAAAGGGGATACACTGGGTACTGTGAGAATTTGAAGAAATATGTGATATAATTTATTTGGGCAGACAAGACTGAAACACAGAAAACAGTTAAGGCCCAGACAGTGAGACACAGAGAAGTTCAGAGAAAAGGAAGATCAATATGGGCCAGAATGGTTCTCACCTGGGATGGGGGCAAGGTAGCATGAGAATAACTAGAAAGCTTAAAAAATACACCTGCTTGAGCCATTTTCTTTTCCTTCAGGATTCTCAGAGGGGATCTGGAAGGCAGAGTCAGATAGGACACTTGGGCAATTATGCTATGTGCTATTTCTACCATTTCCTTCCCACTACCTGCTGAGTGAGAACCACTGGACTAGAATGAAAAGGAGGTTGTTTGTGGTAAATATGTAGAAAACTTAATGCAGGACACACATCAGGGAGGAAAATGAAGGCAAGCCGAGGAGTTTGGTCATTTTGGCTGGAGAGGTAGATAGGTTGGGATAGGTAGGTAGGTAGATGATTAATAGATAAGTAGGAAACTATTTAAAATTTTATGTACTTTGTGACATGTTAAAAATGGTGCCTAGGGATGAGTCAAAGAGCAGCAGGGTAATAGAATACATTAGTAAACAAGAGGTTATGAAATTTTTTGGTTGTTAGGAACTTTTTAACTCCAACTTCCTTGTTGTATAGGTAGGAAATTGAGAATTCAGAGGGGTTAACTGTTTTATCGAAAATATTTAGTTTATGTCAGATTTAGCCAGTACGCTAGCATATAATCCAAGTATGTAGTGATGAAGACCTGGACAAGGTTGGTGTCTGTGGATATAAAAGATCTTGAAAGTCAGATAAAATACATGTTTCAGAAGAAAAATCAATAGCTCTTGGATCACCCATTGGTTTTTTAAGAATGAAGAAGTAATTAAAGAACAGGCTCCTTACCATTTAAACATTGAGGACTCCAGGGGGCTTCCCTGCTGGCGCAGTGGTCGAGAGTCCGCCTGCCGATGCAGGGAACACGGGTTCGTGCCCCGGTCTGGGAAGATCCCACATGCTGCGGAGCGGCTGGGCCTCTGAGCCATGGCCGCG
>NC_041233.1:12076403-12088186 GCF_002837175.3 Physeter macrocephalus | reverse complement strand
CATGGCCGCTGTGCCTGCGCGTCCGGAGCCTGTGCTCCGCAACGGGAGAGGCCACAACAGTGAGAGGCCCGCGTACCGCAAAAAAAACAAAAAACAACATTGAGGACTCCTTCAGTAAGCTTTAAAAACGTATTTCTAAACTTGGACCTATCCTTTAAGAAACTTTCCTAGGAGAAAATTGGCATGTGCTTCATACTGTGTCTTATAAATGACTTACCTTTTTAAAATTACTGTTGCATTTTAGTATTGTAATCCCTTAGAGGCTTCAAAATTTTTTTTTTTTGGCCTGCTAAAATCATGATGTGTTTTCATTCTTGTTCGAGAAAGGAACAATAATTAATTTCATGTTTTCCAGGTAACTAAGCAAGACAAGAACCTCATAAAGCCTCTTTATGACAGATACAGAATTATCAAGCAAATCTTGTCCACGCCTTCCCTTATTCCAACAATTGTAAGTCGGGATGTTTGCATTAACTAGAAATCTGTCCTTGTGCTTTGTATTGATGTTTAGTTAGGGAGGCAGCACCATGAGTTATAAAGGAGCCTTCTTCGCAGGATATGCTGCTAACAAGGCCAGTTGTTATTTCACAAAGTAGAAACGTGGTCTCCCTCAACTCCAATACTATACTTAACAGTGGCTGATAATTAAAACTATTGTGAAACAGGAATAGATAGCAATTCTATTTTTGAAGCCAGTTATTACACTTGCTTTCATTGCTTGGGTGAGGAGAACAACTGATGGATTTTAGTTTGGCATTACCTAATTTACAACAACACAGCTAGACAGAACAGAGCTGTTCTAGTCTGTGTGTTGTTAATTTTTCTCCTTTAATAAGAAAATTGATAGTATGTTCCTTGATATAATGCAGCATTTGTTTTTGGTACCATTTGACCATCTCTATGCAAGATATAAGTAGATTTATTTCAATAGAAAATATGAATACTGAAACTGAGTTAGACTATTTTTAATAAAGAATGATTTATGGGAATACAGAACTTGAAAAGCACCACACATCCTACTCCATCAATATTAGAACAGTCACTTGCTCAAGATATCAATATTAAAAGAAATATTAACAAATTCAAGTATACTTCAACAATTTATATTTCCACAACTCTAAAGACAAAGACAATAGTGATTCATACTCTTTGAAATTTTCCAATTAAGGAAGCATAATTTAAAATGGGGTATGATTTTCAGATTTCCTTGCAAGAAAATCTTTTGGTTGTGATAAGCATTACCTGAACAGGTTAAGCAGTAACTCCATTTTGTTTTGGCCTTCATAAAGCTCTTCCATGAATTTGTCAGTTATCTGAGTAGTCTCTGTATCTGAAAGTGGCCCACACCAGGACCTGATTTGGGGTATTTCTGGATGACAAAAGAAGTCTGTGGTCCATCTCATCCTAACCCATATAACTGTTAAGAAGCTAGGGCCCAGAAGGCCTGGGTGAAAGGGAAGAATTACTAGGCAATGCAGCCCAGATTGGAACATATCCTAGATGTCTGTGCCTACTTTGGCCCAGCAGAGAGATCTGAGCTTGGTGAGCATTTTAGCCCAGGATGGGTGCTTCTTTGCTCATTAACTTCTGCAAGTTTTTTGATGCAACTGAGCAAGAGTTCCTCTTGGTTGCTTTCTTCTTGGTTCTCAGTAGGCCCAGGGATCATCTACTGTTTTTATTGTGTTTATTTATGGTTCCCCTTCCTGGTTTTGCTTCCTCAAGAGGCATTTAGCATTTTGTAACTTTATTTAATTCTTCCTATGATAAGCAGGAGGAAGAAGACTCTGATGAAGACTGTCCACAGGGAAGCCAACAACTTTCTTTGCCAAACCCAGCATCCCACCTTCCTATTGGCGACCACCTCACCTACTCTAATGAGACTGAGCCTGTTCGGCTCCTGCTACCAGATGAAAAGAAAGAAATCAAACAACCAGCTCTCTCCATGTCCAATTTACATGAGGCCACCATGTGAGTGTGAATCCTAAGGGTGGAGTCTCCTTTTAACTCCTTCTGGTCTGGGGGACATTATATGTCCGTACACACAAAATTCAGAAGAGCTATTACACGGTCTAAAAAATGCTATCCAGCAGAAAGCATAATCTGGTTATCCTTTTAACAGGAAAACTGAGAAGACAAAGCCATGAGGAACCAAGCCTCCCAATAAGGTCCCAAGGATGTCATGAATGCTAATGGTCCATTTGCTACACTTGCACATCTTTTCAGCAGGGTCTGGCACCAATCTAATGCTTGGCGGTGTGGAAAGCAGAGTTGGCCTTTGAAAATGCTGGACCAAAAGGAATTGGGATCCTGTGTTGAGTCAGCAGTTGTCAGGGCCTTTATCCTAGTCTGTTCTATTTAGATAAAATGGTTTCTCCAGACTGGGACTTAAGTAAATGAGCTGACCTTTTTCTCCTAATGGCCACTCACTCAGAGTCATTTGGATTTTCATTAGTATTATTATTATTGTTATTATCATTATTCAGTAGCTGGCACTCCTCTTGATCATTTGGCCTTCTTTGGTTTGTATATTACAGGCCAGATCATGAGATATTCTTTAACAAGTATAATAGTGTGGTGAGTATATGCCCCAAGATAGGGATGGAATCCCCATAAATACGAGGCAAGACCAAGCACTAAGTTGCAAGCTGAGATTTTAGTGTGCTTCTATCAGTTGGTACCCCAATTTCAGCTCAGAGAAGAGTGACCTGTTTGGAAGCAGAACATCAGTCCTTCCCTCCCTTTCCTCCTCTTTCCCTCCATCCCTGGCTCCCTCTCTCCTTTTCTTCTCTTTCTTTCTTGGTTGGTTGGTTGGCTGGCTGGCTGGCTGTTCTAAGGCAGCTGTTCTTATCTTCTTGGGGGGTGTTGGACTTTTTTGAAAGCAATGGAATCTTTTACTTTTTAGAAAATGCCCATATATAATTTCAGGGAGTTCACAAACTTTCTGGAACCAGACACAAGTTCCCCAGATAAAAATTCCTGCTCTGAAGTATCTGACTTTTCTCTCTTGTCTTAGAATGAAGTGAGTAGAATCTGTGACATAATTATAGCTTTCTCTGGGTCTTTGTTTCATTCCCAAGGGTTTTGCCATTCCCCCTATACTCTAGATTAAGGGTAGAATTTTCTTTCAAATCTCTCCCTTTTGTGACTCTTTTGTTTAGTCTATCACCAAATACTGATGAGTATTCCTCCAAAATGTCTGTCTCTCCCTCATGTATCCATGTGGCCTTTACCCTCACCACTTTTTATAATGGACTCAGTCTGCTTGCCTCCTGTCTGCCCTTTCCATTTTCCTAGGACATTATTTTCATCAAGTAATGTCCTCAGTGATGTGCTCCCCTATGGTCACGCTCTACATGTGTCATATTTATTCAAAAGACACACTTTTAGGCAGAATACTTCTGTATCATAATATGCTTTTGCTAAATCGGTAACTCTGCTCATGATGAGCTCTCAGTTATGCCAGAGCATATATATTTTACCTGATACAGGCCTGTACTTCTTGACCATCTCCGAGAAACTAGGGCTGACAAGAAGAGACTTCGGAAAGCCTTAAGAGAATTTGAGGAACAGTTTTTTAAACAAACAGGAAGGTAAGTGTGGGCAGAGATATTTTTTAAGCTATTATTTCCTAAAGAACTGCTGTTAAGAGTGAGCTGCAATTTTTTCAGGAACAGTGACTTTATACAAGACATAAATAATTTCCAAAGTGACTTAGACCCAGGATTTGTCTACTGCAACATTTGGGTAGTACCATTATTGGGTATGTTTTATGGGAGGCAGTAGCTATCAAGTATGAGACAGCAAAGCTTTAAAAAATAAAATATTAACTCCCCAAATCCCTAACTTTGCATAATAAATCTCATTACAATTGAATGTACCTAAACCTTAAAAAAAACTATAATATTTTTCAGCCCATATAACCTCTATGTTCTTGGTTACTTAGTTCTACAGGTTACTCCCTACTTTATTAAATAATTCTTCATTTGCTTTAAATATATTCTTTAAGCTTCAGGATCTGCCCTTAATTATTTTATTTCAGGATTTGGTCAAGAGTTCATTCCTATTCTTTCTATCCCTTAAATAAATGTTTCGCTATATCCTCTCTTTTTCTGTGTCAACCCAGTCTCACTATGCACTCCATAAGTTTCTCTAAATTTTGGTGTATTGTGAACAAAATTATATATATGCATATATATAAAATCATGAGAAAAGGATTATTAATCTACTTCTGGAAGAGACAGAGACAAGCCAATTAGCTCTCCTGAGCCTGTTTCCACAGTTGTAAGAGGAAATAATTAGAGTTCCTGGGATACTTTGGGAAGCTACAGTTGTCGTGTGGGACGTCAGTCTTTAAAAAAATTTTAAAGGGTGTAACTTTGCCAAAGTCACAGAGTTATTAGGGTGGCAGAGGTAGGAGTCTGTGCTACACTGGCTCCTCAGTATTCTTCTCCATCTAGGTATCTGCCTTTCTTGAATTGCTTTGATTTCAGCAGCCTCAGGGCTGCCCTGATGGAGAAGAGACTTTTCTAAAAGCATCCTGAAAGTTTGGTCTACTCACCTCTTAGTAACTTTCTATTTCAGTCCTCCAGGGCTGTTCACTAGGACTGGACCTCTCAAACTTTTTGCATTTAGCAAGTACAGATGTAACCCACCTAGTTTTCTAGTGGAATCTTCAAGTTGACTGTTATAAGTCCAAGTTACTTACCTTTCTGCTGATGTTATTTAGTGAGAAATGTTACACAGTTGTTAAATTTAGAATATAAAACATAATTTCTTGTTTTTTTTCCCCATTTCCATTTTTCCCTTTACAAAATTTCCATACAACTTTTACATTTGTTTTTTAACCTATCTGAACCCAGCAATTTATTTTAAGGGTTTGAGAACTTCCCAGTGTGTTACCCAGTCCTGCCAAATGGGTCTGCAATGGTACTTGGCATGCCTTTGACATACAGGGAAGTTAGTTATGTTATGTGTATAGTATTCTAATGCACCAGTGAGTCCTAAACTCACTTCAGATATGCCTAATACTTGATTGCGGTTATATGCCCTCTTGTGGTAATACACTTAAACTAAATGCAGAAGTAGTGCTATATTACAAGTAAAATCAAATAGTTGAATGGCTAGGGAATATGGATCTTGTTTTCCTGAAACATTTCATTGGGAAGGGTTAACTACATAGCTAAAATAACGAGGCAAATGGATTACTAAAAATTTTAAGGTACTATAAGTGTTCTTGGTAATATTCACCATGTGAGAAGCATAATTATCTAGATATGACATTAACAGTTATGAGCCAGGAACTGTGCTAAACACTTTAGTATGTTTTATATAATGAGAAAACTGCTTAAGGAAATACTTAGCAAAAATTTTCACTCTGGCCAATGAACTCTTGTTTATTAGCCAAAATGGAGTATGCAGGACCAGGGACAATTGCATAATGGCTTATAGTATTTCCCTATAAATTAGAACATTTCTTCACTTAGATATGTTTACACAAATCAAGGTGGTATTTAGACACCCAGTTATGATAAGTTTGGCTCAGAATATTGAAGGAAGGCAAAGCAATTATGTTAAATAATTGAGACAACATTTAAGAGGAACCCTGTCTAAAGATTTGTGTGCTGTTCTGAGTTCTGAACTAGAAATTTCAGGGCAGTATATGTAGTGTTACAACATAAGTAGGTAACTACATTCGTAGGGAATCTTTATATAGATTAGCTGTTCTTTTATTTGGAAGTAATATAAATATATCTTTATCAGTACTGGGAAAAGAGAAGGGGTATAGGTAAAATATTAAGTGTTTTCAGCCATACTAATATTGGAGAGTACCTATATTTATCTTCAGTGGCAATTGTGCTTACTTCACCTGTGTACCCACCCCTTGTATTTCAAAGTCATGGGTGGAAATATTTTAAAAGCAGTTGCCCATCTTTATTAACAAAGGAGGAAAGACCCTTCTGAGATCCTGAAGTAACTACTTTCCTTTAGAAAACATATCCTGGCAATGTATTTTTCTGGGAAGGCAATGGTTTCAACTCCAGATGCTATCCAATTATTCTTCAAAATAAGTGTGAAGAACATCTGGTAGTTAGAAGGCATATGTATAAAACTATGTGCATCATCATATGCCTAGTCTTAGTACAACTAGTGTGCAAAGAGAACCACTGAAATTTAGACTCAAATTCCTTAAAAAAACTTCTCAGTGATTCTACTATATATTAGCAGAGTTAGGTATTATAATTACAGGAAAACTTAGAAATATTTCATGTTTGTAAGGTTAGCTACTTAGTTTCTTCTCCTATTACCATAAATTTATAAGTTATTTCTGTTAATGTAATTTCTGTTGTATCTTTAGGTTGATATTTTAAAATACAACTATCACTGTAAGGGCTGAACATTCTACACAGGCATGGATCATGGGAGAATGACTAGATAAGAATGCCTTGAGGGTTCTGGTTTTTATTTCCCTGGTAACTTTTCACTTGCCCCAAGGTTATATGTTTATGCACTGGATATATTTACAAAACACTTAAAATATTTAACTTCTCAGAGTACTGTTATACTGAAACCTAGTAACAGGTGGAAGAGGGAGTGAATGAAGGTAAAAGGGAAGGGAAAAAAAGACATGATGAAAAAATCAAGTGGAAACTGCTACCCTGTACTTTTCTCATGTAAGAGTTAGAAAAGGATTTTTAATGACTTGGTTCATTATTAACTAATGGACGATATTTTGTTTTTTGCAGAAGTCCACAAAAGGAAGATAGGATACCAATGGCAGATGAGTATTACGAATACAAGCATATAAAAGCCAAACTGAGACTATTAGAGGTCCTCATCAGCAAGCAGCAAGATGTGGCCAAAACTATTTGAGGTTCAGGAAATGTTTGTGATCACTTTGACCCAAGATAAGTCAAGTTTATTTTCTTCTGCCGTTCTTGCTAAGTAGTTATGACAAATGAAAATTGAAGCACTTTAGTGTATTAGCTGTTTTTAAGAATGGATGGCAAGTGTAATTATAAATGAGTAGAAGGGATTAAAAAGGGAGGGGTTACAACAAGGAACAGTATAATTGGAAAATAAAATTCAGCCTTCTCCATGCCAGGGAGAAAATGCAGTCAATATAATTATTTCAGAAAACATCTATTTTATCAAATCTAAATAACACAAAGCATCCACCTGTTAAACGGGCTACTGGTTAAGAAAGTCTACTTAGTGTCCAAAGATTGCTTATATTGACATATGGAAAAGAGCATAATTTTAAAAAATCAGTAAGAGGAAGAAAAGAAACTATTTTATGTAGGAAGGAATACAGCTAGTAAGAATGTAATTTATTTGAAACTGCTAATAGATTTTTAAGTGATAAAAAAAAAATCTACTACCTTGTTCCTTAAATCTGCGAGGCTTTCAGTACCCTAAAATATACTAGAATGTGTCACTGATAATTTTTTTATTTCTATATAAAAATAGCACATTATTTTATCTGTTACTTAAAATTTTACATTTCTGATTACCAAAGTTCATTCTGATAGCATGTACTTTGTGCATTATCTTTGTCTATATAACAGATGTTTATATTAAAATAAAATATGGTATTAAAATTTGAAAATAGGTATTTTGGATAGATGTGTCTGTAGTATATAATCTAATGTGATCATAGTTATGATTGCTAATCTTTATTTACTATAAGATTATATAAATATTTTTCCATTGGAAATTTTTTTTTAATGTTCCAAGGTCTATACTTTGTGAAGTCAAAAAACTTTCCCATGAACTCTATATAGTTGTTCTCCATTCTGTATAAAATGAAAGGTTTAGAAATTGTTGCTACGACACCTTGGGAAAGAAGCCAGGATATTTTATTTGCTTCATCCACTTTAGCATGTGCAGTTTTGTTATTTTGTACTAAACCAACCACCTGTTTATTACTTTTGCTTTTGTAAAAATAAGTAAAAGGTCCACATTTTCTCTTGTACCAACCATGTTTATATTTCTCTCTTCTGTAATGTTTAAGCATGATGTTGAACAAATTCACACTTTCACATAGTTTGGATGGGAAGAATATTGACTTTCTGAAGCAGACTATTTCAGAGGCTTATTGTTTTCTCTGTATTTACCTGATATTTTATAAATCAGAATAATGTCCTTCATAAATTTGTTTAATTAAAGTCATCTACTTAGAACAGATACACAACTATTTGAAGTTTACAAACTACATCTTTGATAAGGGAAATGGTTTCATGACATGTATACAATTGCTATTAAAATGTAACTCTATATATTCTATAAGATTGTAAATATTTTATACAGCAATACAAATAAAATATTTTTCTATTATATTTATTATGTTGAAACACAGTAGTTGTTTCCTGTTAGCTAATATAAATAACATAAATAACACTGTCAAACAACAAGTTGGAAGTGCTGACAATTCTAGGCTTCAAGATTTAATTCATGCTGCAATTACACCCTTTCATGCGGTTTGGAATAATCCCAATATTTGCTCAGTAGATTAAAATGAGTGCATATTTAAACACCATTTATAAGCCATTATTTTCCATTATTTTGTATTTCGCTAAAGCAGTTTATATAATTGGTTATGTTTGGCATAAAGGAAAAATTAAAACATTGCAGCATCTAGGCAACAGAGTGTCAGAAGGACAACTTAGGATATTTCAGCATTGAAAGGAGGGGGAAGGGTAGGGAATAGGAAACACTAAAACAGCTCTGAATGAAATTTGATAAGTGGCAGTTTGCTTTTGGTGAGAGCGGCATGTGCATGCTTCAGTGGAAAACATCTGGTGATGAAAATGGACAACAGAGGATCAATGCTCCTAAGGGAAGAAAGGGGACTAAGAATAAGAAAAGTGGGCATTAACGTCCAACACTAATATTACAGATTTTGCAGCTGGGATCTTTCTTTGCATTTGCAGTAGATAAACTCATGAGCTGATGACCAGTGATTTCTGCCACGGTGCCTAGAGAAAGATCCACAGGGTCAGTGTAAATGACTTCTAAAATGACATCCTGGGCATGGTGGTAAACCAACATCCCATCTTCTTCTCTGCAGGTCAAAAATTTATTATCCTTGGAATTTAGTTGAGGAAGGCGCTGCTTACAAAATTCATCTCCTGGTGATCCCACAGGGGCAATGACAAGAATCACATAATGATAAGCAGTGTACATACAGTAGAAGTC
Organism: Physeter macrocephalus; assembly: GCF_002837175.3. Classification (NCBI taxonomy): domain Eukaryota; kingdom Metazoa; phylum Chordata; class Mammalia; order Artiodactyla; family Physeteridae; genus Physeter; species Physeter macrocephalus. The sequence continues at coordinate 12,078,991 of NC_041233.1, read as the reverse complement.
CCCAAAGTATAAGTTAGTATTGGGGTTAAAAAGTTTTTCTGCTGCAATCTCAAACCTGTATCTTCCATAAGGTGAATCCTGGGGTGGCTTCCCAGTATTGAATTCAGTGCTGCAGCTGAAGAAGATGCCTTCTAATTTTCCACTGATAGGAGAGCCATGGCTACCACTGTTATCCTTGACAGAGGGCTGCATAGCATTCCCATGATATTCTCTGCAAGAGAAAATAAATGGTCACTGCTTGGTACAACAGTGGTAAAGCTACTGATTTACAGAGTTTAATGGTGATAGGCCTAAAGGTCAACTGTCTACTATTAAAAGCCTGAGTGCTCATCCATCCTACCATCAGATCAAGGAGAATGCATCTTTTAACATTTCCTATAGAAGGCTAAATTTTAGCCTTGACCCTAAGGTAAGGATGCTCTGCTACAAACCTCAGAGGTCTTTTACATAATAAATTTCCTGACCAGGAAAACCAAAGTGAAATGAGAAATCTTATGGCTGAAATCACATCCATTATATGCCTACCGGATTTTAGAAGTGGCTTGGTGAAGAGAAAACTGGATTAACAATACTGGTTAAATATGTTGAATGTTCCTTTAAAGTATGCCAGAATTCAGATCTAAAATGAATATTGTCCATGTACCTTGGTACAAAAGCATCTTCTTTTTTTGCTTTAGTGTTTTTTTTACCCAGACACAGTTTACTAATCAGGTCCTCTTGCCTGCATTTTCCTTAGAATAGAGCTGGTTATCTCCCTTTACCCCACTCTCAGATCTATTCACTACCCTTCTCACCTTCCACTGTGGGCTAGGACTGTATCATCCAGTTCTTCCTGTTCCTTGGTCCCTTCCATTTCACTTATACCAATGGGAGGCACAGTAAGAGAAATGGAAGGGCATCCCATGCTCTTGGATTGGAAGACTATTGTTAAAATGGCCATACTATCCAAAGCCATCTACAGATTTAATGTGATCCCTATCAAATTACCCATGACATTTTTCACAGAACTAACAAGTCACAGAACTAGAACAAATAATCCTAAAATTTATATGGAACCATAAAAGACCCAGAATTGCCAAAGCAATCCTGAGGAAAAAGAACAAAGCTGGAGGCACAACCCTCCCACACTTCAGACAATACTACAAAGCTACAGTAATCAGAACAGCGTGGTATTGGCACAAAAACAGACATGGATCAACGGAAGAGAATAGAGACCCCAGAAATAAACCCACACACCTACGGTCAATTAATCTTGGACACAGGAGGCAAGAATACATAATGGAGAAAAGAGTCTCTTCAGCAAGTGGTGTTGGGAAAGCTTGACAGGCTCATGTAAATCAATGAAGTTAGAACACTGCCTCACACTATACACAAAAATAAATGCAAAGCAACTTAAAGACTTAAATATAAGACAGGACACCATAAAACTCCTAGAAGAGATCATAGGCAAAACATTCTCTGATGTAAATTGTACCAATGCTTTCCTATGTCAGTCTCCCAAGGCAATAGAAATAAAAGCAAAGATAAACAGATGGGACCTAATCAAACTTATAAGCATTTGCACAGCAAAGGAAACCAAAAACAAAATGAAAAGAACCTACAGACTGGGAAAAAATATTTGCAAACAATGTGACTGACAAGGGCTTAATTTCCAAAATATACAAACAGCTCATACAACTCAACAGTAAAAAACAAACAACCCAATCAAAAAAATAGGCAGAAGATCTAAATAGACATTTCTCCAAAGAAGCATACAGATGGCCAATAGGCACATGAACATATGCTCAATGTCACTAATTATCAGAGAAATGCAAATCAAAACCACAATGAGATATCACCTCACACCAGTCAGAATGGCCATCATCAAAATGTCTATAAACAATAAATGGTGGTGAGGGTGTGGAGAAAAGGGAACCCTTCTACTCTGTTGGTGGGAATGTAAATTGGTACAGCCACTGTGGAGAACAGTATGGAGGTTCCTTGAAAAACTAGAGTTAGCATATGATCCAGCAATCCCACTTCTGGGCATATAACTGGAAAAGATGAAAAAAATATTTTACGCCCAAAGACAAAGAAGAAGCCACAATGAGTCGGTAGGAGGGGCGCTTCCACGATATAATCAAATCCCATACCCTTTGGGTGAGAGACCCACAAATTGGAAAATAATTATATCCCAGAGGTTCTCCCACAGTAGTGATAGTTCTGAGCCCCAGGTCAGGCTCCATAGCCTGAGGGTCTGGCAACAGAAGGAGGAGCCTCGAGAGCATTTGGCTTTGAAGGCCAGCAGGGCTTGAGTGCAGGAGCTCCACAGGACTGGGGGAAATAGAAACTCTACTCTTGGAGGGTGCACACAAGATTTCACGTACACTGGGACCCAGAACAAAGCAGTGACTCCACAGGAGCCGGGGCTAGACCACCCTGTGTGTTGTGGAGGGTCTCCTGGGGTGGTGTGGGTTGGCTGTGGTGCAGAGGCGGGGGCAAGGAGACTGGAGGTGGAGGCCCCATAAAATAGGATTGGCATGAGCTCTCTGAGAGGTGGCCATTTTGTCACTGAGACCTGGCTCCACCCAACAGCCTGCAGGCTCCAG
>NC_041233.1:12067002-12076295 GCF_002837175.3 Physeter macrocephalus | reverse complement strand
GATGATCCAAGATCTTAGAAAAAGAATGGAGGCACAGATCAAGAAGACACAAGAAATGTTTAACAAGTCCTAGAAGATTTAAAGAAAATCAAGATCCACTGATGCTAATATGGCTTCAGTTAATAGAGCTTTTTAAAAAAGCAGTGTTGAAAAACTGTACCCATGCCTTGGCAAGTATATTTTTTATGTATATATACTGCAGTATATGTATATATACTGCCTCAAAATATAATTTACATGAATTTTACAACTATCAGAAAATCCAACAAAGGTAAATTTCCTTGTTAGTAAGTACATCTTTTATACTAGTATACTGGAATCAATCATACAATATATACAATAATTTTTTTCCATTTTCCATGCTCCCCGTCTTTATCTTTTTTCTTCTTGGAAGAATTTTTGAAGACAGATGGAGCAAACCTAGAGTATTCTAAGGACCTCAAAACAGAAGGTCAATTCCCACCCAAGGACAGAGAAAAAACAGAGAAATAGTGACCTCCAGTGGCCACCTAAAATAGACACTAGCAATGTTCCGGGAATCTAAACCTAGTACCAAACATGTATTTATTTATTCTATTGATGTATTATTTACTATTAAACAAAATAGCAACTGTGGATCTTCTTTATTTCTAATTTTATGCTTAACAAATATAAAGAAGTACCTTTTTATAAGTCATATATGGTCATTCCCATTCAACAACTGACAAGTATAATAATTTGTGTTCTATCTCTCAGCTTATATTCACTTAATTTAGTGAATGGCATCTACTATGAATTATATAGACTCAAGGGTAAATAATTTGCCAGCAAAGAGAATTATGGACTGAACTCTGTATTTATAGGATATTCAAACATAAGGCAGGAATAGTTTTCACAATGAAAATATATCAAAATATATGATATTGCAAAGTACTTAATTTGAAGAACACACATGCCTAAATTCACCTTTCTCTCTTTGATTCTCTTTGCATTTTCCACAGCTTGGAGTTTATTTAGATCTGTAACCATGATCTTGGTTTAAGAAAAACTGGAGAGTTATGAAACAAACAAAAAAGCCACAACAGAACTTCCTAATTTTTTTTCACATAAAATCCTGTCAAGAATACTTGAGAGTTTACAAAGTGAGATCAAGGCTTTTAAAATGACAAATTATAGGGATTGCTGTGTAAAAGTTTTAGAATCTATATCAATTTAAAAGCTTCAGTCTCACTTTAAAACACACATCTGCCTATTTACTCTCTTGAAATTTTCTTCTAAAATATTGAAAGGGCTGTAAGTATTAAAACTACTTGTGACATGGAATTCTTTTGAATTCTTGGAAACGACTTTCAGGGACAAACATAGGATATCTTAGAAATACTACTGAACACTAACATTCAAAGGTAAACAAAGGAGATTTTCCTCATTAATAATTAACCCAAGATAATAGCTGAGAGATTTCTACGTAGGCAGAAGCCCAAAAATCCCACCTGATTCACCATGTTTCATGAACCAGTCACCCTTTTATTCTCTCATTTTCAATGACCCACAGGAAGAGGAGAAAATTTAGCAGTTGGTATGAGACAGAAGGCACTGAGTTATTGGGAATTAGAAGACATGCTCACCAATCTTAACCCTGGAGGTTTAAGATCTTCCACTCAAATAGACAGGAACTGGTATTACAAGTGATCATAGAAAGGAATCTAAGTGAAGTGGAAAAAAATCCCATGATCTGATTTTTTTCTACTTAATTTTTCTGGGAAATAAAGTCATAGTATAATTATTTTGAGAAGAAAAATAAAAATCGCTATTTCACAGAAGCAGACTCAAGAAAAACCTGAGCCTAGAATTTGGAATGGCACTTAGTAAAGCAAATCAGTATATATATTTTTTGATTCTTACCGAATATAGTCAAAATATTCTTTGTGCTGGTTACGATAAAAAACAGAAAATTTAAGCATCCGTCCTGCAATCACTTCGGCCTTCTCCAACAGTTGTGTTAGATGAACTTTTGAATAGTCTGAAAATAACAAAAAGCAGTCTGTTATTAAAAATACATTATCAAAAGTATCAACTACATGCTTAATAAATTGTACATTATTAAAATTTACTTTTAGGAAATTCATCTTAGTGAATAGGAAACTGTACTTAAAAAAGAAAACATTCATTGTCTTTGGCACATTTTTTTCTTTCTACAAAAATATTTTTGTTATAGTTTACGGTTGCTTTTATGAATACCCTTGCATTTTTTTCACTCGTTGAAATGAAAGATCCTGAAACCAAAATGTTAAACAAGGAATACAGACTCTGCCTAACCGGAGTAATGTCAATCAGCACCATAGTAGCCTTCCTTCAATCAGCTGATGAATCAAATAAAAGAAGCTTGTAACCTGCAAGCAATAGCAAATAGAATTTAAAGGAGTAACTAATAATAATGTTCATTTAATTTACTCCCTAAATCTATGAGGTTGGCAAGGTAGATTAAGTATGACCATTTTATTGATGCAGAGATTGAGGCTTGTCACAGTTTAATGATTTGCCAAATGTCCATAAAGCCAGTAACTTAGAGACTAGGTCTCTGGCTCCTAGTTGGTAGTTTTTGAGTACACAAGACTTGTGAAAGTTTAAAGCATCTCTCAAAGTAATCTGATCTTTTCACCAACTTTTTGTTTTGAAAACTGAGGATTGTTGCCAAACTCCTGTACTAGAAGCTAAGCAAAAATTTTGGTCTATAAAGATTTTAAGACTTTTCAAACAAAAGCAACCTAGTTGAACTACTCATGGCAGCATAGTTTGTTTACTCACTGCTTCAGTGGCTCAACAAATATTTATTTAGATCAGAACATGATGTACAAGGCATCATGCAAAATTAAATGATCAGGTTAAAAGATAAAAAAAAATTATTCTTCTTTCTCTCAAAGAATTCACAGTCTAAGGGAAGAAGTAAATATATAGACAACTGTGACTTATTATGGGGTTTCATCTGTCATGGATTAGCCTAGAAGTAGTCAGTAGCATTCTGTTTTATTTCCAATACTTTGCACAGTGCATAGCATACAATATGTGCTCAAAAAATTTTGAGTGAATTAGATGTCTAGATTAAAAGACAATATATATAAAATAGCTTTCTCAAAATTTCTGGAGTCAATGTTATTGATAAAGCTTAGGTGAAACAGGCTCTGAATTATTTTAATAAACTGAAACAACAAGCTTTGAACAGCCTAAGTTCCCCTTAGATTTTACTCATAAAAATAAAAATGCAAAATAATTTATAGAAAAATATTGTGGAACATTTAAAATAAGCTGGCATTTTCCTTATTATTTACCCCATAAATTCCTTAGAAGAATTATGGGATGTATTTGAATAAAAGAACAATAGGGAGATCAATCTAAAGGAAAGAAAGAAGACAAAAAGGTTTTTCTTTATATACATAGAAATAAAACATGTACTCATGTAGTTATATAGATTATAGAAAAGAGTGAATGTGTGCATCTAGATAGATGGATATTTCTGAACTGAAAATGCCAAAGGTCTTCCTTAAGCTAAAGAAAAAATACTATTTCACGCCTTTCCCTAATGTCAAATGGGGTTTTAGCAGGTAAATAATAGCTCTTTAAAAAAAAAAAAGAACAAATACTATGATGCTGTTTGGTGCTGTCCTATGGAAAATAGCATGTATTAAAATAATGTCAAAAGATATCATGTCTTTTACTGTGTCTACCTCCCTGGTAGGATGCAATAAAAGTAAATGGAAAGATGTGAAACATAAGGTAGATTCCAAGGAGGAATTTTAATTCAGGAAAAAAGTTGAGGGGATATATTAATTCTAATGTGACACACCAAATACAGGTAAACATGAGAATTCTTTACACACTATTAATACAGCATTGAAATCTTTAACTATTTAATTAATGATTACTGGACTATGATACATACCATATTTCATCTATTATAAAATGTATTTTTTTCACATTTTAGCATCTCTGGCATGAGTCTGACAATAAATGTGATAAAAAAACAGTTTCATAGTTTAATTGGCAGTTTAATTTTTTCTTAGCAATACATAAAATGGTGGATCTTATAATCAATGACATCTTAGGAAGAGATATAGCACCAGAGAGATACTATTTTCCTTGCTCTAATACACTGAGATCCTTAATAATAAAGACTGTTGCAATCCTTAGCAACTTCCTCATAGAATAAACAAAAGGGGTTTGAAGATAAATTCACAGTAACTTAGAATTAAACTCTCATCCGTTCTACATATCCACATGAGAAGTTTTATACTGAGTTTGAAATTAAGAAGAAAACAGAAGATATTGAGATAAAGCAGTAGCTAAGCACATCCAGAGTCTGAAATAAATCTAGTGTGAGGCTATGGGAAAAAAAATAGCTGATTTATTTGAAGGATGCCTCAGCTGGGGAAGGTTGCTAGGCAACCTGCAATAGGTGAGGCAAACTGGTTTTATGACTTTTTCTACAAGCTCCTGTGTGTTGAAACAGCCTCTCTCTCTAAGAGACAAAAAGAGTGGATGACAGATGTGTTCAGGTAAAGATATCTTTGTGTCCATTCACCACCTATTTAAGTGCTCGATAAATATTTGTTTCTTGACTGAATGAATTTTAAAAATAGATAAATGCATAAGATGAATGGTAACATTTACAACCCAGTGGGCTATTAAGGTACAGTTCAAGATCAAAGGGGATGGGCTTTCTACATCAGATATCCCAATCCCAAACGGCTATGAGGTACTTTTTTTTTTTTAACATCTTTATTGGAGTATAATTGCTTTCCAATGGTGTGTTAGTTTCTGCTTTATAACAAAGTGAATCAGCTATACATATACATATATCCTCATATCTCCTCCCTCTTGCGTCTCCCTCCCACCTTCCCTATGCCACCCCTCTAGGTGGTCACAAAGCATGGAGCTGATCTCCCTGTGATATGCGGCTGCTTCTCACTAGCTATCGATTTTACATTTGGTAGTGTACTCTGTATGACAGACTCTAGGTCCATCCACCTCCCTACAAATAATTCAATTTCGTTTCTTTTTATGGCTGAGTAATATTCCATTGTATATATGTGCCACATCTTCTTTATCTATTCATCTGTCGCTGGACACTTAGGTTGCTTCCATGTCCTGGCTATTGTAAACAGAGCTACAATGAACATTGTGGTACATGACTCTTTGAATTATGGTTTTCTCAGGGTATATGCCCAGTAGTGGGATTGCTGGGTCATATGGTAGTTCTATTTTTAGTTTTTTAAGGAACCTATGCAGTACTTTCTAATGAAGCAACTCTCTCTCTCTCTCTCTCTCTCTCATATGACACTAGTTTAGAGATAGATTATCAACATTCAAGTGAAAAATCCAGTAACATATCTGCTAGGTCAAGTCATTGCAATCTGCCTCCATTCCCTTAAATTAGAAAATGATGTTCCTGGCTTTTTTCTTTCAAGACTGTGAAAGTAAGAAATAAAAAAAAAAAAAAAGGAAGGATAACGCTTTCTCTCAAAATGAATCTCAAAATATGCTGAGTATATTTTTATACTGCATCAATTTTTATTTGCAAAGCCTTTACTCTGAAAAATTAGACTGTGCATGTAACACAGAAGTAATTTCATGCCATTACCCAGTTTTTGCTGAGAACCTCCACTCCTTCTAATCAATTTGTTCTGTCACACGATGCTACTGGCAATGCAAAAATGACCAATGCAATACATATCACTTCATAATTTTTAAAAAGAATGTATTTTCTATAATTAGTTTTCCAGGAACTATTAAATAAGGTGGGTTTTTTTTTCTGTGTTTATACACAGTTCTCTTACCTGCTGTGCAGAATTCTATAATTTCACTCCATTCAGACACAACATAATCACCATCAACTTGTTTTGAGGCGGTCTGCACTGCTACTGTATACTCAGTTCTTGGGCTCAAAAACCAGTGTCCACGGACAGTCATCGGCAAGGGAACAGCTTTTGCCACCAGTTTTGTTGGAACATCCTAAAAAAGGAAGAAAGAAAAGTAGAAAGGAAGGAAGGGAGGGAGGAAGGAAATGAATTAATTTAGTAGTATAACTTGAATCAATTGTAAACAATGTGGAGTAACTTATTAAATTCCTGGCTGATGACACAAGTTTCCTTTTTAAAGATATTTAGCAATTACTATATTCAAATCTCTTATTCTTCAGATGTAAAAATTAAGGCCCAATTTGATCAAGAGACATGCCAAGATCATACAGCTAAGCTAATGACATAAATGTACTTGGATTTGTTTCTTGATTTCTAGTATAATGTTATTCTCTGTACACTCCTTAATATGCTCCTTAAAATGCAATATTCTAATACTAAATGACAAAACAATACAAAAAACAGAAACATGAATAAAAATTCAACAGATTTAGCATTTTAAAATACTATATTTGTTTAATATATACTATGCAATAATTTTATCAGAGTAGCCCATTACTAAATATTTTATATGTGAAGGGACAGAATGTTTTTTAAATAAATATTTTTAAATGATTCAGTTTTACATACAAATGAGGTAACATTTGCCTTACTTGTATTCAAGTATGGAGCCTATGTGTCACAGAAAAGTTTAGGTATTTTTAAACAATGATTAATAAGGTAAATAAACCTGCTAGTTGAGTATTCACTATATTTCCAAAGATATGGTATTCTAAGTGTGGAATGAAGAAAGGGGGTCAAATCTTGACTCCTCACCATTTAATACTAAATATTTCAAAGCTAATTTAAGAAAGCAAATGTCAGCAAAGAGGATATTCAACACTAGAAGGAATAATTGAAATTGGAACATGGGAAAAAATGACATCAATCTTGTTCTATCACACTTATCTGTGTGTATAAGCCTCACTTACCATTAGTATGTGTAATTACACATATAGTAAAATGCATAATTTCCAGACAAGATAAGACAATTCTTCCAAAAGATTTGCCAAGTTAAAATTTAGTATCAGTATTAAAATAAGATCAGTTTCATATCAGTGAAAATGCTGAACATAAGAAAGAATTCTTAAGCCAGGTAACTATTATCCTCTCTACAGCTACTTCTGAAGGGAGGTATGTATCAGAAAAGATATGTGATAAGCAGACAGGTAAGAGAATAAATATCAGAGAATTGTTACATGTCTAAAACACCTAAAGGTTAATTTTTATTCTCAAACCATAAAATAAAATTGACCACATAAAGCAATTTTCAGCCCTTAAGTTTTTTAACAAATATTCTACAGTTTATAAGCTGCCATCACATTCTTCATTTGGCAGTTATTATAGGGAAAAATGTGTGCTTCAGTGGAAAACTATGAATTGTCTACAGCACACTCTTCTGGCTATCTTCTGATTTTGTGGAATCTATTTTACAACTCTGTAATTTGTAGACAACTGATTAACAATTCAGTTACTCTTGTCTAAGTACATGCAAGTGAATTTTGCCCAGTGGAAGTAAAACCCTCCTCGCCTGCCCTTGCTCTTCCCCCACCCCATACCAGTTTTGCCTCCACTTAAACATTTATTTCAATATCCTGATCCATACAAATGTGGATCATCCTTTGAATTGGCTGTAATACCTCATCAGTTACCTCATTAATGTGTTAAAGAAAATCTTTAACACGTTAATTTTTATGTCTGTATGAGAGTCAAGATTTCAGCTTTCCCAGAAAAAAATGTATTTTACCCATATATTTGGCATTTCATTTTCTTACCCAATTTCTTGAAGGAGTAGGGCTTTTAAATGACATATAATTTTTATTCTTCCCAATGTCAAATATATATTAGTAATTAATAGAACATTATTCCTTCTTTCAAAATGTCCTCATACTTAGAAAGTTTTAAGATACAAATGAATATAAGGATGTGTTAGAATTTTACCTTGTGTTTAAATTTATTGGAGTTCTTGTTCTCTTTCTTATTGAGGTCAATGAAATAGTGTGTAATACGGTCTTTTGATTTTGAATCCATTTCCCATGAAATCTTGAATGAGTCGCATGTAATGTTGCTTATTTTGATGTTATGTGGTACGGGAAGTTCTTCCATCTCTGCTATGCCACTGTCTTGTGATTTGTTCCCTGCAAGAAAACAATGCACAGATAATTTCCAACTAATGGATTTTTTCTAGTTTGCAAGACCGTTAGCTGTGTACCTGTTTCTGAACTCACCTAATTACTAAATTTGAGATTTCATTTTGTTCATGAAGTAATTTGAGTGTTAATGATAGTAGAACTATCATTACAAGATCATATTACCAACAAAATGCATAAATGAATTAGTCCTTATCACCTCTACATTTTCAATTCCTTTTCCAATTTCTGCGTTTACAGAAATAAAAACAAGAACACTGGTGATCCATCTTTCTAATCTATGAAAGATTAGCCTTACATGGTAGGTTCTGCTGAAAGGCCCCAAGTGACCATTTTTCTTACATGACCAATCAATTTTGCTCTAAAGTAATACTAGGTGTTTTAAGCCAGATGAAATCAGAAATGTTGATAATGAAATGAAACAGTCCAGTCAAATAAAGGGAATGTTTCTTTAAAAAAAAATCTGAGGTATCAGTGAGTCTATAAAAATTGCTCTCCCTTCCCCCTTTTGGAAATTTATATATAGAAATTGCATGTAATGTTTATGCTACATACATAAATAATATCAAAGACCATTCTCTTAACAGTTAGTATGTCAAGGATTACTCTAGGAATCTTTTTACCTGTTGTATCTTCCTAAATTTAATTTTGAATGCTGAAACAATAGATAAGGTTAAAGAAAATGACTGCCATGTTGATTGATATCATTAAAATCTTGAAGAACGCATCTGACGTCTAGTTACTTTACAGACTATGTCCCTACATTTCCAATTAGAGAAAATGTTATCACTTTGGCTAATATTATAGAGCAGAATATGATGGACGACAGGACAAAAAGAGAAAATACAGACTTGCCAAGACTTAAATATAAGACAGGACACCATAAAACTCCTAGAAGAGATCATAGGCAAAACATTCTCTGATGTAAATTGTACCAATGCTTTCCTATGTCAGTCTCCCAAGGCAATAGAAATAAAAGCAAAGATAAACAGATGGGACCTAATCAAACTTATAAGCATTTGCACAGCAAAGGAAACCAAAAACAAAATGAAAAGAACCTACAGACTGGGAAAAAATATTTGCAAACAATGTGACTGACAAGGGCTTAATTTCCAAAATATACAAACAGCTCATACAACTCAACAGTAAAAAACAAACAACCCAATCAAAAAATAGGCAGAAGATCTAAATAGACATTTCTCCAAAGAAGCAT
>NC_041233.1:12032363-12066833 GCF_002837175.3 Physeter macrocephalus | reverse complement strand
GACTGGGGGAAATAGAAACTCTACTCTTGGAGGGTGCACACAAGATTTCACGTACACTGGGACCCAGAACAAAGCAGTGACTCCACAGGAGCCAGGGCTAGACCCTCCCTGTGTGTTGTGGAGGGTCTCCTGGGGTGGTGTGGGTTGGCTGTGGTGCAGAGGCGGGGGCAAGGAGACTGGAGGTGGAGGCCCCATAAAATATCGATTGGCACGAGCTCTCTGAGAGGTGGCCATTTTGTCACTGAGACCTGGCTCCACCCAACAGCCTGCAGGCTCCAGTGCTGGGATGCCTCAGGCCAAACAACCAGCAAAGGGGGAACACAGCCCCAACCATCAGCAGACAGGCTGCCTAAAGTTGTACTGAGCTCACAGCCACTTCTAAACACACCCCTTGACATGGCCCTGTCAACCAGAGGGACAACACACAGTTCCACACACCAGTGGGCAGGCACCAGTCCCTCCCTCCAGGAAACCTGCACAAGCCCCTGACCCAAAGTCACCCACAAGGGTGCAAACACCAGAAGTAAGAGAAACTATGATCCTGCAGCCTACGGAAAGGAGACCGCAAACACAGAAAAGTCAGACAAAATGAGACGGCAGAGGAGTATATTCCAGATGAAGGAACAAGATAAATATCCAGAAGAACAAGTAAGTGAGGTGGAGTTAGGCAATCTTCCCCAAAAATAATTCAGAGTAACGATGATCCAAGATCTTAGAAAAAGAATGGAGGCACAGATCAAGAAGACACAAGAAATGTTTAACAAGTCCTAGAAGATTTAAAGAACAAATGCAGATGAACAATACAATAACTGGAATGAAAAATACACTAGAAGGAATCTATAGTGGAATAAATGAGGCAGAAGAATGGGTAAGTGAGCAGTATCAGAGACCTCTGGGGCACCATTAAATGCAATAAATTCACATTGTAGGGGTCCCAGAAGGAAAAGAGAGAGAGAAAGGTCCAAGAAATTATTTGAAGAGGTTATAGCCAAACACTTCCCTAACGTGGGAGAGGAAACATTCATTCTTGAAAGCATAGAGTCCCATGCAGGATAAACCCAAGTAGCAACAGGCCGAGACACATGTTAATCAAATTGACAAAAATTAAAGACAAAGAAAAAATATTAAAAGCAACAAGAGAAAGCACAAATAACATACAAGGGGTGATGACTTCGCTTTGGCCGCTGTGCAGTACTACTGTTAGAGGCTCTAATTCCCTGAGACTTTAGAGTCTCAGGCCACTTGAGGCATGTGAGGAGAAATGGGTCCAGGTGAGAGGATCAGGTGGTGGCAATGGAGGGGCCGCTGCCATCTCAGGATACCCGTAGGGAAAAAGCCTGAGGGGTCCTCTCAGTCTTTGGAGACTGCGCTTTCTTCCTTTGCCGGGCCCTGCCTACCGCGAAGATGAGTTCGGCCTGGGTCACTTCTTTTGAGAAGGAGCATCTCTGGATGTATCTGCAGGCACTCAGCTTCGAGCCGGGCTCGGCGACTGTAGCCGGTGGAAAGATCGTGTCGCACACGCACCTCGGAGTGAACATGTTTGACAAGTTGAACAGTGATGCCTTTCAGATGGCTTCGTATTTTTTGTTTCAAACGCTTGACCAGTCTCTCACTAGTCTCTCACTAAAGAAGTTTTCAAACTTTGTTGGCCTCCATTTGACCAAAAAAGTGATACTGAATTCCGAGAACATTGCTGTGAATGGTTAAAAAAGATTTCTGCTGAATGTGGAAGTAGCTTTTCTCAAGTTGTTGGTTCACTATTTCTTTCTCCTGGTGGTCCTAAGTTTATTCATCTGATGTATCACTTTGCAAGATTTGTTGCAATAAATTATATAAAAACCCATTCTAAAAATTCTGTACCTTTTACAGAGACATTTAACATAAAGCCACAAGATTTGTGCAAGTGCATTGCCAGATGCCATGTAGCACGTAACAGATTTTTACAAATTTTGCAGAGAAGATTGTGTTACCCGAAAATACCAGGAAAATGCACAATTGTCAGTTAAACAAATACGAAATTTGAGATCAGAATGTATAGGACAGCAAAACAAAATTTAAAAAATGGAATCCTATGATGACCAAAGTAATATACAAGAGAAAATTCAAAAGGTTCGGTCTTTGTGGGCTTCAGTGAATGAAACACTCACGGCTTTGGAAAAAGACAAGTTGTTAGTTCAGTCCTTAGTCTTGTTAACCAATATACTTTAGATGGAACTAATGTTGCTATCAATATTCCAAGGCTCTTACTTGACAAAATTGAGAAACAAATGTGTCAGCTACACATAGGAAATGTTTAAGAGGCTGGAAAATTGAATCTCTTAACAGTTATTCAGTTAATAAATGAAGTCTTGAAAGTAATGAAATATGAACATTGTCAGGCTAACCAAGCAAGACTGACAGTAGACCTTCACTTCCTTGAAAGAGACCAAATTTCAGAGAGAAAGACTGTCAGATCTGAAGCATATGAGGTATAAAAGAAGATCTCACAACTATAAGACATTCTATTGTTGAAAAACAATAAGAATGGCATAAAAATTGGAAAGAATTTCTCAGCCTCCTTTCAGTCTAATTAAAGGTTGGACTCCAGCTGTGGATCTTTTATCACCTATGTCTACCCTTTCATTTGATCCTGCCTCAGAAGAAGCATATGCAAAGAGTATTCTATTGCAGTACCCTGCTTCACTTCCAGATACACCTAAGCAACATATCCAGGAAAATGATTGCAGAAGGGAAAGTGATATACTGGAAACTAAATGTGATCTAGCCAACAGCCCTGCTTCTTTCCTGTTGCAGCCCATTTCATCATCAGATAGAAACAGTGTTACACTACTTGAAAAGGACACAAAGTCGACAACTCCTACAGAGAAAAATGAAAGTTACTAAGAAAACACCAGAGCTTGAAGTGGAAGACTTCATCATCAAATATTGCAAAGAGTAGAGCATTTGGAGGGTGTCTGCCAGCTAAAAAAAGTGATCCATTCCAAAAAGAGCAAGATCATTTGGTAGAAGAGGTTGCAAGGGTAGTTTTATCTGATTCACCACAGCCTTCTAAAGGAAAAGAAGTAATATTAGAGGAACTAATTGACTCTCTAGTTTCTAACCCATTCTTAACAAGGAATCAAATGCCCTGAACTCCAGAAAACTTGATAAGTGAAAGCAGGAAGTCATGGAGAAAAGCTGTTAAAATAGAACATAACAGAAGTATAGAACCAATTCAAATGGATACTGAACATACAGAAGTATTGCCAGAATCCTTACGTGTGGTGCCTAACCAAAAAGAGTTTAACATGGCCAGTTTTTTCTCAGCAACCACTGTGTCCAATTCTAGGCATTCTCATTTGCCTGAAGAGAAAGTTGTTTCAGATTGCCTCAAGTGTGTGCTTCAGAAACCTGTGCTGACCAGTTGCATAGGTGAACCAACAACACAAAATCTGTCAGATTTGTTAAATAAGGACATAATTCGTAAGCAAGATTTGGAATGTACAGCTTTACAGAACAAGCTTTTAGAAACTAGCCAAATAGAGACATTCTCCCCTGCTGTAGGCAATAGGAGGGATATGATAGGTAGCAGTGAAGAAGAGTATATTAAAATATCAGACCACTCAAAAGCTTCTTACAAAGATCTTTCCATGCATAAAAGTATGTTATGGAACTCTTCAGATAGCAAGTGGAATTAGTTCCAGTTTTAAAGATAGTGATTTTGGCATATTACATGAAACGCTTCCAAAAGAAGTTGGTCACTTAAGTCTTAATAGCTCCAGTAGTACAGAGGCCAATTTTAAACTGGAACCAAATAGTCCTATGCACAGTGGCATTTTCCCAGAAGGTGTTGTGGGAGGAAGACAGAATATTCCAGAATCAGACTTTAATTTACAGGCTACTTGCAGTGGATATGAGGCTCTGAAGAAATCTCTGTCCAAGCAAAGGGAAGAAATTTGCCTCTCTAATCCTGAAACACTTGAAAGACACAAACCAGAATTGAGCCTTACTTCCCAATACATGCAAACTGATGATACGCTTAACTTTTGGGGCACTCATGATTTGCACATTGACTATACAAAACCATCTTCACGCATGTCCCTTGGTGAAAGAAAATGGCCTCTTTCACCACTAATTAGGTTTTCTCCAGTGCAACAAAGATTGAGAACCACAATACGAAATGTGAAGTATTTCGAAAGCAAACAAGTTACGAGAAGCCATTTTGGTTTCTTGTGTAATCTTGTAAGCATGAAGTGAATGGCAAAGTATTAGGTTAACTAATTCATTATGTTCTAATTTCAGATAATTAACATAAGGATAAGTAGTATTTGATGTGTTTTATTAAGTGGTTAACTTAATAGCCATTGGATATACTGATCTTTCTTTTTAGGGAAATAAACAACTTTTATTGTTTCTTTTTAGAACATTCTGGTACTAAACAAAAAAAGTGAGGAAAGTAATGCTTTGGGGTGTATAATCAAAATGACAATATTTAAGTTTGGGAAAGCTCTAAAGAGGCTTAATGATTATTCAGGTAGGTTGATCCTGAAAAATGATAACTCTTCCAGAAGAAGTTGGTCACTGAAGTCTTAATAGCTCCAGTAGTAGAGAGGCCAATTTTAAACTGGAAGCAAATAGTCCTATGCACAGTGGCATTTTCCCAGAAGGTGTTGTGGGAGGAAGACAGAATATTCCAGAATCAGACTTTAATTTACAGGCTACTTGCAGTGGATATGAGGCTCTGAAGAAATCTCTGTCCAAGCAAAGGGAAGAAATTTGCCTCTCTAATCCTGAAACACTTGAAAGACACAAACCAGAATTGAGCCTTACTTCCCAATACATGCAAACTGATGATACGCTTAACTTTTGGGGCACTCATGATTTGCACATTGACTATACAAAACCATCTTCACGCATGTCCCTTGGTGAAAGAAAATGGCCTCTTTCACCACTAATTAGGTTTTCTCCAGTGGAACAAAGATTGAGAACCACAATACCATGTAGTCCTGGAGAACTTCTACTTAATTTAACAGTCAATATTGCTGAAGAAGAAATCTTGAATAAGAGGCTTGATGCAAAAGAATCTCCATCTGACTTGAAAGATGAAGCCATAGCCCAGTCAATTTAACTATGATGAACTTAAGTGGAAGCAATGTCACAGGATAAAAACTGATTTGTAATTTAAATACACATTGGAACTGTGACTGTTTTTCAAGGTCTAAAAAAGTCCTAAATAATGCTTTTTAGCCCTCTCTACTGATTTTAGGTAAGGAGAGTTTGTTTGGATTTTCTCTCTCTGTATGGATATGGGGTTGAAATGTGAAATATTTGGAAAGCAAGCAAGTTGTGAGAAGCCATTTTCGTTTCTTGCATAATCTTGTAAGCATGAAGTAAATGGCAAAGTATTAGGTTAACTAATTCATTATGTTCTAATTTCAGATAATTAACATAAGGATAAGTAGTATTTGATGTGTTTTATTAAGTGGTTAACTTAATAGCCATTGGATATACTGATCTTTCTTTTTAGGGAAATAAACAACTTTTATTGTTTCTTTTTAGAACATTCTGGTACTAAACAAAAAAAGTGAGGAAAGTAATGCTTTGGGGTGTATAATCAAAATGACAATATTTAAGTTTGGGAAAGCTCTAAAGAGGCTTAATGATTATTCAGGTAGGTTGATCCTGAAAAATGATGTTTGATGGAATAAAGTGCATGTGATGATAGTGAAGACTGGAGCAGAATGAATTTAGAAAAAAGGAAAAAGGTGGAAGATGACTAGATACTTTTGAGGGACACTAACTATAAATCCATTCAGTGGGTTGTATAGCAGTTTTATATTTAGTCTAATTTAGACTTTGAGAATTTAACTCTAGTTTTTAATTTTAACAGAAAAAATGTAAATTAAAAAATTAGTCTGTTTGGTTTTTTTAGAGGGCCACCGTTTTGGCGGAAGGGAGATTTTTTTTTTTTTAATTTTTTGTTGGAGTTTGGTTGCTTTGCAATGTTGTGTTACTTTCTGCTGCACAGTGAAGTGAATCGGCCATAATCATACACACATCCCCTCCCTCTTGGGCCTCCCTCCCCCCACACCCCACCATCCCACCCAACTGGGCCATCACAGAGTGTCGAGCTGAGCTCCCTGTGCTATACAGCAGGTTAAGGGAGCTAATTTTGATGGTTACTTTCCTCCTCAAAAACCATCAGTTCCCCACTGCCTACAGAACAGCTTCAAATTAACTTGAGAAAATTGAATTTGGGGTTAAATAACTTGTTCAGTGTTACACAGCTAAGTCAGTGGTGAAGCTAGGATTTGACCCTATTTTCCTTCCTTAATATACCAACAAGACCTCCTAGAAGTAACTAAAGGGCCAGGATGTAGGATATGGCTGCAAGAGTGGGCCTTCTGTACTCTAAATGGGAGTCAGATGTGAGGCCTCTTGTACAGTGTCCTGCCTCATGTAGTCAGACCCCCTGGCCAAGAAACGGGCTTGTCTTTAGCATCCAAGTGAATACATGCCATTGCCCTCTGTGAACCAGGAGGTTAAGCACACTCTGGAAGGGTGATAGCACCTACAGCACCCCTGTATCTAGCCTCAACTCTTAACCATCACAGCCTTGTCCAATTTGCCAAGAAACTGGCAAAAAGAGGAGAAAAGTTTTAGGGAAGAGTTCTGAAAGTGGAGGGGCTTAATAGTTCATCTTCCCTCACTCATTTTGGCTTACTTTCTCTGTGTTGCTTGTCTGATCCAAGTTTGAAGGCCAGTCTTTTCTTTGTGAGAAAAGACAGAAGAAAACCACAAATAACTACCTTCTTTGCAGTGGAAAAGAAAGAGGAAGAGAAAAGCTTCTCCTAAGGTGCCATATTCTTTTATTAGTTAATAGAACAAATAGGGACTCTGTAAGTCTACTGGGAAACTATCCTCCAGTCTTAAGAAACCTAGTATCGGTAAATCCAAAATTAACACGTTAAGGAGAAGGTAGAGCTATCATATTAGCATCTACAAAGTGCCAGAGCTATTCCTGGATACTTAATAATACATATCATATCATTTAATTCTAGTGATATTGTACCTATTACAGGTAATGATACCAAAGCTAGGGAGCTTAAATGACTTGTCTAAGATGGACTCGAGGAATTACCTGGGATACATCTTTAAAAAAGTATATTCTGTAGGTCTAAAATGAAGATTCGAAATCTACATTTTAAATAGCTTCCCTGGTAATTCTTCGGCTCACTAAAAAGCTTGAGAGCCACTGCTAGGGGATACAGCTTGAGAAAATTGAATTTGGGGTTAAATAACTTGTTCAGTGTTACACAGCTAAGTCAGTGGTGAAGCTAGGATTTGACCCTATTTTCCTTCCTTAATATACCAACAAGACCTCCTAGAAGTAACTAAAGGGCCAGGATGTAGGATATGGCTGCAAGAGTGGGCCTTCTGTACTCTAAATGGGAGTCAGATGTGAGGCCTCTTGTACAGTGTCCTGCCTCATGTAGTCAGACCCCCTGGCCAAGAAACGGGCTTGTCTTTAGCATCCAAGTGAATACATGCCATTGCCCTCTGTGAACCAGGAGGTTAAGCACACTCTGGAAGGGTGATAGCACCTACAGCACCCCTGTATCTAGCCTCAACTCTTAACCATCACAGCCTTGTCCAATTTGCCAAGAAACTGGCAAAAAGAGGAGAAAAGTTTTAGGGAAGAGTTCTGAAAGTGGAGGGGCTTAATAGTTCATCTTCCCTCACTCATTTTGGCTTACTTTCTCTGTGTTGCTTGTCTGATCCAAGTTTGAAGGCCAGTCTTTTCTTTGTGAGAAAAGACAGAAGAAAACCACAAATAACTACCTTCTTTGCAGTGGAAAAGAAAGAGGAAGAGAAAAGCTTCTCCTAAGGTGCCATATTCTTTTATTAGTTAATAGAACAAATAGGGACTCTGTAAGTCTACTGGGAAACTATCCTCCAGTCTTAAGAAACCTAGTATCGGTAAATCCAAAATTAACACGTTAAGGAGAAGGTAGAGCTATCATATTAGCATCTACAAAGTGCCAGAGCTATTCCTGGATACTTAATAATACATATCATATCATTTAATTCTAGTGATATTGTACCTATTACAGGTAATGATACCAAAGCTAGGGAGCTTAAATGACTTGTCTAAGATGGACTCGAGGAATTACCTGGGATACATCTTTAAAAAAGTATATTCTGTAGGTCTAAAATGAAGATTCGAAATCTACATTTTAAATAGCTTCCCTGGTAATTCTTCGGCTCACTAAAAAGCTTGAGAGCCACTGCTAGGGGATACAGATTCACATTTAGCCCTGGGGTATCTTAAAGAAGCTAGGTACACTATTACATACATACTGCTTTAGAGATTTTAGCTCTCTGATGAGGAAGCTGAAGTTCACCCATAAGTGTGGGCCCTGAATTATTGAGAATCAAAAGATCAAAATATCTTTGGATATTAATGGATTTACAAAAACCACACTGCTGTTAAGTGAGTCATACCTGTGAAAGGCTGAGAGTTTTTGGCATTCTTCCCTGTCCTTTGTATGTCAGTAGTATAAATAAAAGTATATTAAATCTGTCACTTTCTCCTAAACCATTCTGATTATGCTTACTGCCTTTAGGGTTCAGAACAAATCTCACTTTCACCTTGAAGTCTTAATCTCTTATCCATGGGACTGTCCCTTCTCTGAAATCTCCTCTGGCTTATGTTAACTTTTATTCACTTAGTATTTTCCATTTATTGCTTTTATTGTATTTTTTCATGGCTGTATGTGATTTCTTTAGTTGTATTGATTAAATACATACAGACATACATACTTACGTAGATGTGTGTGGGGGGTGTGTCCATACGCCTCTTCCTTATCCAATATTGCCTGCATACCTGCCTTTTGACCTTAAGGGACTGCTCTGACCATATCACTTCTTTGTTTAAAATTCCACTAATGGTTCATTGTTAATTCCAGAATCGAGTTCAAATTTAAAGGCATATAAGGTCTCCTCCATAGATTGCTCTTCTCCCCCTTCCACTATGATCTCCCTTTTTTTTTGTTGTTTTATTTTTTACTGAAATGCTTTGGTGGGCATGCGTCTTTAAAAATCTTAATTCACAGTTCTGAAGTTGGAATATCCTACCTTCATCTCCCAGCCTTTCACAGTTATCGTTGTCCTTTAGGGTTCAGAACAAATCTCACTTTCACCTTGAAGTCTTAATCTCTTATCCATGGGACTGTCCCTTCTCTGAAATCTCCTCTGGCTTATGTTAACTTTTATTCACTTAGTATTTTCCATTTATTGCTTTTATTGTATTTTTTCATGGCTGTATGTGATTTCTTTAGTTGTATTGATTAAATACATACAGACATACATACTTACGTAGATGTGTGTGGGGGGTGTGTCCATACATACATATACTCCAAGGGCCATAGATCATCCTTAGCAGATATTGAAGTATTGGAATTGTTTTCTTTGCCTTCTGTGTGATGGAATTCAAGTAATGGTAAAGAGGGAGGACTACTTTATTGCTGTAAGAGTACTTTTTCTCATTACATTCACAGCAGAATATACCTTATTTTATTCACTATTCATAAGATGGAGGTGTGTAAACTGACTTCTCTGTCAGTTTGAAACTTTAGATAATGCCCCTATGTCCTAATTGTTTTAAATGTTTAAAGAGGACAAGCATATAATGTTGCTTGACATGAAAAATGTTATCAAGTGGAATAAAGACTTTGTTGTTAAAGAAAATCAATTTGGGGAAATTTAATTGAAAACAAAAATATAAGTATTTTGAAACCATACTTTACCATGTGTTTCTTAACCCTGATCTATGGAGTCAATTTTATTTAATTCTTGAGACCTGTATAAAAGGAAACTCTGTTTTTTCCCTACTCTGAGTATACTAAAATTAAAGAAGATATGTTTAAGGACATTTTCCTCAATGTAAAGAAAGTACTTGCTAAAGTAAAATTCTCTTTCACATTAAATTGCAGATACATAGTTGATATACCTTTCGCCTTATGCACTGTGAATGTTAAACCCACATCCTGAATTTAAAATATTTGTGTATCCTCCATGGGACTATTTGTAAATGTTTTACATGCTAGTCTTGAATAAACGTTCAGTATTATACGAAAAAACAACAACAACAACAACAACAACAACAACAAACCATACAAGGGAACTCCCATAAGGTTATCAGCTGATTTTTCAGCAGAAACTGCAGGCCAGAAAGGAGTGGCACAATATATTTACAACCAAGAATGTTCTACCCAGCAAGGCTCTCGTTCAGATTTGACAGCAAAATCAAAAGCTTTACAGATAAGCAAAAGCTAAAAGAATTCAGCACCACCAAACCAGCTTTACAACAAATGCTCAAGGAACTTCTCTAGATGGAAAAGAAAAGGCCACAAATAGAACTAGAAAATTACGAATAGGAAAGCTCAACAATAAAGGCAAACATACAGGAGGGAAAGGAAATCATCCACACACAAATATGATATCAAAACCAGCAACTGTGAGAAGAGGAGAGTACAACTGTAGGATATTGGAAATGCATTTGAAATTAAAAGACTAGCAACTTAAAACAATCTTGTTTACATACAGACTGCTATATCAAAACCTCATGGTAACCACAAACCAAAAAACTACAATAGATATATACACACCAAAAAGAAAAAGGAATCTAAACATACACTAAAGATAGTCATCAAATCACAAGAGAAGAGGACAAAAGAGGAATGGAAGAAAAAAGACCTACAAAAACAATCCCAAAACAATTAACAAAATGGCAATAAAATCATACAAATCGATAACTGCCTTAAAGGTAAATGGATTATTAGGCTCCAACCAAAAGACACTGACTGGCTGAATAGATTAAAAAAAAAACAAGACTTGTATACATACTGTCTACAAGAGACCCACTTCAGACCTAGGGACACATACAGACTGAAAGTGAGGGGATGGAAAAAGGTATTCTATGAAAATGGAAATCAAAGAAAGCTGGAGTAGCAATTCTCATATCAGACAAAATAGACTTTAAAATAAAGACTGTTACAGGAGACAAGGAGGCACACTACATAATGATCAAGGGATCAATCCAGGAAGAAAATGATACAATTGTAAATATATATGCACCCAACACAGGAGCACCTCTATATGTAAGGCAAATGCTAATGGCCATAAAAGGAGAAATCGACAGTAACACAATAATACTGGGGGACTTTAACACCCCACTTACAACAGTGGACAGATCATCCAAACAGAAAATTAATAAGGAAACACAAGCCTAAATGACACATTAGACCAGATAGACTTAATTGATATTTATAGGCTATTCCATCCAAAAGCAGCAGAATACATTTTCTTCTCAAATGCACATGGAATATTCTCCAGGATAGATCACAACTTGGGTCCCAAATCAAGGCTCGATAAATTTAAGAAAACTGAAATCATTTCAAGCATCTTTTCTGACCACAACACTATGAGAGTAGAAATCAATTACAGAAAATAAAATGTAAAAAACACAAACACCTGGAGACTAAACAATATGTTACTAAACAACCAATGGATCACTGAAGAAATCAAAGAGGAAATAAAAAAATACCTAGAGACAAATGACAATGAAAACACGATGATCCAAAACCTGTGTGACACACCAAAAGCAGTACTAAAAGGGAAGTTTATAGCAATACAATCTTACCTCAAGAAACAAGAAAAATCTCATATCATTGAAACTAAAAGCTGGTTCTTTGAGAAGTTAAACAAAATTGATAAGGCTTTAGCCAGACTCACCAAGAAAAAAAGGGAGAGGGCTCAAATCAACAAAATTAGAATAGAAAAAGTATAAGTTACAATGGACACCACAGAAATACAAAGGATCATAAGAGACTACTATAAACTATAGGCCAATAACATGGACAACCTAGAAGAAATGGACACATTCTTAGAAATGTATAACCTTCCAAGACTGAACCAGGAAGAAATAGAAAATATGAACAGACCAATCACAAGTTCTGAAATTGAAACTGTGATTAAAAATCCAACAAACAAAAGTCCAGGAGCAGATAACTTCACAGGCAAATTCTATCAAACATTAGAGAAGAGTTAACACTTACTCTTCTGAAACTCTTCCAAAAAACTGCAGAGAAAGGAACACTCCCAAGCTCATTCTACGAGGCCACCATCACCCTGATACCAAAACCAGACAAAGATACCACAAAAAAAGAAAATTACAGGCCAATATCACAGATGAACACAGACACAAAAATCCTCAACAAAATACTAGCAAACTGAATCCAACAATGCATTAAAAGGATCATACACCATGATCAAGTGGGATTTATCCCAGGGATACAAGGATTTTTCAATATCCACAAAAATCAGTGTGATATACCACATCAACAAATTGAAGAATAAAAACCATATAATTATCTCAATAGAAGCAGAAAATACTTTTGACAAAATTCAACACCCGATTATGATAAAAACTCCCCAGAACGTGGGCATAGAGGGAACATACCTCAACATAATAAAGGCCATATATGACAAACCCACAGCAAACATCACTGTCAATGGTGAAAAACTGAAAGCATTTCCTTTAAGATCAGGAATGAGACAAGGATGTCCACTCTTGCCACTATTATTCAACATAGTTTGGAAATCCTAGCCGTGGCAATCAGAGAAGAAAAAGAAATAAAAGGAATCCAAATGGGAAAGGAAGAAGTAAAACTGTCACAGTTTGCAGATGACCTGATACTATGCATAGAAAATCCTAAAGATGCTACCAGAAAACTACTAGAGCTTATCAATGCATTTGGTAAAGTTGCAGGTACAAAATTAATACACAGAAATCTCTTGCATTCCTATACACTAACAATGAAAGATCAGAAAGAGAAATGAAGGAAACAATCCCATTTACCATCACATCAAAAAAGAATAAAATACCTAGGAATAAACCTACCCAAGGAGGCAAAAGACATGTACTCAGAGAACTATAAGATACTGATGAAAGAAACTGAAGATGACACAAACAGATGGAGAGATATACCATGTTCTTGGATTGGAAGAATCAATATTGTGAAAATGATTATACTACCCAAAGCAATCTACAGATTCAATGCAATCCCTATCAGATTAACAATGGCATTTTTCACAGAACTAGAACAAAACACTTAATTTGTATGGAAACACAAAAGACCCCGAATAGCCAAAGCAATCTTGGGAAAGAAAAACGGAGCTGGAGGAATCAGGCTCCCTGATTGCAAACTATACTACAAAGCTACAGTCATCAAAACAGTATGGTACTAACACAAACACAGAAATACAGATTAATGGAACAGGATAGAAAGCCCATAGATAAACCCATGCACCTATTGTCACCTAATTTATGACAAAGGATGCAAGAATATACAATGAAGAAAAGACATTCTCTTCAGTAAGTGGTGGGAAAACTGGACAGCTACATGTAAATGAATGAAATTAGAACACTCCTAACACCTTACACAAACATAAACTCAAAATGGATTAAAGACCCAAATGTAAGGCCGGATACTATAAAACTCTTAGAGGAAAACATAGGCAGAACACTCTATGACATAAATTGCAGCAATATCTTTTTTGATCCACCTCCTAGAATAATAAAAGTAAAAACAAAGATAAACAAATGTGACCTAATTAAACTGAAAATCTTTTACACAGAAAAGGAAACCATAAACAAAATGAAAAGACAACCCTCAGAATGGAAGAAAATATTTGCAAATGAAGCAACTGACAAGGGATTAATCTCCAAATTATATAAACAGCTTATGCAGCTCAAAATCAAAAAAAAAACAAACAACCCAATAAAAAAATGGGCAGGAGATCTAAACTGACATTTCTCCAAAGAAAACATACAAAAAAAAAAAAAAAAAAAGACATACAGATGGCCAAGAGGCACATAAAAAGATGCTCAACAACACTAATTATCAGAGAAATGCAAATCAAAACTACAATGTGGTATCACCTCACACTGGTCAGAATGGCCATCATCAAAAAGTATATAAACAATAAATGCTGAAGAGGGTGTGGAGAAAAGGGAACCCTTCTACACTTTTGGTGGGAATGTAAATTGGTACAGCCACTATGGAGAACAGTATGGAGGTTCCTTAAAAAACTAAAAATAGAGGGACTTCCCTGGTGGTCCTGTAGTAAGATTCCGCACTCCCAATGCAGGAGGCCCAGGTTCAATCTCTGGTCAGGGAACTAGATCCCACATGCCGCAGCTAAGAGTTCACATGCCACAACTAAAGATTCTGCATGCCGCAATTAAAAAAACAAAAAAAAGGAAAAAAAACCAAAAAAGATCCCACACGCCACAACAAAGATCCTGCACATTTCCACAAAGATCCTGCACATGCAACAAATATCCCGTGTGCTGTAACTAAGACCCCATGCAGCCAAATAAACAAATAAATAAAGATTCAAGAAAACCCTAAAAATAGAGCTACCATATGATCCAGCAATCCCACTCCTGGGCATATATCTGGAGAAAATCATGCTTCGAAAAGATAAATGCACCCCAATGTTCACTGCAACACTATTTACAATAGCCAAGACATGGAAGCAACCTAAATGTCCACTGACAGAGGAATGACTAAAGAAGATATGCTATGTATATTCAACAGAATATTACTCAGAAATAAAAAAGAATGAAATAATTCCATTTGCAGCAACATGGATGAACCTAGAGATTATCATACTATGTGAAGTAAGTCAGAGAAAGACAAATATCATATGATATCACTTATATGTGGAAACTAATTCAAAAAATGATACAAATGAGCTTATTTTAAAAATAGAGACTCACAGACTTAGAAAACAAACTTATGGTTACCAAAGGGGAAAGGTGGTAGGGAGGCATATGTTGGGAGGTTGTGATTAACATTTACACACTACTATGGATAAAATAGACAATGAAAAAGGACCTACTATATAGCACAGGGAACTCTACTCAAATATTCTGAAATAGCCTATATGGGAAAAGAATCTGAAAAAGAATCGATTTATGTATATGTATAACTGACTCACTTAGCTCTATTCCTGAAACTAACATAACATTGTAAATCAACTATACTCCAATATAAAATAAAAATTAAATTAAAAAAAGAAATCGTATGCATTATGACTGTCTACATAATTTCAAACAGTGAAAAAATTGTTTTTTAAGAAAAAAATAAAGCTATTTAGCATTTGATCCAATTTAATGAAAATACAACTTCAATATATTGACAGTATCTAAAATACTATATTTTGCCATTTAAACTTCCAGTATTGTTATCTTTTCAACCTTAAAGTTATAAACAATTATTTTCTAGAATACTTTGTTTTATATGGTTTCTCTTCTACTTGTTAAAACTTGATTAAAATTTTGTTACCTTTATTGAAAGGTGGAACCTTTTGCTCATATCATATTTTGCTATTCAGAACAATATAAAGCTCAAACCTATAAAGGATATGCTATATCAAGAACCCTCATTTTCAAGCTACTTATCATAATACCAGTTCTTTACAAACATACTTAGCCTCTATGCAGCTTTCTTACTTAGGAAGAAAAAGATAAGAATTTAACAATTCCTACCGGTTTACATATAACTTGCTTCCTATGCATGCTGTGTGAATCAATTTTTAACTGAGATTTTGAGATAAGTGACAGAAGACAATGATTCTGTCTTTAAAACTGGTGAAACAACAGTGATCCACATGATGTTAGTATTCAATAAGCAGCCAATACTATCATAGATCTATACGATCAAGTGTACTTCCAAATGTAGCTTCCCTTTTTTAGTAAGACTTCATCTTAAAGGTAATTCTAGCTACATTTCTCTACTTTACCCACCAAATAATTCTAATAACTCTGGCTATGCTGCTCACTGGTAATACTGGAGAACAAATAAGTGGCACTTTCTATCCATCCAAAAGATGAAAACTGCTTTTTCAGCACAAACATTTCAAAAGCACTTTCCCAACAATAGCAATTATTAAAATGTAAACTGAAAACATAGCCAAATTATACTGATATATTTTATATGTTTGGCTCTTCTCTCACTGAACTTAAGTTGTCTTGCAAAAAATGATCAGATACTTTAAAAAAACAGATTTATTGAAATATAATTCACATACCATACAGCCATTCATTTTAAGTGTACAATTCAATGGCTTTTAGTAGATTCAGAGTTGTGCATCCATCCCCACAATCAATCACAGAACATCGGTTTTTTTTTAATAGCAGAAGAAACCCTACACACCTCACTCTCCAAGCCCAACCTCTCCATGTCCCCTCTTCCCTCAACTACTAATCAGTTTCCTGTCTCTGGATTTGCCTATACTGGGTATTTCATTTAAATGGTATCATATAATAAGTGGTCCTTTGTGTCTGGCTTCTTTCACTTAGCATAATATTTTCAAGGTTCATCCATGTTGTAAAAAGACTTTATTTCTTTTTATTGCTGAATAATATTTCATTGTATGGATATACCAGCTTTTGTTTATTTACTTGTCAGCTCATGGACATTTGATTTGTTACTACTTTTTGGCTATTATATATAGTGTCACTATGAACATCCATGTACAAGTTTTTTTAAAAAAATAAATTTATCTATCTATCTATCTATCTATCTATCTATTTTTGGCTGCATTGAGTCTTCGTTGCTGTGTGGACTTTCCTTAGTTGTGGCGTGCAGGGACTACTCTTCATTGCAGTGCACGGGCTTCTCATTGCAGTGGCTCCTCTTGTTACGGAGCACGGGCTCTAGGCGCGTGGGCTTCAGTAGTCTCAGCACGCAGGCTCAGTAGTTGTGGCGCATGGGCTTAGTTGCTGCACGTCATGTGGGATCTTCCCGGACCAGGGATTTAACCCCTGTCCCCTGCATTGGCAGGTGGATTCTCAACCACTGCGCCACCAGGGAAGTCCCAGTTTTCCTACTCATGATAGCACTTATCCTCACAACTCCTAGGGAGGGAGGCGTAGAACAGTGCCAAAGGGAGCAGGAAACCTCGGCTTCTGGTCTACTGTTGGCCCTTCCTGTGTGACCTTGGCTCAGTCATTTTACTGTATTGTGTACTCCAGTCACTGATGTGAGATGAGGATAATAAAACCTTCTCTTTCTAAAGACAGCAAGGCCAAATGTGTGCCTTCTCTTTTGGGCATAAGAGAGGCATAAGAGCAGAATCTTCTAGGAGCACCTCACAGGTCAGATTAAGAATTTTAGAGGCTTAGGCACTGAAAGATTTTAGTATCCCCCTGTCTCTATGTAATTCAGAGTAAAAATAACACTAAACTCTACAATAGGTATAAAGAAATCTAACAGAATTCTTATCACGTTGGTATGTTTTCCTTTTTTTAAGAATTAATTCTTCAAAAATGTTTTTCTCATACTTTAGTTTGGAGTCCTTGGCATTGCTGGTGGCTTAAGCCCATGCCCAGAGGCCAAATGGTCCTGTTGAACCTATCTATCTATCTATCTATCTATCTATCTATTTTTGGCTGCATTGAGTCTTCGTTGCTGTGTGGACTTTCCTTAGTTGTGGCGTGCAGGGACTACTCTTCATTGCAGTGCACGGGCTTCTCATTGCAGTGGCTCCTCTTGTTACAGAGCACGGGCTCTAGGCACACAGGCTTCAGTAGTTGTGGCACGCGGGCTCAGTAGTTGTGGCACATGGGCTTAGTTGCTCTGCAGCGTGTGGGATCTTCCCGACCAGGGCTTGAACCTATGTCCCCTGCATTGCTTAACCACTGCGCAACCAGGGAAGTCCTCATGTACAAGTTTTTGTGTGAATATATATTTTCTGTTCTCTTGAGTGTATGCCTAGGAGTTGAACTGTTGGTTCATATGGTAACTTTGTGTTTAACTCGCTAAGGAACTGCCAAACTGGTTTTCAAAGTGGCTACGCCATCTAACAATCCCACCAGCAGTGTATGTGGATTCCAATTTCTCCACATCCTCATCCACACTTCTTACTATCTAACTTGTACTTTTGGTGTCATATCTAAGAGAACATTGCCTAATTCAAGGTCACAAAGATTTACACCTAAATTTTCTTCTAAGAGTTTTATAGTTGTAACACTTACATTTAAGTTTTGGATCCATACTCAGTTAATTTTTATACATGGTGTACAGTAGGGGTCCAAGTTCATTCTTTTTCATGTGGATATGCAGTGATCTCAGCACCATTTATTTAAAAAGATTATTTTTCCTCATTTAATTGCTTTGGCACTATTGTCAAAAATCAATTGGCTATTGTATGATTTATTTCTAGACTCTCAATTCTATTCCATTACCACATTGTCTTGAATACTGTAGTAGCATTGTAGTATATTTTGAAATTGAGTAGTGTGAGTCCTCTAATTTTCTTCTTTTTCAAGATTATTTTGGCTATTCTGGGTCCCTTGACTTTCTACGTGAATTTTAGGATCAGCTTTTCAATTTCTGCAAAGAAGTTAGGTGAAACTTTGATAGAGATTGAGTTGAACCTATAGATCAATTTGAGTGATACTGTCATCTTAATGATATTGTCTTCTAATCCATAAAGATGACTGCCATTTATTTAGGTCTTTAGTTTATTTCAACATGACCATATCTAAATGCCTTAAAAGTATTTAATGAGGAAGTAAATTTACATTATCAATGAAAAGATCACTGTAAATTCATTCCTTGTTAAAAGTCTTTCTATTATGCAGTTAACAAGCATACACCAAGTTTAGAAACGAATATAATGAATCCCCATGTACATATCATCCAGCTTCAACAATTATTAACATTTTGCCAGTTTTGTTTCATCGATTTACCACCTACTTTTATTCACTTTTTGATGGTATTTTAAAATATAATTTCAGACTTACAGAAAAGTTGCAAGAATAGTACTAAGTGCTCTCATATCTTTCCTAAAGATTCTCCAATTATTCCATCTTAGACCCTCCATTCTCCTCTTTTCTCACTCCTCAAGTTTTGCTGGACCTCCCCTTCTCTTTCCAGTTGCTCTAGGGATGGACTTTGGAAAGGAGTTTGAGAAATAGTTGCACTGATTTTTTTTTTTTTTTACCTTAGAGGTAATTTGAAGGTTATACATTCTCAGTTTAAAGTTATTCTGAAGGTGTGGGATTTAGGTCATGATACATATTTTTTGTTGTTGTTGCTGTTAATCTCTACCTAATATCTGGGTTGGGAGATTCAGAATCAGCTATTTAGAAATCAGATTCATTCACTTACTTTTATCTTGTGTTAAGTTGAATCATTGTTGGAAAGATTTTTTTGTATTTTTAATTTTAGTAAAACTTCCTGAAAGGAAGATTTTGAAGTGAAATCTCTACCTTGGATGATTTTTAGCTATATTTTTAGCAGGTGGTTGAACTAAGTGGCTTCTCACATTGACTTTGACAAATCATTCAGATTTGTAAAACTGGTTGCTACTTAAATGTGTGTCCCTTCATATTTTTTTTTTTTTTTACTTATTACAACTTTTATTAAGTACCAATTATTTACATAACAAGAGCATGCAATAGAAGAGGTGCAAAGATGTATAAACTAGCTACTGTCTCAAGAATATAAAATGGGGAAGAATGTGGAAAATGCAATATTAAAAGTTATCACATAATCTAACTGAAAGACAACATTAAGGGAATCAAGAAGTGTTTCAGAAAATATGTGACATTCTTCCTTGTAGGAGAAGTAAAAACAATTTATTAATATCAATATATAAATGACATGTAACATTGTTTCAGGTGTATAACTGTGTTGATTTGATACATATGTTAATATAATTTATATATATTGCAATATGATTACTACTGCAGAGTCAGCTAATACCTCCATCATGTCCCATAATTATCATTTCCTTTCTGTGGTGAGAACAATTAAGATCTAGCCTCTCAGCAACTCTGAAGTATATAGCAGTATTATTAGCTGTAATAACAGTGCTGTGGGAGAAGCAGAATTTCAACAGGTTAAGACAGTAGTGAAAAAGCTGATGACATGGCATTCTAAAATGGAGGCAACAGAAAAAGCATTAAGAAAAAGTGTATTTTCATTTTAGTTAATTCAGCATATTGTATATGAAGAAAATACTGAGTTAGAATTTTAAAAGAGAAGAGAAATGTTGTCAACAAAGTTGAGGAATTATTTCTAAGAGAAAAAACTAATGGTTGCTTAACATGGAGTTCAATAGGTACAGCACAAAAGATAAAATTTCACTAAAATGTATCCGCAGACTCATAGTTAGTTCAAATGTGCCCTTCAAATATACCAAGCAAGCAATTTTTAAATATCCATGAATATCCAGTGTAATTCCATGTATTTAAGAAGATATCTGTGAGGTGCACACACAAACTCTGTATCTAAAGGAACTTAAAAGGATCTAGTCTCACTGAAACCTTTTAAGTGTACAAAAGGATAATAAAACCACTACTATCTATGTATATAAAACCAGTGTTACTGCAGCATTAAGAATTTATATATATCGCTAGAATACTGTCAATATATTCCATAAATTATCCATTTTATAAGAAAGAGATACTTCAAGTTTGCATATTTTTCCTTTTCCCTCTCAAGAATTAGAAAAGTCACTCTAAAACATTATGCATTATAATCCTTACTCCTTCATTTTAGGGCCATGTTCAGAATAGAAATCTTGCAACATAATCTTTTTGTCTCATTATATACATGTATGCACATTCATTTGTTTGAATATATAATACACACATATGTAATACTTTTTCTTTTTGATAGCTTTGGACAGAGATTTAAATTATTTACCTATCAAAGTCCTTAGCTAAATTCCTTACAACTTGAGGTATCTTTATATTTATCTTTTTGAAAGATATATAAAAGAAAAAAGTTACTTGGTTATCAAGATTACCTCATGAAGTATATCCCCCAATTTGATTAATCCAAAAATGCAGTTTTATCTTGAATAAAAAGATTAAAAATTTCACCCACCTAAGAGACGTACTTGGACAAACATTGCAACAGAACATGTTTCTATTTATTGAGGACCTCTATGTTTTTAGCAAGAATTTTACACCATTGTCCCTTGGCCCCCCCAAGTTTTGTAAAAATGAGTAATTTTTCTTCCTCATATTATCTTCTCTAGAGTGCTATAATAGAAGCCAATCTAAAATCTTAGTTACAGTAGATAAAAGGGCATAAGTGACTCAGTTTGAATAAAGAGTGTTTTAAAAAGTTAATAGGGCTTCCCTGGTGGCACAGTGGTTGATAGTCTGCCTGCCGATGCAGGGGACACGGGTTCATGCCCCGGTCCGGGAAGATCCCACATGCCGCGGAGCGGCTGGGCCCGTGAGCCATGGCCACTGAGCCTGCACGTCCGGAGCCTGTGCTCCGCAATGGGAGAAGGCCACAGCAGTGAGAGGCCCGCGTACAGAAAAAAAAAAAAAAAAAAAAGTTAATAAATGTAGTTATTTTTAAAAATAAGCGTTGGGCTGTCCTTCTAAGAAAAAAATTGCAGGTGTTAAGTTCACTTCCCTTAAAAACAGCAATTAGGAGCAATTTCCTCATACCATATCTTTTTTTCCTTCCTAAAGTTTTAGTGATGAAAAATCAGCTAACATAGTACAAAAAGGAAGACTTCTTATAATTTTATAATTAAAATTATATATGTATATATGTTTAAATAAACATATAATTTTCATTATAAAAATAAGAGATACAGTCTGCTGGCGTAAAAATACTTTTCTCTTCATAAAAACAACTTTAAAATGTTGCAATACTTTTAAAGTCATGAAAGAAAAACTCATTAAGACAGTAATAAAACTCAAAATAGTAACCACAACAAAACCTGAAAGTGTTCTCTGCTTTATTCACAATAAACTCCCAAAATAAAAATACCCTTAGTGGTAACATTGAATATTGTTGGAACTCTTAGGAAAAAACACAAAGAAGAAAATAAAAATCATTTGTAATTCTCTATACTATTAACATACTATAGAATATTGTTTTGTAACTTGTTTTTCACTTACTATATTATGAACAATTTCCTATGGCTACATAACATTCTAATCTTGTGTATTCTATTCTACCAATCAGTCATCCTAACACTGGATATGTAGATTGATTGTTTCCAGTGTTTTCCTGTAATAACACTCAGTTAACACTATTCTATGTAAATTTTTGTGCATATCTATGATTATTTATTTTTGGATAAATCCCACAAACTGCAAATGTTGAATCACATTAGGTTTCATCAATTTGTATTCGCAACTACAGTTTTTGAGTGTCTGTTTTTTGCATCTTTATCAATTCCATTTACTACTATTTACAATGTCCACGTGTTTTGATGGGCAAAAATTGGAATCTTTATCTTAAAAAAACAGAAAATGAGACTTTACTTAACCTGCACACCTTACACAAAAATTAGCTCAAATTGATTAAAAAACTTAAATGTAAAACATAAAAACCACAGAAGTGCCCTTCTACCACTGTTTTAGCTAATTTCTCCTTTTTACTTTCTATATCTTGATGCCACATTGTGTGTGTGTGTGTGTGTGTGTGTGTGTGTGTGTGTGTGCACGCGTGCGTAGTTATAGCTTCATTGGGCATTACAGCCCTTTTCATTAAAAATGACCATTTTCATCTTAATAAGTGTAATATATTAATTATACTCTGAAATAATTTATATCCTGTTTTATTTCAATTTGCATGTGTATGAAAATTTTTGCTCATTGCTGCATTTTATTTTTCACTTTAAATCTTTTGGGGTAAATTTTTTTTTAGGTGTATCTTTTGTTTAGGTGTATCTGTTTCTGACCTCCATATATATACTATCTTCTATTTTCATTTTTGACTTTTCCTTTACATTCTCAGAAAAAAATTCTAAGTGTTTCCTCCATATCTATGATTTATTTTCTTCAGTGTGCCTTCCATTCTTTGCTGCTAATGGAATTTTAGTTGGTATAGCATTATTAATTTTCTTACATTCTCTCCGGTTCACAATTAGGTCTCTTTATATATTGGTTTATTATCTAATCTTTCATTTATTTGTTTTATTAAATCTAATTTTGAATTTTACCGAGAATATATAAATCAGAATCTATAAAATTTACATGGTTTTACTACAGAAAATCCTTCTCATAAACACTATTCTGCTTCTTATTGCTAAATTTTTCTCCACCTATTTCTTTGTAGAATCTTTTCATAGCTAGGTCTCATTTTAACTTTTCTGTGTATTTATCCTTGAACAAGAACACATCTTTAGGTTTGGCAAAGGACAGCTCTCCTCACTTGTTGCAAGAGAACACTATCAAAATTTCGCTCTTAGATCTTAATTTGAAGGGGCAATTGTATGTTTACTTTTCTGGTTAAGGAATTCTGAAGTCTGTGTGAAGGGGAAAAGAACCAGAGACATGGATAATTCGAGGACAGAAACTTCATCTTAGATTATTTTCTTGGTTTTGGATAACCAATGAGCAGAGGCACGTTTGCCACCTCTAGCATTCTGTGTGGTCTGTTTCCTCCAGTTACAATATATAGCTAAGTTTGGATTCTTTTTATTAAATTGCTGGTTCTCACATTAGAAAAGTGTCTTACTACTTTAGGGATATGCCTCATTACCCACCAGGTGGTACTGGTGGATAACTTCACTTTCTGTGGCCCCTAGCACACCTGCTTTCAAGAACTACTGATCCACAGCAACAAGGGAAAATTCAAGTGGAGTTGTGCTCCCTATCCATCCCTCTATCCACCAAATCAGAGGGTTCTAGAACAGGTCCCTTCTAAGAGCTTCTCCACTATTTTTCCTGCAATACCACATGGTTTTCTGAGTAAAAGGAGTCAAAATTATAAGCTCCTTTCTACAATGGGGATTTCATCTGTAAATTATATAACAGAGACACCTCAGTGAGTGGAATGCCGATGGAAGTTTTCCATAATGTTTAGTATTAAAGACAGTTTTCCTCTATTTTAATTTTTCCATATTCATTTTGGCCAAGATCTTGTAGACAAGATTAGTTTGATATTTATGCTCAAAATGACCATCTTATTGAGATTCTTTAGTTCACTTAAAAAGTAGTAACTTCTCATCCTTTTTGTCTTTTTAACTTGAATTCTTTGTGGCAGCATTCACCAGACTACCCTTATGCAATTATAATATTATCAGATAAAAGTAAACAGTAGAGCTATATTTACATGTTTGTAGAATTATACACTCTTCTTTCTGAACCTGGCCTTGGAGATCCAGTCAATAGTTCTCAAATCTTTTCATTCAACAGATTAGCAAAATTTCATACAAAACTAAGAGAACTGTTTTTATTTTGTAAAGAGTAAAAACAAAACTGTAGTTATTACAATCAAAATTATAATTTAAAAAATTACATTTTAACATCAAATGTCAAAATACCTGATCTCAGGATAAAAAGTCTTCTAAAATTGAATAAATTAACTTTATGAAGAACTGACTAAATTTTCTATATTTTCTCATTTAATAGAAGACTAATGAAAACTTCTCTATGGCTTGGTACTAGTTCTAAGGACTGATATTTGAAAACCATTTGATACATAGTTCAATTTCCCTTCTTTGTAGATAAATAAACTAGGGCTCAGGGAAACTAAATGATGTGGCTACAGTTAAAGACTGGGTAATTAAATGAACAAAAAAAAATGTAAATCCATGTTTTTTGCTTTTTTTAAAATCCAAGTCCATGGAGTTTTTTCATTACACTATGTTGTCTTTCCCAGTTTAGTTTCTTGCTGGTTTTCTATTTTGAACATTGTGTGTTATATGTGTAATCAGGGAAGTGTGGGCAAAGATGTCAGTGGTAAGATCAACTAAATTATTTGGGTGCTCTAGAGGCTGTTTTGCATGAAGCCTAAAAGATGGTCACAGCCCTTAACATCCTTGCAATCTAACTGAACAGCTTAATAGTAATTCATACTGAACTTGTCTAATTTCACATGGTACTGTTTCTCTGACACTTTCACTGAATTCATTAATTTCTTAAGTCTGGAATTAAATTGTATGAGTTTCTAATAAAAATGTATATTAGTCTATACCTTTACTAATTTTGACCCCTCAGCCCCCACCCAGAGGATATTTGGCAATGTCTGGAGGTATTTTTGATCAGTACAACATGGGGAGGGTGCTGTTGGCATCTGGTGAGTTTACATTGTGAAGCTTCATCAGTCTGTGACATAAAATATCTAATCAATTCAGTTAAGTTAGAAACCTCAAATAAGCCAATTGCTTAATGTTAATATATCCTTTGGAAAATAAACTAAACAGTTAATAATTTAACTGCTGTTTTTGATATCATTGAACTCATTATTATTTTTTAATATTATTATTGTTTTACTATAAATTATTTAGTGGTAGCCCATCAACCTGAATATGTGTTTTTCAGATTTAAGATAAATTACAATTCTGGATATCCAACTTCCAGAATTAAAGGAATCTAGGAACTGAGGATAAATGTTCCTTAGGTATTAAAATAGAAGATAAGATGCAGGACAGAAGGCAAGGATTATGCTACACTACACAAGAGAGGTAAGAATAGGCTTGCATATTGAGGCAGCATTCAAAAGAGGACAAAGGGGAAGAGCCAAGAATGAATTGCAGGACTGATCCAGGAAGGGAAATGTGAAACAGGACACAGTTAAGAAAAGAAATAGAACCCATAAGCAATCTCAGAGGTGGGCCAAAAGCAATTCAAATTTTTTAAGTCTCATTTTCAATAAGGTAAACTGCACTTGTATGTATATCTCTGAATATTTGTCACAAATTACGCACCTCCATTATGCTAATACTCAAATTAATTTCCTATGTTGATAGCTATATCTCACATAAATAAGTATACAACTATTAATTACAGATTGGCTAAGATTGTTTATACTAGTTAGACAGACAAGGGTTTGAATTCTAGCTATGCCACAAGGAATTGTCTGATCTTGTGTAAATATTATAACCTGCTAAGCCTCCATTTTTTCAGAGGGTCAATGAGTATTAAATGAGGCAATGTAGATATACAAAACATTTAATATAGTATCTACCATGTAGTAGACAATAAATGTTAGCTAATTTAACATTACTTTGATAGAAAAAGCAATACTAATTGACTCTATCCTTTAGTCTAATTAATGCGTAACTTTTTTAATTCACTCCAGAATGTCAGTCTTGAATGATTATTCCTTCAAGTCTTGAATGAATATTTTCTTTTGAAATCCTTTAAATATGCTGACATTCATCAGTGTCCAGATATATGCAAGTATTTTTGAATAAATCCATATACGCTGAAAGAGGCTATAATTTCCTAATCTTGATGTGATATTTGAGTATAAATAATCTCTAAATTACCTCATGCTTCCCGCTCAAATATACTCTTAACCATTTTTTAAAACCAAATCACTGTAGATCACATCTAATTTCCTGTTTTTAAAGTGTTATTTAATCTTATAGTTTGCCACTCTGCTTGCACTATTCTTTCTTTCCACAGGCCTCTAGTTTTTATTTTTTCACAGTATATCACTTTTTATTAACTTCTTTTCTATGCACCTAATCCTTAAACCTCTCTTTCTATTTCTCTTAGATTAATGCTTATAGCACATCCTAATTATCTATACATTTTTCATGGTTATTTCACATCCAAATCATTAATAAAGATTTTTTGAAAGCATATTTCCCAATAACCATAGTATCCAAATAGCATTTCACCCCAATTTTGGATCTTAAATCTCTTTTCTGTGATTATCGTTCCTGGGGTTGTTTTAAATCCATGTAACAGCACTTCTTTATTAAGGGAATTCCAGTTCACTTTTCAAGAAACTTTTATGAGGTACTATTTCATTCTTCACCAATGATGAAACTGCATTTACTGAACCAGCTACAGGGCTATTGAAACCTCTTGATACCAATACTTTTTCACAGCTTCTCATTACTCTAGAGGTTAGGAGTTAGAAATGGAGGACACAAAAATTCAACTGTCACAATATTAGGAAAACTATTCTACAGGGAACACTGGCACCTGAATATTAATGAAAACTTATCCTCTTTGTAAAGGCAATCAGTGTGGTCAAAAGCAGGGGAATATGACCACCCTGGAACCTCAGACTCTGAAGTCCAAGTCACCAATATTCAAAAGAATCTGAATGTAGTTTACTTACAATGCTCATGGACTTTAGAGTTTTGATCTTTTGTGTAAAACCAAGAAAACCGGTTGATCTCTGGTGCTGACCCTTCACAGATAGCACTGGATACTCCAGTTCACAGCAGAAACACAAGATGCTGGCTTTCACTGACATAAGAAGCGGCACAAGATTAATGTTTCACACTATTTGTGGGCTTATCTCTTTTGGCCATATCCAGTGTTAAATTCCAAATTAAATTGTCTAATCAGTTTTAAAATGTATGTGATTCCTGCCACTAAAGTTGAACTGAAACACTAGTAAATGAGCAGTAAATGAAAAAGTGAAACTCATTCAGTATCTATTGTACAGTTAAATTACTCAAAATATATATACATGGTCTAAAAACAGTAAATAAAATACCAATGATTTCTTTTGTCATTTCTCCTTATAAAAGCCAAAATGGCAATGAGAAAATGAGTGCACTTTGTTAAACAAGTTTTAAAGATAAGATAAATTTGTTTTTCACTTTTTTCACTACTCAAATGTTAAAAGTATTCAGAGTAAAACTGAAAAAAACCTTGGCAAATGATTTCGTGATAAAACAAATCTGTAACAAAAGAAACAATTTTATATGATTGAAAAGAAAAACACTAGATGACAACTGTAGACATCAAGGGTCTAGCCTAGGTTCTCCCAATAACTAGGCAAATCAAGGTATAAAAGGTTTTTTGGTTAACTAAAATAGACAATATTTAAATAAAGCATTCAATCAAAATCTTTTAGTAATAGAAACATTTATTGAACACATACCTGCTATGCAATGTTCTGAATATATTTTTTAATCCTCATAAAATTTATGAATTAGTATTATTATTATCATCATCCCATTTTAACAGGTGAGGAAACTGAGATAAAAAGAGTTTACAGGATTTGCCCAAGGTCAAATAACTGATGTAGATGCCAAAATTTCAACCCAGGAGGCAGGCATTAAATTGTAGGCTCTTAACCACTGTAACTACAGCTGCCTTCTGATAGTTGCTCTAGAATTATTTGTATTGTTTTGGGCAAATCACCTAACCTTCATTGCTTCCTCATTTGTAAAATAAGAGAACTGATCCACAATAGATTCTCTCTAAAGTCACTTACAACTCCACAATTAGCTATCACAATTTTTCTCAAGGGCAATCTTAAGCTTCTTGTATGTATTATTAGTTAACGGTATTTTCCATTACCTCATGACCAAATTAAATATCTTTATATCCAGGAACTCAATTCTCTTCTGATTATATTTCCTTGCCATAGGGCAACTAATTGGGACACCATGGTGTAGTGCAATAGGAATAGAGAAGCTTAGTATCTAGTCCAAGCTCTCTTACTGACAACGATCTTTGTTAGCTAAGTCACTTAACTTCTCACGAACTCAAGTTCCTCTTTAAGTTGAGGGGACTTGTCAGTGTGTTCCATTTTTAGAGGTATTATATTGTTGTTCTTGATTTGAAAAATCTTAAATGACAAAAAACAGCTGATTAACTTTAATTTACTTAAAAGTTGACGATTTATGCCTAAATTTTGCCATTTTATAGTATTAAATACTCTACAAGGACACCCAGGGGCCGATAAAATAAGCAAGAGGCATATCAATTTATTTTGTTAGTTATTAGCAATTCGGCATAAAAATGGTGTGAAAAGAGGCAGAATCTACATTAAATTTAAGGCCTGAACTGCTTTTGTTGCTCCTTTTGCCAAGACTACAGAACAAACACAACTTGTTTGCATAATCCTATTCTCTGCTTTTTTCAATTTACCTGGCCCTTTGTTATTTTTATATGAATTCAGTAAGGCCTGTGTTGTGCTTAATATCTTGTAGTATACTAGAAACTCAGAGGAAGATATGCATTTGAAGTGGAATTACTGCATGAAATAATCCTTTCTTAGGGAAATAGATACTGTCCATTATGGATGCCAACTAAGAGTTCTTCCCTCCTTCCCTTTCTCTAATAATGACCCTTGTTCCCTCCGTGTATTAGTAATCTTGAAAAATTATCACTCTATAAGCAAATTCATTTAATTGACATATATGAAGGTACTTCCATGTAGTAAAATAATGAGCATCAATGATCAAGTCTAAAACTTCCAGCAAAATAGTGGTCACAATTCATATAAAAATGAAAATAAATTAATAACTTTACATATAAATGGATCCAATAAGCATTATGTTGTGACTTATAAAAGCAATTATGGATAGAACAGTTTGGGGTATAAAATAAGCCTGCTGCATGAAACTATGTGGAGAGACTAGTTAGTGAGCCAAATTTTAATTTACTTATTCCCACCTAGGTAACTAAAAGCACTTTTATTGTAGGAAACCTATACATGGATACTTCAGTTTTACATATCACACTTCAGAATATAAATATAAAACTATCTAAAAAATACCTACATATGCAAGGCATTAAGCTATTAACACTATAATTTATTCATAGCTCTATTTATTTGGCTTTCTCCTTTTTATCATTTTTTAAATAGTACTTTCTTATTTATTTATGAATACATGTAGGAAACAGTCCCAACATGACAAAGGGATAACAAAAAGTCTCTTAAAATACTTAGAATATAATTTTTCTTCATGTGGTCAACACCAGCTAATTTCAAGCAAGCTTACACAGTATGATAATTCCACAGCTTCCCTGCCCCCTCCCACCAAAATACTGCATACAAAATCTGTACTTCTACATTGTAATGAGATGCTTTATCATAAGGTTAATGAAGCTTAATATTCAGGGCCCCTCATTCACATGGTCCTCTTACATGGCCCAATACATAATATTTTATTTATAATTATGTATTCTTTTTTCTAAAGAGGGTCTTCCAAATTATAAATATAACACTGAGGTGACACAGTATTTAGATCCACTCCTCCAGAGTAGGATTAAATGTTTTTTGAATGAATCTAGCCAATTTTTAACCTATTCTTTTTTTAATTTTAAAATAAAAATACACCTTTATACAACTGTATACAAGGTGTATACTTTAATACACTTTTATATAAGGTATAAAACATGATTATTTGATACACATATACATAGTGAAATGATAATTACAGTCAAGATAATTAACATAACATCTCATAGTTACCTTTTTTTTTTAATGGTGAAACACCTGAAATCTTCTCTTAGCAAATTTCCAGTACTTGATACAGTATTGTTAACTATAGTCATCATGCTGTACATTAGATCTCTAAATTTATTCATCCTACATAGCAGTAACTTTTTACTCTTTGACCAGTATCTCTCCATTTCCCTTACCTTCCTGCCCCTGGTAACCATCATTCCTTCTACTCTCTGCTTCTATGTATTCAACTTTTTTAGATTCCACATATAAGTGAGATCATATACAAATATTTCTCGACTTACAATGGGATTACGTACTGATAAACCCATTGTAAACTGAAAATGTTGTAAACTGAAAATGCATTTAATATGCCTAACCTAT
This sequence comes from Physeter macrocephalus, assembly GCF_002837175.3. Lineage (NCBI taxonomy): Eukaryota > Metazoa > Chordata > Mammalia > Artiodactyla > Physeteridae > Physeter > Physeter macrocephalus. The sequence continues at coordinate 12,036,258 of NC_041233.1, read as the reverse complement.
CGGACATCATAGCTTAGCCACCTTAAACATGCTCAGAACACTTAGCCTACAGCTGGACAAAATCATCTAACAGAAGGCCAATTTTATAATAAAGTGTTGAATATCTCATGTAACTTACTGAGTACTATACTGAAAGTGAAAAACAGAATGGTTTTAAGTGTAGGGAGCTGTGGCTCACTGCTACTGCCCAACATCATAAGAGTGTATAGTACTGCATATTGGTAGCCCAGGAAATGACTGAAATTCAAAATTTGAAGTACAGCTTCTACTGAATGCATATTACTTTTGCACCATCATAATGTAAAAAAAAAAAAAAAATCCTAAATTGAACCACTGAAAGTTGCAATCTGTAGTTATTTTCTTTATGTGTCTGGCTTATTTCACTTAGCATAATGTCTGTCCTTCAAGTTCATCAAGGTTGTTGCAAACGACAAGATCTCCTCCTTTAAGGCTGAGTAACATTCCATTGTTTGTATGTATAGCACAATTATTTTATCCATTTATTCACTGACAGACACTTAGGTTGTGTCCATAACATAGCTACTGTGAGTAAGGCTGCAATAAATATGGGAATGTGGATATCTCTTTGAGGTACTGATTTCATTTCCTCTGGGTATATACCGGAGAAGAATTGCTGGATCATACAGTATCAAGAGCAGAGCAATCAGACAAGAAAAAATAAAATGCATCCAAATCAGAAAGAAAGAAGTAAAGTTACCTCTGTTTACAAATGACAAAATCCTATATGTAGAAAATCCTAAAGGATCAACAAAAAAATGGTTCAAACTAATAAATGAATTTAGTATAGCTGTAGGACATAAAAATCAACATACAAAAATCAGATGCATTTCTTTACATGAATAATGACATATCTGAAAAGAAAAGCAAAAAAATAATCTCATTTATAATACCACAGAAAAGAATAAAATACTTAGGAATAATCTTAACCAAGGAAGTGAAATATCTGTACACTGAAGACTATAAAACACTGACGAAAGAAATTGAAGAAGACACAAATAAATGGAAAGATATACTGTATTCAAGAATTAAAAGAACTAATATTGCTAAAATGTACACACTACCAAAAACAATACACAGGTTCAAAATAATCCCTATCAAATTTCCATTGGCAGTATTCACAGTAATAGAAAAAAGAATCCTAAAATTCATCTGGAACAACAAAAGACACCAAATAGCCAAAACAATCCTGAGAAAAAAGAACAGGGTTGGAGGAATCACCCTGCCTGATTTCAAGTTATATCACAAAGCTTGAGTAATCAAAACAGTATGGTAATGGCATCAAAACAGACACATAGACCAACAGAACAGAACAGAGAGCCCAGGAATAAACCCAAGCACATACAGCCAACTAATTTTCCACAAGGGCATGAAGAATACACAATGACGAAAGGGTAGTCTCTTTAACAAATGGTGCTGGGAAAACTGAATGTCCACATGCAAAAGGACAAAACTGGACCCTAATCTTAAATCATACAAAAAAATCAACTCAAAATGGATTAAAGACTTACACATAAGACCTGAAGCCATAAAACTCCTAGAAGGAAACACAGGGAAAAAGCTCCTTGACACTGGCCTTGGCAATTATTTTTGAATATGACACCAAAAGCTCAGGTAACAAAAGCAAAAATAAACAAGTGGAACGATATTCAATGAAAAAGCTTCTGAACAACAAAGAAAACATTCAACAAAATGAAAAGGCAACCTACAGATAGGGAGGAAATATTTGCAAACCATGTATCTGATAAGGGGTTAATATCCAAAACACATAAGGAACTCATAATAGCAAAACAAACAAAATCCCCAAAACAAACAAATAAAAACTCTAAGTAATTCCATTAAAAATGAGCAAAGGAACGGAATAGACATTTTTCCAAAGAAGACACACTTAATGGACAGGTAGACGAAAAGGTGCTCAATTATCAGTAATCATCAGGGAAATGGAAATCAAAACCACAATGAGATATTATCTCACACCTGTTAGGATGGTTACTATGAAAAAGTAAAAAGATAAGTGCTAGAGAGGATATAGAGAAAAGGGAATCCTTCTAAACTGTTGGTGGGAATATAAATTGGTACAGCCATTATGGAAAGCAGTATGAAGGTTCCTCAAAAAATGTAACCTATTCTTCAAAGTTGATCTTACACCACATTTCTGAAAGTCTATCCTGATGACTCCAGGATCTACAAAAGGCTTCTCTCAGAACTCTTATAGAACTTTCTGTTGTAACTGTGTAGTCCACAGATTTTTCTAGGCTACCCTATTTTTCTATTATATGGGCTTTGAAATCAGACAAGACTTTGATATCTCTGTCACTTCTAGTTCTGTGATCTTGGGGATATTAAATTATTTGTCCTCAAGTGATTCACCTTGAAAATGGGGAGAATAATACTACATCATGAGAGGAATTTACCAGGAAATTAATGAAAGTTAAGCTTCTAGGGTCCTTTATTTGTTCTTGTTTCTGGTACTTGATTTTACACCCATAATTTTATATTGTTTTTTTCTCAAATAAGACATCTAAACTTGTATAAACATCAGTCACCGTGAAATCTGGATCCATGACTGTCTAGAGTAAAAAAATATATGTATAAATATGCAAACCCAACATGTTCAAAAACAAGAATAGCTAGTTAAGCAAAAATCCTTAGCTCAGGGACTTGGATGACTCAGAGCATTGGCAGTGGAGTAGCACCCTTGGTTTAGACTTCAATAAAACTTTTGTTAATGTTAGAAAATTACTCTTTTTATTTTTTTATTTTTTATACAGCAGGTCCTTATTAGTCATGAATTTTATACAAATCAGTGTAAACATGTCAATCCCAATCGCCCAATGCATCACACCACCACACCTACCCTGCAGCTTTCCCCCCTTGGTGTCCATACGTTTGTTCTCTACAACTGTGTCTCAATTTCTGCCCTGCAAAGCGGTTCATCTGTACCATTTTTCTAGGTTCCACATATATGCATTAATATATGATATTTGTTTTTCTCTTTCTGACTTACTTCACTCTGTATGACAGTCTCTAGATCCACCCACGTCTCAACAAATGACCCAATTTCGTTCGTTTTTATGGCTGAGTAATATTCCATTGCATATATGTACCACTCCTTCTTTATCCATTAGTCTGTCAATGGGCATTTAGGTTGCTTCCATGACCTGGCTATTGTAAATAGTGCTGCAATGAACATTGCGGTGCATGTGTCTTTTTGAATTGCGGTTTTCTCTGAGTATATGCCCAGTAGGGGGATTTCTGGATCACATGGTAATTCTATTTTTAGTTTTTTAAGGAACCTCCATACTGTTCTCCATAGTGGCTGTGTCAATTTACATTCCCACCAACAATGCAAGAGGGTTCCCTTTTCTCCACACCCTCTCCAGCATTTGTTGTTTGTAGATTTTCTCATGATGCCCATACTAACTAGTGTGAGCTGACAGCTCATTGTAGTTTTGATTTGCACTTCTCTAATACTTAGTGATGTTGAGCAGCTTTTCATGTGCTTTTGGCCATCTGTATGTCTTCTTTGGAGAAATGTCTATTTAGGTCTTCTCCCCATTTTTGGATTGGGTTGTTTGTTTCTTTAATATTGAGCTGCATGAACTGTTTATATATTTGGGAGATTAAATCTCTGTCCGTTGATTCGTTTGCAAATATTTTCTCCCATTCTGAGAGTTGTCTTTTCATCTTGTTTATGGTTTCCTTTGCTGTGCAAAAGCTTTGAAGTTTCATTAGGTCCCATTTGTTTCTTTTTGTTTTTATTTCCATTACTCTAGGAGGTGGATCAAAAAGATCTTGCTGTGATTTATGTCAAAGAGTGTTCTTCCTATATTTTCCTCTAAGAGTTTTATAGTGTCCGGTCTTACATTTAGGTCTC
>NC_041233.1:12025027-12032288 GCF_002837175.3 Physeter macrocephalus | reverse complement strand
TTATTGAAGAGACTGTCTTTTCTCCATTGTATATCCTTGCCTCCTTTGTCATAGATTAGTTGACCATAGGTGCACGGGTTTACCTCTGAGCTTTCTATCTTGTTCCATTGATCTATGTTTCTGTTTTTGTGCCAGTACCATATTGTCTTGATTACTGTACTTTGTAGTATAGTCTGAAGCCAGGTAGTCTGATTCCTCCAGCTCCGTTTTGTCCTCTCAAGACTGCTTTGGCTATTCTGGGTCTTTTGTGCCGCTATACAAATTTTAAGATTTTTTGTTCCAGTTCCGTAAAAAATGGCATTGATAATTTGATAGGGATTGCACTGAATCTACAGATTGCTTTGGGTAGTAGAGTCATTTTCACAATATTGATTCTTCCAATCCAAGAAAATGGTATATGTCTGCAGCTGTTGGTATCATCTTTAATTTCTTTCATCATTGTCTTATAGTTGTCTGCATATAGGACTTCTGTCTCCCTAGGTAGATTTATTCCTAGGTATTTTATTCTTTTTGTTGCAATGGTAAAAGGGAGTGTTTCCTTAATTTCTCTTTCAGATTTTTCATCATTAGTGTATAGGAATGCGAGAGATTTCTGTGTATTAATTTTGTATCCTAGTAGTGGTGAGAGTGGGCAACCTTGTCTTGTTCTTGATCTTAATGGAAATGATTTCAGTTTTTCACCATTGAGGATGATGTTGGCTGTCGGTTTGTCATATATGGGCTTTATTATGTTGAGATAAGTCCCCTCTATGCCTACATTCTGGAGGATTTTTATCATAAATGGGTGTTGAATTTTGTCAAAAGCTTTTTCTGCATCTATTGAGATGATCATAAGGTTCTTCTCCTTCACTTTGTTAACATAGGTAGCACATTGATTGATTTGCGTATATTGAAGAATCCTTGCATTCCTGGAATAAACCCCACTTGATCATGGTGTATGATCCTTTTAACGTGCTGTTGGATTCGGTTTGCTAGTATTTTGTTGAGGATTTTGCCTGTATGTTCATCAGTGATATTGGCCTGTAGTTTTCTTTCTTTGTGACATTTTTGTCTGGTTTTGGTATCAGGGTGATGATGGTGGTCTCGGTGAATGACTTAGGGAGTGTTCCTCCCTCTGCTATATTTTGGAAGAGTTTGAGAAGGACAGGTGTTAGCTCTTCTCTAAATGTTTGATAGAATTCGTCTGTGAAGCCATCTGGTCCTGCGCTTTTGTTTGCTGGAAGATTTTTAATAGTCTCAATTTCAGTGCTTGTGACTGGTCTGTTTATATTTTCTATTTCTTCAGTCTTGGAAGGTTGTGCTTTTCTAAGAATTTGTCCATTTCTTCCAGGTGTCTGTTTTATTGGCATATAGGTGCTTGTAGTAATCTCTCATGATCCTTTGTATTTCTGCAGTGTCAGTTGTTACTTCTCCTTTTTCATTTCTAATTCTATTGATTTGAGTCTTCCTTTTTTTCTTGATGAGTCTGGCTAATAGTTTATCAATTGTGTTTATCTTCTCAAAGAACCAGCTTTTAGTTCTATTGATCTTTGCTATTTTTTTCTTTCATTGCTTTGCCATTTATTTCTGATCTGATGTTTATGATTTCTTTCCTTCTGCTAAATTTGTTTTTTTTTTTGTTCTTATTTCTCTAGTTCCTTTCGGTGTAAGGTTAGATTATTTATTTGAGATTTTTCTTGTTTCTTGAGGTAGGCTTGTATAGTTACAAACTTCCCTTTTAGAACTGCTTTTGCTGCATCCCATAGGTTTTGGATTTTCATGTTTTCATTGTCATTTGTCTCTAGGTATTTTTTGATTTCCTCTTTCATTTCTTCAGTGATCTGTTGGTTATTTAGTAACGTAGTGTTTAGCTTCCATGTGTTTGTGTTCTTTACGTTTTTTCCCCTGTAATTCATTTCTAATCTCAGCATTGTGGTCAGAAAAGACGCTTGATATGATTTCAATTTTCTTAAATTTACAGAGGCTTGATGTGTGACCCATGATGTCATCTATCCTGGAGAATGTTCCATGCGCACTGAGAAGAAAGTGTAATCAGCTGGCTTGTAGAGTTTCTGCTGAGAAATCAGCTGTTAACCTTATGGGAGTTCCCTTGTATGTTATTTGTCGTTTTTCCCTTGCTGCTTTCAATAATTTTTCTTTGTCTTTAATTTTTGCCAATTTGATTACTATGTGTCTTGGTGTGTTTCTCCTTGGGTTTATCCTGCCTGTGACTCTCTGCGCTTCCTGGACTTGGGTGGCTATTTCCTTTCCCATGTTAGGGAAGTTTTCAACACTAACCTCTTCAAACATTTTCTCGGGTCCTTTCTCTCTCTCTTCTCTTTCTGGGACCTCTATAATGTGAATGTTGTTGCGTTTAATGTTGTCCCAGAGGTCTCTTAGGCTGTCTTCATTTCTTTGCATTCTTTTTTCTTTTTTCTGTTCCCCAGTAGTAAATTCCACCATTCTCTCTTCCAGGTCACTTATCCGTTCTTCTGACTAAGTTACTCTGCTATTGATTCCTTCTACTGTAGTTTTCACTTCAGTTATTGTATTGTTCATCTATGTTTGTTTGTTCTTTAATTCTTCTAGGTCTTTGTTAAACATTTCTTGCATCTTCTTGATCTTTGCCTCCATTCTTTTTCTGAGGTCCTGGATCATCTTCACTATCATTATTCTGAATTCTTTTTCTGGAAGGTTGCCTACCTCCACTTCATGTAGTTGTTTTTCTGGGGTTTTATCTTGTTCCTTCATCTGGTACATAGACCTCTGCCTTTTCATCTTGTCTGTCTTTCTGTGAATGTGGTTTTTGTTCCACAGGCTGCAGGACTGTAGTTCTTCTTGCTTCTCAGAAAATTATTCTTTACAGAGTCAAGTGGAAGGTAACACTGAGTGAAGATAAAATAAATGTTTGATCTAAATCAAGGTCATAAAGGATTATGCTGGCACCATACCTGAATCTCTCTTCTGGTAAGCATCCTTAAAAAGAACTGTTTCTCAAATAAAGGTAAGAATGATGGAATGCTATTACATCCATTCAGTAGGATGTGTTATACATTCAGTTTTCCTTACATTTTTGGTTATGAATCATCGTACATTAAAATTATCCAAATTTCATTTTTTAAAGTAAATAATGATTTAAGATGTAATTTGTTATGTACCATATTTTTAGATATTTTCGCCACATCTGCTCCTTCATTGTGATGCAAAATAACTTTATGGAAAAATATTTAAAAATGCAAAATACATTAAGAAACGAAGAGCATCACAGGTATCACTATGCACAGAAACAGCTAAAACATTTCAAAAGCAAATATTTCTTTGAATTACAAATACCACAACTGTGTTTTATAGAGAAGATAGATGAGGAAATTTTATAAAGAAAATTTATGAGGAAAAAATGTATTTTTTTTCAGCATTTGAAATTCAAAAAATGAAAAATTGAAAAAAATATACATGATAGTGATTGGAAAATTACTTATTCATTTTCTTTTATTCCAGTTTTCACCAGCAAGTATGCTTGTAAACACTAGAGAAGCTACTGCATCATAAAGTGTTTTCTTTTAAAACTGAGACTCTATCTGTATTCAGAGCATTGTTATAAAATTGATTAGCACCATGAAATTTATCTTCCTAAAAAAAAAAAATGGACCATTTTCCCTTTTCACTTCAAATTCCCTTTATACTTGAAGGCTAAAAAGTAATTGGTTACAAAATAAATATTGGAGAAAACGTGTTTTTGTAAAAGGTGGTCTAGTATACTATTACTTGTCATCTCAAGAATATGAAAAGGCAGTTCTCCATAAGTAAATATACAAATTTTGAGGATGAGAATCTCACTCCAAGAATAGCAAGATAAAATAAATATTACAAACTGTTTTCTCAGACACAGTTAGAAGGTTAATTGCTATGTTCAACAGATATTGGTTGAATGCCTAAGGGTAAGAGGATTAAAAGATGAATCAATGACAGGCCAATAGTGAGTGGCACGATATATTTAAAGTGATGAAAGGGAAAAACCTACAACCAACACTACTCTACTCAGCAAGGCTCTCATTCATATTTGACATAGAAATCAAAATCTTTACAGACAAGGAAAATTTAAGAGAATTCAGCACCACCAAACCAGCTTTACAACAAAGGCTAAAGGAACTTCTCTAGACAGAAAAGAAAAGGCCGCAACTAGAAACAAGAATATTAAGAATGGGAAAGCTCACCGGTAAAGGCAAACATACAGTAAAGGTAGGAAATAATCCACACACAAATATGATATCAAAACCAGCAGTGATGAGGAGAGTACAAATGTGGGATATTGGAAATGCACTTGAAATTAAGAGATTAGCAAGTTTAAACAATCCTGTATATATATAGACTGCAATATCCAAACCTCATGGTAAGAGCAAACCAAAAATCTACAATAGATACACACACAAAAATAGAAAGGAATCCAAACACAACACTAAATATAGTCATCAAATCACAAGAGCAGAAAACAAAAGAGGAAGGAAGAAAAAGACGTACGAAAACAATCCCAAGACAATTAATAAAATGGCAATAAGAAAATACATATTGATAATTACCTTGAATGTAAATGGATTAAATGCTCCAACCAAAAGATAGACTGGGTGAATGGATATAAAAACAGGACCCATATATATGCTGTCTAAAGAGACCCACTTCAGATCTAGGGACACATACAGACTGAAAGTGAGGGGATGTAAAAAGGTATTCCATGCAAATGGAAATTAAAAGAAAGCTGGAGTAGCAATAGTCATATCAGACAAAACAGACCTTAAAACAAAGAATGTTACAAGAGACAAAGAAGGACACTCCATAATGATCAAGGGATCAATCCAAGAAGCAGATATAACAATTGTAAATATATATGCAATTAATATAGGAGCACCTCAATATGTAAGGCAAATGCTAACAGCCATTAAAGGAAAAATCGACAGTAACACAATAATAGTGGAGGATTTAACACTCCAGTTTCATTAGTGGACAGATCATCCAGATAGAAAATCAAAAAGGAATCACAGGGCTTAAATGACACATTAGACCAAATGAACTTAAGTGATATTTATAGAGCATTCCATATGAAAGCAGCAGGATACACTTTTTTCTCAAGCGCACATGGGACATTCTCCAGGATAGATCACATGCTGGGCCATAAAGCGAGCCTTGATAAATTTAAGAAAATTGAAATTATATCAAGCATCTTTTCTGACCACAACGCTATGAGATTAGAAATCAATTACAAGAAAAAAGCTGAAAAAAACATAAACACATGGAGACTAAACAATATGCTACACTAAACAACCAATGGATCACTGAAGAAATCAAAGAGGAAATCAAAAAATACCTAGAGACAAATGACAACGAACACACGATAATCCAAAACGTATGGGATGCACCATAAGAGGGAAGTTTATAGCAATATATATAGTCTTACCTCAGGAAACAAGAAAAATCCCCAATAAACAATCTAAACTTAAACCTAAACCAACTAGAGAAAGAAGAACAAAGAAAATCTAAAGTTAGCAGAAGGAAAGAAATCATAAACATCAGAGCAGAAATAAGTGAAACAGAGACAAAGAAAACAATGCAAAAGATCAATGAAACTAAAAGTTGGTTCTTTGAAAAGATAAACAAAACTGACAAACCTTTAGCCAGACTCATCAAGGAAAAAAAGGGAGAGGGCTCAAATCAATAAAATTAGAAATGAAAAAGGGGAAGTTACAACGGACACCATAGCAATACAAAGGATCATGAGACTACTACAAGCAACTATATACCAATAGACAACCTAGAAGAAATAAACAAATTCTGAGAAAGGTACAAACTTCCAAGACTGAAACAAGAAGAAATAGAAAATATGAACAGACCAATTACAAGTACTGAAATTGAAACTGGGATTTAAAAAATCCCAACAAACAAAAGTCCAGGACCAGATGACTTCACAGGCAAGTTCTATTGAACATTTAGAGAAGAGTTAACACCTATCCTTCACAAACTCTTCCAAAAATCTGCAGAGGAAGGAACACTCCCTAACTAATTCTATAAGGCCACCATCACCCTGATACCAAAACCAGACAAAGATAACACAAAAAAAGAAAATTACAGGCCAATATCACTGACGAACACAGACTCAAAATCCTCAACAAAATACTAGCAAACAGAATCCAACAATACATTAAAAGGGTCATACACCATGATCAAGTCGGATTTATCCCACGGATGCAAGGATTCTTCAGTATCCACAAATCAATCAGTGTGATATACCACAGTAACAAACTGAAGAATAAAAGCGATATGATCATCTCAATAGATGCAGAAAAAGCTTTTGAGAAAACCCAATATCCATTTATGATAAAAACTCTCCAGAAAGTCTGCATAGAGGGAACCTACCTCAACATAATAAAGGCCATATATGACAAACCCACAGCTAAAATCATACTCAATGGTGAAAAGCTGAAAGCATTTCCTCTAAGATCAGGAATGAGACAAGGATGTCCACTCTTGCCACTATTATTCAACATAGTTTTGGAAGTCCTAGCCACGGCAATCAGAGAAGAAAAAGAAATAAACGGAATACAAATGTGAAAAGAAGGAGAAAAATGTCACTCTTTGCAGATGACATGATACTATACATAGAAAGTCCTAAAGATGCCACCAGAAAACAACTAGAGCTTATCAATGAATTTGGTAAAGCTGCATGATACAAAATTAATACACAGAAATCTTTTGCATTCCTATACACTAACAATGAAAGATCAGAAAGAGAAATTAAGGAAACAATCCATTTACCATCACATCAAAAAGAAATAAAATACCTAGGAATAAATCTACCTAAGGAGGCCAAAGACTTGTACTCTGAAAGTCAGGCTCCCTGACTTCAGACAATATTACAAAGCTACAGTCATCAAAACAGTATGGTACTGGCACAAAAACAGAAATATAGATCAATGGACCAGGAAAGAAAGTCCAGAAATAAACCTATGCACCTATGGTCATTTAATCTATGACAAAGGAGGTAAGACTATACAATGGAGAAAAGACAGTTTCTTCAGTAAGTGGTGCTGGGAAAATGGGACAGCTACATTTAAAGAATGAAATTAGAACAGTCTGTAACACCATACACAAAAAATAAATACAGGGCTTCCCTGGTGGCGCAGTGGTTGAGGGTCCACATGCCGATGCAGGGGACGTGGGTTTGTGCCCCGGTCCAGGAGGATCCCACATGCCGCGGAGCGGCTGGGCCCGTGAGCCATGGCCGCTGAGCCTG
>NC_041233.1:11968314-12022171 GCF_002837175.3 Physeter macrocephalus | reverse complement strand
TCTTGATCTTTGCCTCCATTCTTTTTCTGAGGTCCTGGATCATCTTCACTATCATTATTCTGAATTCTTTTTCTGGAAGGTTGCCTACCTCCACTTCATGTAGTTGTTTTTCTGGGGTTTTATCTTGTTCCTTCATCTGGTACATAGACCTCTGCCTTTTCATCTTGTCTGTCTTTCTGTGAATGTGGTTTTTGTTCCACAGGCTGCAGGACTGTAGTTCTTCTTGCTTCTCAGAAAATTATTCTTTACAGAGTCAAGTGGAAGGTAACACTGAGTGAAGATAAAATAAATGTTTGATCTAAATCAAGGTCATAAAGGATTATGCTGGCACCATACCTGAATCTCTCTTCTGGTAAGCATCCTTAAAAAGAACTGTTTCTCAAATAAAGGTAAGAATGATGGAATGCTATTACATCCATTCAGTAGGATGTGTTATACATTCAGTTTTCCTTACATTTTTGGTTATGAATCATCGTACATTAAAATTATCCAAATTTCATTTTTTAAAGTAAATAATGATTTAAGATGTAATTTGTTATGTACCATATTTTTAGATATTTTCGCCACATCTGCTCCTTCATTGTGATGCAAAATAACTTTATGGAAAAATATTTAAAAATGCAAAATACATTAAGAAACGAAGAGCATCACAGGTATCACTATGCACAGAAACAGCTAAAACATTTCAAAAGCAAATATTTCTTTGAATTACAAATACCACAACTGTGTTTTATAGAGAAGATAGATGAGGAAATTTTATAAAGAAAATTTATGAGGAAAAAATGTATTTTTTTTCAGCATTTGAAATTCAAAAAATGAAAAATTGAAAAAAATATACATGATAGTGATTGGAAAATTACTTATTCATTTTCTTTTATTCCAGTTTTCACCAGCAAGTATGCTTGTAAACACTAGAGAAGCTACTGCATCATAAAGTGTTTTCTTTTAAAACTGAGACTCTATCTGTATTCAGAGCATTGTTATAAAATTGATTAGCACAATGAAATTTATCTTCCTAAAAAAAAAAAATGGACCATTTTCCCTTTTCACTTCAAATTCCCTTTATACTTGAAGGCTAAAAAGTAATTGGTTACAAAATAAATATTGGAGAAAACGTGTTTTTGTAAAAGGTGGTCTAGTATACTATTACTTGTCATCTCAAGAATATGAAAAGGCAGTTCTCCATAAGTAAATATACAAATTTTGAGGATGAGAATCTCACTCCAAGAATAGCAAGATAAAATAAATATTACAAACTGTTTTCTCAGACACAGTTAGAAGGTTAATTGCTATGTTCAACAGATATTGGTTGAATGCCTAAGGGTAAGAGGATTAAAAGATGAATCAATGACAGGCCAATAGTGAGTGGCACGATATATTTAAAGTGATGAAAGGGAAAAACCTACAACCAACACTACTCTACTCAGCAAGGCTCTCATTCATATTTGACATAGAAATCAAAATCTTTACAGACAAGGAAAATTTAAGAGAATTCAGCACCACCAAACCAGCTTTACAACAAAGGCTAAAGGAACTTCTCTAGACAGAAAAGAAAAGGCCGCAACTAGAAACAAGAATATTAAGAATGGGAAAGCTCACCGGTAAAGGCAAACATACAGTAAAGGTAGGAAATAATCCACACACAAATATGATATCAAAACCAGCAGTGATGAGGAGAGTACAAATGTGGGATATTGGAAATGCACTTGAAATTAAGAGATTAGCAAGTTTAAACAATCCTGTATATATATAGACTGCAATATCCAAACCTCATGGTAAGAGCAAACCAAAAATCTACAATAGATACACACACAAAAATAGAAAGGAATCCAAACACAACACTAAATATAGTCATCAAATCACAAGAGCAGAAAACAAAAGAGGAAGGAAGAAAAAGACGTACGAAAACAATCCCAAGACAATTAATAAAATGGCAATAAGAAAATACATATTGATAATTACCTTGAATGTAAATGGATTAAATGCTCCAACCAAAAGATAGACTGGGTGAATGGATATAAAAACAGGACCCATATATATGCTGTCTAAAGAGACCCACTTCAGATCTAGGGACACATACAGACTGAAAGTGAGGGGATGTAAAAAGGTATTCCATGCAAATGGAAATTAAAAGAAAGCTGGAGTAGCAATAGTCATATCAGACAAAACAGACCTTAAAACAAAGAATGTTACAAGAGACAAAGAAGGACACTCCATAATGATCAAGGGATCAATCCAAGAAGCAGATATAACAATTGTAAATATATATGCAATTAATATAGGAGCACCTCAATATGTAAGGCAAATGCTAACAGCCATTAAAGGAAAAATCGACAGTAACACAATAATAGTGGAGGATTTAACACTCCAGTTTCATTAGTGGACAGATCATCCAGATAGAAAATCAAAAAGGAATCACAGGGCTTAAATGACACATTAGACCAAATGAACTTAAGTGATATTTATAGAGCATTCCATATGAAAGCAGCAGGATACACTTTTTTCTCAAGCGCACATGGGACATTCTCCAGGATAGATCACATGCTGGGCCATAAAGCGAGCCTTGATAAATTTAAGAAAATTGAAATTATATCAAGCATCTTTTCTGACCACAACGCTATGAGATTAGAAATCAATTACAAGAAAAAAGCTGAAAAAAACATAAACACATGGAGACTAAACAATATGCTACACTAAACAACCAATGGATCACTGAAGAAATCAAAGAGGAAATCAAAAAATACCTAGAGACAAATGACAACGAACACACGATAATCCAAAACGTATGGGATGCACCATAAGAGGGAAGTTTATAGCAATATATATAGTCTTACCTCAGGAAACAAGAAAAATCCCCAATAAACAATCTAAACTTAAACCTAAACCAACTAGAGAAAGAAGAACAAAGAAAATCTAAAGTTAGCAGAAGGAAAGAAATCATAAACATCAGAGCAGAAATAAGTGAAACAGAGACAAAGAAAACAATGCAAAAGATCAATGAAACTAAAAGTTGGTTCTTTGAAAAGATAAACAAAACTGACAAACCTTTAGCCAGACTCATCAAGGAAAAAAAGGGAGAGGGCTCAAATCAATAAAATTAGAAATGAAAAAGGGGAAGTTACAACGGACACCATAGCAATACAAAGGATCATGAGACTACTACAAGCAACTATATACCAATAGACAACCTAGAAGAAATAAACAAATTCTGAGAAAGGTACAAACTTCCAAGACTGAAACAGGAAGAAATAGAAAATATGAACAGACCAATTACAAGTACTGAAATTGAAACTGGGATTTAAAAAATCCCAACAAACAAAAGTCCAGGACCAGATGACTTCACAGGCAAGTTCTATTGAACATTTAGAGAAGAGTTAACACCTATCCTTCACAAACTCTTCCAAAAATCTGCAGAGGAAGGAACACTCCCTAACTAATTCTATAAGGCCACCATCACCCTGATACCAAAACCAGACAAAGATAACACAAAAAAAGAAAATTACAGGCCAATATCACTGACGAACACAGACTCAAAATCCTCAACAAAATACTAGCAAACAGAATCCAACAAAACATTAAAAGGGTCATACACCATGATCAAGTCGGATTTATCCCACGGATGCAAGGATTCTTCAGTATCCACAAATCAATCAGTGTGATATACCACAGTAACAAACTGAAGAATAAAAGCGATATGATCATCTCAATAGATGCAGAAAAAGCTTTTGAGAAAACCCAATATCCATTTATGATAAAAACTCTCCAGAAAGTCTGCATAGAGGGAACCTACCTCAACATAATAAAGGCCATATATGACAAACCCACAGCTAAAATCATACTCAATGGTGAAAAGCTGAAAGCATTTCCTCTAAGATCAGGAAGAAGACAAGGATGTCCACTCTTGCCACTATTATTCAACATAGTTTTGGAAGTCCTAGCCACGGCAATCAGAGAAGAAAAAGAAATAAACGGAATACAAATGTGAAAAGAAGGAGAAAAATGTCACTCTTTGCAGATGACATGATACTATACATAGAAAGTCCTAAAGATGCCACCAGAAAACAACTAGAGCTTATCAATGAATTTGGTAAAGCTGCATGATACAAAATTAATACACAGAAATCTTTTGCATTCCTATACACTAACAATGAAAGATCAGAAAGAGAAATTAAGGAAACAATCCATTTACCATCACATCAAAAAGAAATAAAATACCTAGGAATAAATCTACCTAAGGAGGCCAAAGACTTGTACTCTGAAAGTCAGGCTCCCTGACTTCAGACAATATTACAAAGCTACAGTCATCAAAACAGTATGGTACTGGCACAAAAACAGAAATATAGATCAATGGACCAGGAAAGAAAGTCCAGAAATAAACCTATGCACCTATGGTCATTTAATCTATGACAAAGGAGGTAAGACTATACAATGGAGAAAAGACAGTTTCTTCAGTAAGTGGTGCTGGGAAAATGGGACAGCTACATTTAAAGAATGAAATTAGAACAGTCTGTAACACCATACACAAAAAATAAATACAGGGCTTCCCTGGTGGCGCAGTGGTTGAGGGTCCACATGCCGATGCAGGGGACGTGGGTTTGTGCCCCGGTCCAGGAGGATCCCACATGCCGCGGAGCGGCTGGGCCCGTGAGCCATGGCCGCTGAGCCTGCGCGTCCGGAGCCTGTGCTCCGCAACGGGAGAGGCCGCAACAGTGAGAGGCCCGCGTACCGAAAATAAATAAATACATAAATACATACTGGATTAAACACCTATCAATAAATCTAAGGCCAGATACTATAAAACTCTTAGAGAAAAACATAGGCAGAATAGTTTTTGACATAAATCGTAGCAGGATCTTTTTCAATCCACCTCCTAGAGTAATGAAAATAAAAACAAAAATAAACAAATGGACTTAATTGAACTGAAAAGCTTTTGCACAGCAAAGGAAACCATAAACAAAACGAAAAGACAACCCTCAGAATGGGAGAAAATATTTGCAAACAGAGCCACCGACAAGGGATTAATCTCCAAAATATACAAACAACTCATGCAGCTCAATATCAAAGAAAGAAACCAATTGAAAAATGGACGGAAGTCCTAAATAGACATTTCTCCAAAGAAGCCAGAGCAGGCCAAGGATGGCCAAGAGGCACATGGAAAGATGCTCAACATCACTAATTATTAGAGCAATGCAAATCAAAACTACAATGAGATATCACCTCACAGCAGTCAGAACAGCCATCATCAAAAAGTCTACAAACAATAAATGCTGGAGAAGGTGTGGAGAAAAGGGAACCTTCCTACACTGTTGGTGGGAATATAAATTGGTACAACCACTATGGAGAACAGTATGCAGGTCCTTACAAAACTAAACATAGAACTACCATATGACCCAGCAATCCCACTCCTGGGCATATATCTAGAGAAAACCATACTTCGAAAAGATACATGCACCTGAATGTTCATTGCAGCACTATTTACAATAGCCAAGACATGGAAGCAACCAAAATGTCCATTGACAGAGGAATGGATAAAGAAGATGTGGTACATATACACAATGGAGTATTACTCAGCCATAAAAAAGAACGAAATAATGCCATCTGCAGCAACATGGATGGATCTAGAGATTATCATACTAAGTGAAGTCAGACAGAGAAAGACAAATATCATATCACTTATACGTGGAATCAAAAAAATGATACAAGTGAATTTATTTACAAAGCAGAAACAGACTCACAGACTTAGGAAACAAACTTACGTTTACCAAAGGGGAAAAGTGGGGGTGGGGAGGGATAAATTAGGAGCTTGGGATTAACATATACACATTACTATAAATAAAATAATCAACAAGGATGTACTGTATAGCACAGGTAACTCTACTCAATAATCTGTAATATCCTCTATGGGAAAACAATCAGAAAAAGAATAGAAATATGTATAACTAAATCACATTGCTGTACACCTGAAACTGACACAACATTGTAAATCAAATATGCTCCAATATAAAATAAAATTTTAAAAAACATGATTCAATGAGACACTAGAGTTCATTCTTTCAAGGAGCTTACATTACAATCTAGTAGACACATATGTATGCATATATATGTATATAAGTGTGTGTTTATTTATAAATATATATGTGAATTTTTAAAGCTCTTACTCCTATATACCCTTTCAGATAGTGATCTATTTCATTGCTTCCCTTCATAACCAAACTTCTCTGAACTGCCAAAATATGCTATCTCCATTTCTTAACCATCTATTCACTTTTAAACCCAGTTAAATCTAGTTTCTGCCTCTACCAGCTCAGACAAGTCCTCTTGTCATGTTGCCAATAAACTACATGATAGCAAATCCAACGGATACTCCCCCTGACTTTTCCTCTCAACAGCATTTCACAGAGTTGACCATTTGCTGCTTCTTAAAACATGCTCTTAGTTTCTCTCCTTTTTCAACTACTCCTTCATTTTCTCCAGACCTTTGTGCCTAACCAGAAGTTAGTGTTTCTCAGGGATCTACACTACTGCTGTCCAACAGAACTTTCTGCAATGATGAAAATGTTTTTATATGTGCTGTTTAGTATGGTTGCTACCAACCACATGTGACCGTTGAACACTTGGAATGTGGCTACTGTTGATGAAGAAATACACTAAGTTTGATGTAATTTTAATTAATTTAAATTTGAAGAGCCATTTGATCCTAATGGCTACTACACTGGACAACACAGCTCTAAAGAATGCCTGCTTTTCTTTCCTCTCCTTAAAAGTGATCTATCATCTGTTTGCTTATAATTTCCAAATTTATATCTCAAAATCTAAAGTGTATTTAAACCTCCACTTGGATGTCACACAGACATCTAAAATTTAAAATATCTGAAACAGAACTCTCGATTTCCCTTCTCAGACTTATGCTCCAACCCAGTATTCTCCCATTTTAGTAAACGGCATCAGCATCTACCCAGATGCTCCATCTAGAAAATTTATACTTCAACAACTAATAAAGGTTAACTAATCTTTTTTCAATTCTTTAAAAATCTAAGCTCCTTTCTTCCTGAAGGCTGATTCTCCTGTCTTATAATGCTTTACCTCCAGTTATTTAAAAGCTACTTCTCATCCTTCAGGTCTCTTATCTAAAGTAAGTTTGTCCCCATAGTACTGATACTCTCCATAAGCTCCTTATTTATTTTCTTCACAGCACTTCCATAATTTGTCTATTTTTATCTTTAATCTGTTTTTCCAACTTGATCATAAGATATGAATGCAGGGATCATGTCCATCTTGTTACCAATATTTTCACAGTGTTAAAATAAATATTTATTGAATACATGACTACTTAAGTAAAGGAATCCATCCATTCCTCAAATTCAGAAATAGGACATTACTTTTATGGTTCTAAAATACCACTTTATTAACTGACAAAGGAAATGTTAATTATTAATCATTTGATTCCCAAAGGTTCATAATAAATTATCCAAATTTTTTCTTGTACTACTCATGTGGTAACCTATTAGAAGGTAATGCTCACTTCTGTAGATCCAATAAAGAAGTTAATAAGTATACTTTAAAACACACATATGACACTACAATGTTTTTCTATCACATTATATGGGTAAATCCTGCCAACCTCAACCCCAAGTAACATGGTCTTTCAGGCAGACAATAACAATGAGTAAGAATTTATGTCTCCAAATAATTTTTAATGATTTTATCATGCTGAAAACAAAGAATGCACAATATGCAAAAAAGGATAGAGAGCCCTCAATTCCCCTCCCCAGCAACAACCGTTATTAACAGTTTTTCTGTGTATTCTTCCAGAATATTCTACACACATAGCCTTGTCATCTGCCCTTTCCAGGTCTGGAATCAACCATTTTTTCTAGGATCCCTAGAGGTTTTTCATGGAAAATGACAGTTTAAGAGCATAATCTGGGCACTAAGGATGTTCGTTCCTATTGGATTGATCTTTGTTTCTAGGATTTTTCATTTGACAGAGCTAGGAAATAATTGTTTTATTCTTAAAGAGAGAAGTTATTATGAGTTCTACTAATACTTCTAATTCAAGTTTAGTACTACAGGGTTTTAATTTAACCCTTCCATCTTATATTTATATTTCCTTTCTCCCAAGCCTTGTTCTCAAGGGGACCAGGATGATAAAATTAGAATACTGCTTATTTACTCATTTTTTAAAAATCCCACAATCCACACATTAACAGTCTGAGAATAACAATACTAACATTACTATCAACTATATGATTTCTTTAAAGAGTTGTTAAAGTTTCTTTTCTCAGTTCTTTTTTCTGTAGGGTATATGTCACTTAGGGAGGTGCATTCTAACAGCTGTGTTTTTAAATCACTTGGAATACTTCCTCTCTGTGTGATTATGCCACCAATTGGATACATTTTGAGGTTCAAATTGATTTACTTTATTTTAAATTTTAGGGCTCTTTTTGTTTTTACTGTAGTAAAAGGTATCTTTCTTATGATTTCTTGGTTTTGTATCATCCCTGAGCGTCTTCATCATTCCAAGAGTATATATTTTAAAATATTCATTCATGCTTTTTTCCTTGTACTTTTATGATTTTATTCTCTAAACGTTTAAAACTTTGATCTATATGGAATTATGGTAGAGGAGGAATCCATTTTATTTATTTTTTTGTCCAAATGGCTATCTAGTTTATTTTATTGAATAATCCATATTTTTC
This sequence comes from Physeter macrocephalus, assembly GCF_002837175.3. Taxonomy (NCBI): domain Eukaryota; kingdom Metazoa; phylum Chordata; class Mammalia; order Artiodactyla; family Physeteridae; genus Physeter; species Physeter macrocephalus. The sequence goes on along the minus strand of NC_041233.1, from coordinate 12,013,472 downwards.
CTCATAGATTAGAAATATCACCATTTATTAGGAGTCCAGACTCACAGCAGGAGTTTCTGGTGGCAGGAGAGTTAGTGACAATGGCTGAGAGTATCTACTGGCAATGGCACTAGTAGTAGTACCTAAAGTAGACTATTGCTGTGGCAGAATCTTAGCTGTGTTGCATCCTTTGTTTTCTGCCCAACCTAGATCCTCTGGATTTAACACTGATTAAGAGTCACTTGAATTTTTTCTAATATATTGTGTTTTGTTTTTTAATCAAAGTAGTTTTGGCTGTATGCAGCCAAGAAGCCTAACTTACACAATATGATTTTTATCCCATAATTCAATGGTGAGTATTCCCAAAACTCTAGCCTATGGGTCTCTCTGCTCTACATTCTGTAGCTGAAACGCATGTATGTAATTATAATTACCAGAATTTTCACTACTATCAAGCTCATATCACCTCATTATATATATAAATATTTATTTATTTATTTATTTATTTCAGAGGATAAATATACCTACAGCTGGTTATCTTAACATTTGAAACTACCTTTTAAATATTATTTTTCTAGAAATATTCTGAAGCTTTAAAAGATAGCATGAGGTATTGAAGGCAAAGCAAGCATTATGATATGGTTAGAAAAAGACAGGAGAAATGGCAGGAAATAAGGCTGGTTTAGGAGACAAGGGTAAAATCACAGAGTATTTTTAATGTTACACAGTTAATATTTAAGAATATAGACAATAAGCAACCAGTGAATAATTTTGAGTAGTAAACGAAATGATTAGATTTCTGTTAGAAAAATCACTCTGGCAGCACGGAAGGAAGTGCACAAGACATGAGATTACTTTTTTTTTTCCTTCTTTCTTTTTCTTTTTTTTTTAAACAAAGCTCTTTTATCCAAATAGATTTAGGGCCTTACTACACATTCTAAATAGTCTTCTACAAATTATTAACCAAAAGCTACAATTTAGAACCATATACACAAGTTTGGATTCCAATTAATTTATAAAATTATTTGAGTTGACAGATAATATGAATACAAGATTGTTTACCAAGTGTCATCTTGAAAATGAAAGACAACAAATATGGTCTCTAATCAAATAAAATCATTAATGGAATTATCATTTATCATTAATTTTTTATCTATGATGCACAACTTGATAAGCAGATAAAATCTGCATTTAGAAAATTATTACACTATTTGGAGTACATACAGGTTATGTATCAAATAATCTTAAGTGTTACGTTGAGATGACTAATTAATTATATGAGAGCCCATAAACTACAGGGTCCATAGCTACTTAGGGATACACTCACAGTTTGGTTTTACTATTATAGAAACAATAATATAAGACATTTCTTTGAAAAAGGAAAATACGAAATCAGAAATACAAGTTTCACTTTAAGAAGGGGATCAGCTTTTATTTAAAGACAAACTATAAACAAAATCAGTTGACCTTAAAAAGTACTTTGGTTTATTCAGATGCTGTGCTGTAAGGTGGCTAAATTTATATTTAATGAGCTAAATAAAAAACCTATTTGTGGGCTTCCCTGGTGGCGCAGTGGTTGAGAGTCCGCCTGCTCATGCAGGGGACACGGGTTCGCGCCCGCGTCTGGGAGGATCCCACATGCCTCGGAGCGGCTAGGCCCATGAGCCATGGCCGCTGAGCCTGCGCGTCCGGAGCCTGCGCTCCGCAACGGGAAAGGCCACAGCAGTGAGAGGCCCGCATACCGGGAAAAAAAAAAAAAAAAAAACCTATTTGTGATATTCTTAAGGTACATTTAAGCTATGCCCTATTCTTTAAGTAAGCTGTCTCTACTGTGTTAGCCTATGGTTCACAGAGAAAACGACTCTTTTGCTGTACTGTTTTACTAAAGAAGCCCATCTTTATCTATTTGAAATGTTAACTACTATGTTAATGAATTATGTCATACTTCCCAAAAATTGTAAAACATGACTCACACAGGAGATAAACTACACTTACGGTTAGTCACTTAAAATGTAAGAACTTACCATGAACTAACAGGTGCTTTTATCCTTTTCTTTCCACTTTGAATTTAGTTCTCCAAAAACTACTAAAAAATAAATAAAACAGAAACCCAGAGCAGCTTATAGTTACTTACCAGTAGCTTTTACAATTTTCTATCCCCTTATGCAGTATACAAGTTTGACTCAGATAAATGTGTTTCTGAATGTTTCTAAACCTAAACACAATGTGGAGTTACATTCAACAGGCTTGGTTGGTCCACTGGATTTTCAGAATTAGCCAATTTTTATGCAGAATTTTCATGTAACTACTGTAAAAACAGAGACTCAGATTAAGAATGGATTACACTGTTGACAGTAAGTATGCAGAGACTCAGAGATTAGACAGACCTTTGAAGTGGAGATGGCAATCATTGGGAGATTCTAAGCAGCAGGAAGGGAGAGGTAATCCAGACTATCAGAGAAATTTGGCAGTCTACAAATGGTCAAAGTCCCATTCAATAGGCAAAGCATGACACAGAATAAGAGGAAGTAATCTAATAGTAGGCAACAGGAAGAGTACAGGTGATGAGGCTGTTGCACCTGGGAGGTTTAACAGAAAGTTGCTGAATTCGACCTTTAAGGAATCATGAAATCTTGGTATTCAAAACAGCACTTTAGGCTGTTAGGAACTAGGATAATGTGCAAGAAAACAAAGCATAGATTCTTTTACAGATGAAAACACAGGGATTCAACTGCTAGAGACAGACATAAGAAGGGCTTGAAAGAGGTCAAAGCAAGAGCTTAACGACTGCAACCAACGCACCAAGACAAAGTAACACGAAGAACGAGTTGATACTAAGGTCTTAAAATCCTGACCGTCCGTTCCTCACAGTATCTGTTCTTAGACATAGAACTGTTACCAGTAACTGGAGAAGGGCTAAACTTAAATGTGGTATTAAGGAACTCAAGTTGTGAAATCCAGAAGAATTATCAGGCTAAAGCCTATAGTTTAATTCAAATCCCATTGTTGTAGCTGTCACTCCAGAAATCAAGCCTTAAACGTGACTGCTTCCTCTGCCTGAAAAAAATTAGCTGAAGCAGAATCAAGGACACAGGTTGCCCATGGAACTCTGCAATTCTCCAGCATACTGGCAACTAGAATGTCAGGCCATTCTTCTAGCAGGGGATATGATGATAAATGCATGATAAGAACATTCATAAATATGCTCTCTCTGGTGAGATGACAAAATAGGTGACTATATTAAGGACTTTAAAAAATAAAATGAAAACAATATTAATAATGTGAGCAATTGCGATATCTTACGTTTGGTGAGAAGAGAACAATGTTGTAATTACAAAAAATCAGGGAAAATTACTCTGTGGAAAATAGATGGATCAACTAATTCCCTTTTGGTCCCATGGCCAACACTTGCATAATCTCACATTTATGAAAAATATCCATCTAGAATGTCACATGGACAAAATAGAGCTGCTGCACCAAGATAACATGAGTAAAATGTCCACAAGGAACTGGGACATCTTCTCATAGTCTAACTTTAAGTACAATGACTTTATATTCTTTTAACAACTTTATGAGACTCCTTTCTACTGACCCTGAGTGCCTGGCACTAATAAATATTTGTTGAGTAAATAATAAATGCATGAGGACTTCCTTGGTGGCACAGTGGTTAAGAATCCGCCTACCAATGCAGGGGACATGGGTTCGAGCCCTGGTTCAGGAAGATCTCACAGGCTGCAGAGCAACTAAGCCCATGTACCACAACTACTAAGCCTGTGCTCTAGAACCCGCAAACCACAATTACTGAGCCTGCGCACCTAGAGCCCGTGCTCCGCGACAAAGAGAAGCCACTGCAATGAGAAGCCTGTGCACCTCAATGAAGAGGAGCCCCTGCTCGCCACAACTAGAGAAAGCCCACGTGCAGCAATGAAGACCCAACGCAGCCATAAATAAATAAATAAATATTTAAAAATAAATGCATGAATGAGGAATATGAAAACATGAATATACAACTAAAGCATACTGAAGATGGCACTCCCTACCAAGGCTGGCAGTACTTAATATGTTAAGAAAAAGATTTCAGATTAAAAGCCAATAAAAAGTCATACAGAAGATATTTATTCAACAGGGAAAGAAATCTACATTAGGTGAGAAGCTGGGCCTCCAGTTCCCCCAGATGAAATGGGAACGGAACCAAATTAAATTTGTACTAACCCAAGGACTTTAAAGTTAATGAAACTCTTCATTCTTCTCCTTCTTTTTTAAATAAATGAATTCTCATTTGACTGACAGGGGAAATTTAAAGCCTCATAAAAAAGGGATCTGTTAAAAGTCATCACACCTAGACTCACTATATAATAAAATATTATATTTTATTTTTTAACTTTGTAACTACTTTTAACATTGTAACTACTTAGACTATTTAGAATAGTTATGAACTGGCCTGTCAAAAAACACCATGTACCCTAATAGTTACATACAATTTAAAAAGCAGCAGTTAGTTATGAATTTTCATATTTCAGGTTTAACTTAAGGTCTGGTGTCCCAGCAAGTTAGAAATTTTAAAATTTAATATTTGGATATACTGAAAGCATATTTTGTGACTTGTTTTAACCTTCTTTTGATAGGTCTTTTTATAAAGTTTATCAGAAACTTGGTTTATTGGCATAAACCCTATCAACATTCTATAAACACTACACATTCTATAGCTATATAAAGACTTTTCATGGAATTTGACCTTGATGTAGATTTCTATAACAATGAAACCGTTTAGCCCTTCCAGTCACCAGAAAGGAATTCTTCTCCATGCAGCCAACTGATCAATTTACCATAATCTATGGTCTCTTAAGTAATCACTAGTCTGTCAAAGTTGAGATGCGTACTGCAGTTTATGTTAGTGTGACTTTTAATCTGTGAACTACAATATGTACATAGTGGTGTAACTTGCAAAATAAAATCATATTAATAAAACAGTTTGAAAAAAATGTCTGAAGTATACCTATTATTGATTTTATTTTGTGGGATGATATATTGGTTAAGAGCACAGGAATTAGATAAAACCGATACAAATCCTGACTCTGCTATTTACTAGTTATACAACATTAGAAAGGTTACTTAACTTCAGTAGTCCTTGATTTTCACATCTAAAAAATGGAAGTTTGAATTAGATAATTTTTAAGGTAGTCTCTAAGCTCTAAAATTCTGTTTCCTTAATTCTAGTTATAAATTTAATACTACTTAAGCACTCAATGCACCAAAATGGTATAAAAGTGAAGTAGTATCATTCAGAACAGGGAAACACACACACACACACACACACACACACACACACACATATACACACACACCCCTAAATTAGCTAAGTCATTTAGCAATGACTTAGTTTTAATTATCTGAACAACAATTGTTTAAATTCTCCTCTTAACCATTCATGTGAAGATAATGTTACTCTCATTCTTTAAATCCTTCCTTGGATAACCTTTTGATATAGTTATTAATATGGGATAACTATCTAAATTGGCCCTTCAAGATCTGATATATTGTCTTCTCTGGCCTAAGCTCGGCTAACTCCCACTCTCACTCTCAATAGTCACTATTAAGCCTCTGTTGGAGTGATTTCGCATATCTGGCCTAGTACTGCCTATTTTATTTCTCTCTCTCCCTATCAACATCTCCAGGAATTTTTTGCCTTCCTAATCTCTACTCATCCTTCAAGTTACTTTACTCTCCTGACCCTCCCCCCAACAAGTCACCTAGGAGACCTTCCTACCTATTTCTCTGTTAGATGAATAATGAATAAATGATAAACCTTTAATCTTCAAATAAGATTTCACATACATTTTTAAGTAAAAAACAAAGGCCCAGATTTACCTCCAATATTTTCAATTTATAATTTTCATAAATCATTAAGTTTTTCAGTTTAATTTCAACTTTCATTATTCAAAGGCTAAAACTGGAATGGGAAAGGCTTGATGACATTCTGATTCCTCAAAATCATTGTATCATAGCCAGATTAGTTCAAGGGAGATCTGGCATCTACAAAAATGAGAAGGCAAGTATCATATAGATCCAATTTCAACTATTCTTCCTATGCTCACTCTTCCTTAGTGTTTCATCCCACAAGAGGGCACAAATGCAAATCAAGCCTCAGGTACAACCCTGAGTACTTAGCAACAAAAACACACAAATGCAACTGTATTTGACCTAAGGTAAAATAAAAAGTAATGAATACAAGTAAGGTGCAAGAGGAGCACAAAATAATTTTGGCAATAGAATAAATGATAATTAAAATAGGGGTAACTGTGTTTTAAGACTGAATTTAAAGGAAAGCAGCCTCTTGAATTATGGAGGGGATCCAACATGTACAATCCCACAGAAGTAGGAAGTAAAGCCTTAAGCAAAAGACAATAAATCTGGTAGCACAGCCAGAATAGAAGACGACATTTGTAAACTGTGGGACAGGAGTGAAAGTAGGGAATGCTGGCCCTGGCAGTGTGGTACAATGACTTGTACATGGTAAAGCAGTACACTTCGAACTTGGTAAAATTTTGGAAGAAAACACATGGAATGTAGGGGGAAAAACAGTACAGGTGACTAGTCAGCTAGGTGAGCTTGGTGAACAATGGGGTGACATGTGCCCAAACCAAATAACCCTAAAAGAGGGAAGGCTGAAATAGCCTTCAGGAAACTCTGCAAGTGTATTGCAGTTCAATTAAAGTTTGTTAACAGGGAAGACAGATACTGAAAACCTCTTGCCAAAAAAAAGATTACTTTTAGACCAAGAATAAGATGTGATTGGAAGAAAGACTAGTGATATTGGATCATCAAGGAGGCTTTCAAAGTTATTCAGTTATAACATTATGAAAGATAAAATCAGATTAGGCCAATGAAGAGAAATAATTCAAGGGATATTATCTTAAGATTTTATATTAAAAATGTCTCTAAATATCAGTGCCTTGGTAGTTGGGGAGGATAATGAGAACATCTGGAAAAGAGAACTATTAATGGGAGTAGTGGATAGCAAGATGTTTCTAAATTTGTTGTGGTGTTTTAGTTCCTTGATGAGCACCTAAACTCTGATTTCATACACGTAACTAATGTTTTTTTTTTTCAAACCCAGGGAATTCATCATACAGCATCATGTTAAAAAAAAACACATAAACACATTTAAAGTTCCGGTTCAAGATGGTGACGTAGGAGGATCCTAGGCTCACCTCCTCCCATAAACAGACCAGACTTGCAGGTAATATAGAACAACTTCCTCTGGAAAAAACCTGAAAGCTGTCTTAGTGATTCCTGTGCATCGGATGAATGAAAGAAGTCTTTCATCAAAGTTGGTAGGAGAGTCTGGGACACAATTTTGCCATGAAATCCATCCCTGTTGCAGTGACCAACAATCAGGGGGGAACTTAGAACCCAGAGCTTCTCCCTGCATCCACAAGACTGTAATGACTTGAGAAATGGCTCTTAAAGGGCTCAAGTATTCACTCATCCACCCCAGGGCTCAGAGCAAGTGGCAGCCACTAGAGAAGCACCCAGACTTTATGTGAATGACATTTATTTACTAGTCATAAGGCTCTGGCCTGAGCTTTAGATTCAGACATCTAATTTACCACACATCTAGGGGCCTGCCAGCTGGGGGTCACCATCTTCACACTCTACCTCAGCTTTGCTCTAGCTGGTGGGCGCCATCTTTTTTTTCTTACACTATGCTTTTTTTCTTGTTTTTTTTTCTGTTGGCACCATCTATATGCTCTCCTTTTGTCTCATTCCAGGCAGCAAGTGTTATCTTTGTGCTCTCTCTAGCCAGCAGGTACCATCTTTCTATTACCCTCTTTCCTGGTGGGTGCCATCTATATACTCTCCCTCTGCCTCATTCCAGTCAGTGGGTGCCATCTTCACACTCTCCCTCTGTAGTGCTCCAGATCATGAGTATCTCCCTGAGGTGAGCTTTTACACAATTCTGGTGCCCCAGTTTTTGCAGCTGCCACCCAGTGGATGCTCCTTGATGATCTGGCTCTGGTGGCCAAGGGGGTTTGTGTTCTTGGGTCCTATGGGATTGTTCCAATAAGACAGTTCTTGGCAGGCCACTACTCCCAGGGTACTGTGCAGACAGTTGACTGAAACACACTCCAGTCTGTGAAAGATGCTTATTTGTCCTAGGGCTTTGACCTAAGGGGCAGGCTTCAGGACTGGCACACAACAGGGACCTACGGAGGTGTTCACAGGGAACAAAAGCCAATGGATGCCATCTTTGCAGTCTCCCTCTACCTTCCTACACGTCACCAGTATGTCCTAGAAAGGAGGTTACACACTCATCTGGAGCCCCAACTTTTGTGACTGCCATTGAGGTCACACCTCCAGATCACCTGGTTCTGGGGGCCAGTGGGGTTTACACTAGTGGTCCCACAGGACTGTATTATTTGCATACTCTAAAAGCTGCTTTTTGAGGGTCTGGCTTCCAAATCAGCCTGAATCTAGGTGCTGACTGAAATCCTCCCCTTTGGGACACTGACAGGTCTTGGCACACCCTCAACTACTGGGAGCCATTAAAAATAAAATAGTCTACTTCAACAATCACAAAGATTTGAGAAACAACCAAGAGCTAGGGCATGGCTGGATGACAGCGTTCATCTCCCGCAAGAAACCACTCCTACGAGACTGGAAGAGGTAGCTGTTTAATCTAATGCTTAAAAGCCAACACAGACAGTCAAGCAAATTGAAGAAACACAGGGATATGCTCCAAATAAAGTAACTAGATAAAACGTTAAAAAACGTAATGAAACAAAGATAAGTAATTTATCTGATAAAGAGTTCAAAGTAATGATCATAAAAATGTGAACTAAACGTGGGAAAAGAATAGATAAATGTAGTGAGAACTTCATCAAAGAGAAATAATGTAAGATAGTACCAAATAGAAGTCATAGAGGTGAAGCATACAATGGCTGAGCTGAAAAATACACTAGAGGGGTTCAAAAGCAGACCAGATGAAACAAAGAAAGGATCAGTGAACTCAAGGACAGGACAGTGGAACTCACCCAATCAGGGCAGAAAAAAAAGAATGAAAAAAAAGTGAAGCTAGCTTAAAGACCCATCTATATGCTGCCTACTAGAGACTCACTTCAGATGTAAGGACACACACAGACTGAAAGTTAAGGAATGGAAAAAAGATGTTCCATGCAAATGGAAACGAAAAAAGTTGAAGTAGTTATAGTTATGTCAGACAAAATAAACTTTAAAACAAAGACTATATTAAGAGACAAAGAAAAGTGTTACAAAACGATAAAAGGGCCAACCCAACAAGAAGATATAACATTTGTAAATATTTATGCACCCAACATAGGAACATCTAGATATATAAAGCAAATATTAACAGACCTAAAGGGAAAAATAGATTGCAATACAATAATTGTAGGGGACTTTAATACCCCACTTATATCAATGAATAGATCATCCAAACAGAAAAATAATAAGGAAGCATCAGCCTTAAATGACACCTTCTACCAGATAGATGTAGCAGATATACACAGAACATTCCAACCAAAAGCAACAGAATACACATTCTTCTCAAGTGTACATGTAATATTCTCTAGAATAAATCATATGGTAGCCCATAAAACAAGTCTTCATAAATTTAAAAAGACTGAAATCATAATCAAGCATCTCCTATCACAATGGTATGAAATCAGAAAACAATTAGAAGAAGAAAACTGAAAAATTCAAATATGTGGAGATTAAACAACATGCTACTGAATAACTAATGGGTCAAAGAAGAAATCAAAACAGAAAGTAGGGCTTCCCTGGTGGCACAGTGGTTGAGAATCCACCTGCCAATGCAGAGGACACGGGTTCAAGCCCTGGTCTGGGAAGATCCCACATGCTGTGGAGCAACTAAGCCCTTGCACCACTACTACTGAGCCTGTGCTCTAGAGCCCGTGTGCCACAACTACTGAGCCCATGTGCTGCGACTACTGAAGCCTGCATGCCGCGACTACTGAAGCCCGCGTGCCTAGAACCCATGCTCCACAACAAAAGCCACCACAATGAGAAGAAGCCTGTGCACCACAATGAAGAGTAGCCCCTGCTCACCGCAATTAGAGAAAGCCCATGCTCAGCAACAAAGACCCAACACAGCCAAAAATAAATAAATAAAATAAATAAATTTATTTAAAAAAAAAGAGAAAGTAAAAAGTACCTTGAGAGTAATAAAGATGGAAATACAGGATGTCAAAACTTACAGATTCAGCAAAAGCAATTCTAAGATGGAAGTTCATAGCAATAACTACCTATATCAATAAACAAGAAAAATTTCAAATAAACATCCTAACTTCACATCTCAAGGAACTAGAAAAGGAAGAATAAATGAAGTCAAAAGTTATGATGAAAGGAAATAAAGATCAGAGCAGAAATGAAGTAGAGATTAAAAAGACAGAAAAGATTAATGAAACTAAGCTAGTTATTTGAAAAGATAAACAGAACTGACAAAACTTTAGCTAGACTCACCAAGAAAAAAAGAGAACACCAATAAATAAAATCAGAAATGAAAGAGGTGACATTACAGTGGATCCCACAAAAATACAAAGGATAGTAAGTGACTACTATAAACAATTATATGCCAATAAATTTGAAAACTTAGAAAAAATGGGTAAATTCCTAGAAACATACAATCTACCAAGACTGAATCATGAGAGATAGGAAATCTGAACAGACTGATTACTAGTAAGGAGATTGAATAAGTAATCAAAAACCTCTCAGCAAACAAAAGTCCAGGACCAGATGGGTTCACTGGTGGATTCTACCAAACATTCAAAGAATTAATAACAATACTTCTCAAATTTCTCCAAAGAACAGAAGAGGAGAGAACACTTCCAAACTCATTTTACAAAGCCAGCATTACCCTGATACCAAAACCAGACAAGGATGCCACAAGGAAAGATAATTACAGGCCAGTATCACTGATGAACATAGATACAAAAATCATCAACAAAATATTTTTAAACCAAATTCAACGATACATTAAAAGAATCATATACCATTCAAGGATGTATCAACATTCACAAATCAATATAATATACCACATTAACAAAATTAAGGATAAAAATCATATGATCATATTAATACATGCACAAAAAGTGTTTGACAAAATTCAACATCCATTTATGACAAAAACTCTCAAAAAAGTGCATATAGAGGATATGCACCTCAAAAATAATAAAGCCATATATAATAAGTCCACAGCTAGCACCATACTCAATGGTGAAATCCTGAAAGCTTTACCTCTAAGGTCAGGAATAAGACAAGGATGCCCACTCTTGCCACTTTTATTCAACATAGTATTGGAAATCCTTGCCTGAGAAATTAGGCAAGAAAAAGAAATAAAAGGCATCTAAACTGTAATGGAACAAAACTATCACTATTTGCAGATGACATGATATTATATACAGAAAACACCAAAAAACTGTTAGAACTAATAAACGAATTCACTAAAGTTGCAGGATGCAAAGTCAATATACAGAAATCTGTTGCATTTCTATACATTAATAACACACTATCAGAAAGAGGAATTAAGAAAACAATCCCCTTTACAACTGCATCAAAAAGAATAAAATGCCTAGAAATAAATCTAACCAAGGAGGTGAAAGATCTGTACACTGAAAACTATAAAACGATAATGAAAGAATTTTAAGACACCTTTTATTTCTTTCTCTGGTCTGACTGCCATGGCTAGGACTTCCAATACTATGTTGTATACAAGTGGGAATCCTCTTCTTCCAGATTTTAGCAGGAAGGCTTTCAGCTTTTCACCTTTTAGTATTATGTTGGCTGTGAGTTTGTCATAAATAACTTTTATTATGTTGAGATATGTTACTCCTACACCCTCTTTGGTAAGAGTTTCTATCATGAATGGATGTTGAATTTTATCAAATGCTTTTTCTACATCTCTTGAGATGATCATGTGGTTTTTGTCTTTTGTTGATATGGTATATCACATTGATTGATTTACATATGTTGAACCATCCTTGGGACTCTGGGATGAATCCAACTTGATTGTGATGTATGATCTTTGTTACATGTTGTTGGACTCAATTTGCTAATATTTTGTTGAGAATTTTTGCATCTATATTCAAAGATATTGGCCTGTAATTTTCTTTTTTGGAGGTGTCTTTGGTTTTGGTATCAGGGTAATGATGGCTTCACAGAATGAATTTGGGAGTGTTCCCTTCTCTTCAATATTTTGGAAGAGTTTGAGAAGAACTGGTATAAGTTCTTCTTTGTATGTTTGGTAGAATTCCCCAGTGAAGCCACAAAAAACCCCCAAGAATTGCTAAAGCAATCCTGAGGAAAAAGAACAAAGCTGGAGGCATAACCTTCCCATACTTCAGACAATACTACAAAGCTACAGTAAACAAAACAGTGTGATATTGACAAAAAAACAGACATATGGATCAGTGGAACAGAACAGAGAGCCCAGAAATAAACTCATATGCCTATGGTCAATTAATCTTCAACAAAGGAGGCAAGAATATGCAATGGAGAAAAGACAGTATCTTCAGCAAGTGGTGTTGGGAAAGCTGGAGAGCCGCATGTAAATCAATGAAGCTGGAACACAGTCTCACACCTTACACAAAAATAAACTCAAATGGCTTAAAGACTTAAATAAAATACATGACACCATAAAACTCCTAGAAGGGAACATAAGCAAATATTCTCTGACATAAATTGTACCAATGTTTTCGTAGGTCAGTCTATCAAGGCCATAGAAATAAAAGCAAAAATAAACAAATGGGACTTAATCAAACTAACAAGCTTTTGCACAGAAAAGGAAACCATAAACAAAATGAAAAGACAACCTATGGACTGGGAGAAAATACCTGCAAATAATGCAACTAACAAGGGCTTAATTTTCAAAATATACAAACAGCTCATACAACTCAGTAATAAAAAACCAAACAATCCAATCAAAAAGTGGGCAGAAGACCTAAGTAGACATTTCTTCAAACAAGATGTACAGATGCCCAACAGGCACATAAAAAGATGCTAGACATCACTAATTATTAGAGAAATGCAAATCAAAACTACAGTGAGGTATCACTCACACCAGTCAGAATGGCCATCATGAAAAAGTCCACACACAATAAATGCTGGAGACTGTGCAGAGAAAAGGGAACTCTCTTACACTGTTGGTGGGAATGTAGTGGTGCAGCCACTACGGAAAACAGCATGGAGTTTCCTCAAAAAACTAAAAATACAGTTGCCATATGATCCAGTAACCACATTCCTGGGCATGTATCTGGACAAAACTCTAATTTGAAAAGATATATGCACCCCTATGTTCATAGCAGCACTACTTATAATAGCCGAGACATGGAAACAACCTAAATGTCCATCAAAAGGTGAGTAGATAAAGAAAATGTGGTATATTTACACTATGGAATATTACTCACCATAAAAAAAGAATGAAATAATGCCATTAGCAGCAACATGGATGGACCTAGAGATTATCACACTAAGTGAAGTAAGTCAGAAAAAGAAAGACAAATACCATATGGTATCACTTATATGTGGAATCTAAAATATGACACAAATAAACTTATCTATGAAACAGAAACAGACTCACACATACAGAGAACAGACTTGTGGTTGCCAAGGGGGAGGGGAGGTGGGGGGAAGGATGGATTGGGCATTTGGAATTAGCAGATGCAATATATTATATATAGAATGGATAAACAACAAGGTCCCACTGTATAGCACAGGGAACTATATTCAATAAACCATAATGATAAAGAATATATGTATATACATATACATATAAAACTGAAGCACTCTGCAGTATACCAGAAACTAACACAACACTGTAAATCTACTATACGTCAATAAAATAAATTAAAACAAAACAAAACAGAAATTTAAGACAATACAAATAAAGGAAAGTAATCTATTCTCATAGATTGAATAATTAATTTTGTTAAAATGTTCACACTACCCGAAGCACAGATTCAATGCGTTCCCTATGAAAATATCAGTGGCATTTTTCACAGAAATAGAAAAAAACAGTCCTAAAATTTAAATGGAACCACAAAAGAATTTGAGTAACCAAAGCAATCTTGAGAAAGAACAACAAAGCTGGAGGCATAATGCTCCCTGATTTCAAACTATATAACAAAGCTATAGAGATCAAAACAGTATGATATTGAGCATAAAAAGACACAGATCAATTGAACAGCATACAGAGCCCAGAAATAAACGCATGCATATACTGTCAATTAATTTATGACAAAGGGGTCAACAATATACAATCAGAAAAAGACAGTCTCTTCAATAAGTGGTGTTGGCAAACTGGACAGCCTAAACTACTATCTTTAACCATATGTAAAAATTAACTCAGAATGGATTAAAGACTTGAATGTAAGACCTGAAACCCTAACACTTTACAAGAAAACATAGGCTATAAGCACCTTGAGAGCCATCTTGACAAGGATTTTTTTGATTTGGTAATGGAAGCAAAAATAAATAAGCAGGACTACATCAAACTAAAAAGCTTCTGGGAATTCCTTGGTGGTCCAGTGGTTAGGACTCCGCGCTTTCACTGCCAAGGGCCTGGGTTCAATCCCTGGTCGGGGAGCTAAGATCCCACAAGCCATGCAAAGCATCCAAAAATAAATAAATAAACAAAAGCTTCTTCACAGCAAAGAAAACCATCAACAAAATGAAAAAGGCACTGTACTGAATGGGAGATAAAACCTGCAAATCATATATTTGATAAGGTATCTGATAAAATACATAAAAAACTCACAAAGTTCAATAGCAAAACAATAAACACTACAAATTAAAAATGGGCAGAGAGTCTCAATAGGCATTTTTCTAAAGAAGACATACAAATAACCAAGAGGTACATGAAAAGATGCTCAACATCACAATTCATCAGGGAAATGCAAATCAAAACCATAATGAGATATTGCCTCACATCTGTCAGAATGGTTATTATCAAAAAGACAAGAAATAACAAGAGTTTGTGAGGATGTGGAGAAAAGGGAGCTCTTGGGCACTGTTGGTAGGAATGCAAATTGGTGTAGCCATCATGGAAACAGTATTGAGATTCCTCAAAAATTAAAATTAGAAGTACCACATGATCCAGCAATTCCATTTCTGAGAATTTATCTGAAGAAAACAAAACCACTAATTCAAAGAGATATATGCATCATCATGTTCACTGCAGCATTATTTACAATAGTCAACACATGGAAACAACCTAAATGTCCATCAGTGGATGAGTGGATAAAGAAAATGTGTGTACACACACGCACAGACACACACTGGAATATTATTCAGCCATAAAAAAGAATGAAATCTTGCCATTTGCAACAACATAGATGGATTGTGAGGGCATTATGCTTAGTGAAGTAGATCTGATAAAAAACAACAAATACTGTATCTCACTTTTATGTGGAATCTAAAAAACAAAACCAAAAAGCAAACAAACAAAAAACTGACTGTAGTTAATAATACTCTATTGCATATTTGAAAATAGCTAGATCAGGACTTCCAAGGTGGTCCAGTGGTAAAGAATCCATCTTACAATGCAGGGATGCAGGCTCGATCCCTGGTCAGGGAACTAAGATCCCACATGCTGCCAGGCAACTAAGCCTGTGCGCCACAACTACTGAGCTTGCGCTCCTCAACTGGAGAGCCTGCATGCCGCAAACTACAGAGCCCACGCACTATGGAACCCACGCAACACAACTACAGAGCCCACGCACCCTGGAGCCCGCAGGCCACAACTAGAGAGAGAGAAAAGAAAAAAAAGAAAACAACCCGCACGCCATAACTAGAGAAGCCCGCGCACTGCAACAAAGAGCCCACGCTGCAACGAAAGATCCCGCATGCCTCAGTGAAGATCCCACATGCTGCAACTAAGACCAGATGAGACCAGATGCAGCCAAAAATAAATATAATAAATAATATGATAAAATCTAAAAAGAAAAAGAAAGTAGCTAGATCTTGAAAGTTCTCATCACGAGAAAAAAATTATAACTAAGTATGGTGATGGATGTTAACTGGACTTATTTTGTGATCATTTTCCAATATATATAAATATGAAATCATTACACTGTATTCCTGAAACTAATATAATGTTGTGTCAACTATACCTCTATAAAATACACTGAAGGAATGTTTTTGATCGTAAAGAATACTTAATTATGTTATGTAATCTTAATATCCACCTCTGAACATTGAGTGGATTTATACAGATATACCTTGCTATGTAAAGCAAGATGTGTAAAAACAGAATATAATAAAAATTCATTCCTTAAAACTTTTTTTGTTCTTATACTCCTATACAAAAAAGAGCTGAGAGTGTACTCATAAGTGCAGGTATTTCTTCATAAATTATACACAAATACTATTGTACGAAATATACAGTCATCCCTTGGTATCTGAAGGAGACTCATTCCAGGACCCGATGCGGATATCAAAATCCACAGATGCTGAAGTCCCAGAGTCAGCCCTCTGTATCGGAGGTTTCACATCTGGGATTCAACCAACTGTGGATGGTATAGAACTGTAGTATTTATTGAAAAAAATTTGCATATAAGTGGACCTGTGTAGTTCAAACCTGAGCTGTTCAAAGGTCAGCCATATTACAAACGTTAAAGATTAAGGACAAAATAGAAATTTAAAATAATAAAATACATATTTAAAAATTTTTATTACTAAAATAAGTATATAAGTATTGTTCTTATTTTGATAATCTATTTTAATATTTTGTGACATAGCAATTCAAATGACAACCTCTAAACTTGATTTATTTTTTACCTGTTTTGAGGGCTGTCACATTTGCAAAAGGTATCACACAAGAATGGGTACATCAGAATGGAGAAAGTGCATCAGTAGGTGTCTTACTAAATTTTTTTTTTTTTTTTTTTTTTTTTGTGGCCTCTCACTGTTGTGGCCTCCCCCGTTGCGGAGCACAGGCTCCAGACGCACAGGCTCAGCGGCCATGGCTCACGGGTCCAGCCGCTCTGCGGCATGTGGGATCTTCCCAGACCGGGGCACGATCCCGTGTCCCCTGCATCGGCAGGCGGATTCTCAACCACTGCGCCACCAGGGAAGCCCTTACTAAATATTGATATTTTTGAATTTCTCAATTCCATACACCAATCATATAAAGGCACCCCAGGCACATACAGTATAGATGACAGTTTGATATACCAAGTATTAATCTATATAAGTAAAATTAATCGAACTTATTTTTTCTTATATTAGATAAGATAAAAATAAATATTACTAGAACTTCTATTACTTTTCTCCATGGCCCAATACACAACACTCTTGAAAGTCCTTACATTGTAGAAACAAACCATATAACTTTCCCATAAAAAGTAGCAGAGTATAACAGAAAAATGGAAGTAAGCCATTTGCAGACTCTTAATGATAATACAGGACTGTGAAAGTCATTTTAAAAGCAACTAAAGTAAATTTTGACACCATAATAAATTATGATACCTTATACTGTTAGTATAATAACATTAGTCAATGCAAAAATTTTGCAAAACTACTTTTCAATTTAACAAAAACTATTCTGGGTAAAAATCCCTCTTCTCCTTTCTGCTTTCTTACATCATCACACTTCGCTTTCTTAGGAGTCATTTTTTACTTAACAACAATGTTTTTGACATTTCACAAGAGTTCTGTGTGCTCAGAGAAAAAATTAAAGAAATGTTGATAGAAATGCTGGGCAAAAACTATGTGAACTCATAGGTAAATGATACAAATGCAGCATTCTAGAGTGTTTTTGAAATTTAACTATTAGCACAGTAACAATTTAGCTATCTATGACATGGCCTATAAATAGATGAAGATAAAAATGTTATATCTTTGTATTTCCAATGTCTACTATTTACTTTCCCTCATAAAATTTCAGAAATAATTTAAGAAAGCATAGTTTAAGACAATTTAGTTGGTATTACATCTCACTGCCATTTTGCCCTTCCATCAAATTTTTCAGAAGGAAACAAGAACACTAGAGAAATGACAGCGAGCACTACTGTGGTTGATTAATGTGTTTTGTAAGTTTAGATTTCGTATTTTAGATTTTCTTAAAGGACAGCATATCTGCATTTTAAAGTGTAATGAATATAAGTAAGTACACACACATACATACATTTTGTTTGTGCTAAAATAGCATCATGCATGTATCCAGGAAAATACATTTAATTTTTTCATTAAAATATTAATATATCATAATGAAACTAAGTGGTCTTTGTAGGTCAAAAAATTTAAATAGTAATATATTAATACTAAAACCAAAAAAACTGGTAAAAATATTTTTCAAATTACTGTGAAATCAGTGAAGAAAAAGTTCAGCGACTGCTGACCCATATGAAGCTTTTAGAAATATTTGTGATGCTTAAAAATATTTATATAAATGAAGAGACACTTCTATAATACATAGTGCAGAATAAAAATACTGGTAGAGATGGCTAGATTGTATTTGGAACATTTATCATTATTTCAACCTCAAATTTTATTACTGTAAATTTTATCATTAGAATTTGAAAGACTAAAGCTTTTAGCAAAACAAATAGTGCAAAGAGCAAATTCCAGAATCACTGCCTTTTTAGTCATTAGGCTTTCCTGTTTTTATTTTTCTTTAATCACTAAAAATAACAACCAAAAAAGCATAGCAAGCTCCAGGGAAATTAATATTGGACATACTGAACTGTACTAAAATATGTAAAAATAGGCTCAAATACCCAACCTTAGCACAGCTCGAAAAAGTTATACAAAAACTATATGTATTAAAATGGTAGGTTTACCTAAACTTATACCAAAAAATCTGCAAAGAACAAAAATCAAGTGAAAAAAGACAATGTCTTATTTAGGCTAGCATTCAATACATACCATAGCAAACATTAAATTTAGTTCAAAGTCAAAAGAAAATCTTGGAAATACATGTTCAGTATGAAAGTTTTAGAAATAGCTTTGGTGAAGATTTTAGTTTCTGTAGGCTCAAGTGTTTACTTGATGCACTGTAGACTGTTGTCAAGGAGTGAAAAATTAGTCCAGTGTATTTCCACAGTAAGCGCAGAAAATCATATACTTAACTCTCTTTCCAGTGGATATAAGGGAGAGAAATCTATCAAGTATACAGCTCAGGTCAATTGTATTTCCTCCATGTTAACTGCCCCAAATAACTACTCCCAAGACAAATTTAATTATATAAAAGTAATTAATTTTCAAATGCTCCTTTTAAACACCACAAAAAAGGACACCAACATTTGAATTTATTCATTCTATTGAGCAGTTCAACAATTTGGCATGAGTCTAAAAGACTGACTAGAAGATGAAGGAAAAAAACACTTGATAAAGGAGCAATAGAAAACAGCTTGAAAAGGACTACCAAATTCCATCTTTATCCTCAAACGCACTCCGTATGAGACATAGATAGATATTTCTAACAGCCTCCTGGATGTTTCCATCTAGGTATTCCACAAATATCTGAAACCTAGTTTGTCCAGAAAAGACTTTAATAGCTTGTTAATAGCTTGTTAAGAAGGCTTCGCCTTCACATTCACTCCAACAATTACTACTTTATTTACTGGCATCAAAATGTACCCAATTTCCCAATCTAGAAAATTTAGCCATCAACAACAACTCCTTTTTCACGTCTCACACTTCCAATTTAATCACAAAGTCAACAGATTTTTACTTCAAAAATGTTATTCAATTCCACCCCCAATTTTTATCTTCTTTTTCTTAACAATCCTATTATCTATAATTGCCCTGTAAGTGGTTAGATTCCTGAGCTCAATATCCCAGTTCATTCCTCAAATGAGTATATTTATTAAAACAAAATATGCAATATCTCTTCCTTACCTAAGAACTTCTTTGGTTGTGCTACCTACTGCAGTGGTTCTCCAAGTGTGGTCTCCAAATCACCAACATCAGCATCAACTGGAAACTTGTTAGAAATGCAAATTCTTGGGCTCCACCCCAGAACTAAGGGATCAGAAACTCTAGGGGGTGGGGCCGAGCAATCTGTTTTAAGAAGCCCTCTTGGTGATAAATGTTGAGATCCCATGGTTTAAGTTGGTTCTGACAAATGATTTATTTATTTTTAACACAAAGGAGATTAAGATATTCAGCAAGCATTATCATTTAACTTTCTTCTTAATTTTTGAACTATTTTGAAAACTGAATACAAATAGCATACATTAAATTGTGCTGTATCATGTGATTTGGGTTAAACATCAAAATAAAAATTTGCTTGCTACTTCAGTGCACGAAATGGCACAATGTATAAAAAGGTTACGGCTCTGATCATGTTTCATGTTTGTTTTTTTAATTCAAGTCAGCAAGTATATACTCAAGTAAAATTTTGCAAACATTACGTGTTTGCATGCAGTGTTCAATTAGTTGCAGGCAAGGCTCAGGTGCATCTCTTTGTCCCTTCAGCTCAACAGAACAAAATTAAACAGAAGGGCTTATTATGAATTTTGTGTACTTCTTGATGTTTGTGATAAAGTTATTCTAAGTTTGGGTTATAGTTACACTTTTTTCCAGTATAGGTTATGAAATAATTACCTATAAAACTAGAAATGGATCCCTAGTTAAAAGCAGGAATGTTGAATAAATGTTAACATGGATGTATTAAGACTGATTTGGCTCAAGACATCTCAAAGTCTTACTACTAATTAGTAACAGCTGATCTTTCAGCTAACATTTGGGACCTCTCACCAAAGCTAAAACATGATGCTAAATTTCAATGATAGTCATCTGGTCCATAGAATATACATTGTAGTGATAAATTTTACATGATAAGTTTTCATTGGGTTTCATACGTCAAGGTTTGCAAATAAAGATACCCTCTGCTTTCCAAAAGTTTGCTTTATGTCACTTCACTTTTATGAAATATCTACACTAGTACCTGTTTTTGCCAACCAAAAAATATCCATAGAGGATTTTTCCCTTCTACAAAAAGAGGCAAAAAGCAAAGAATAGCTTTCAGCGTTTGTTTTGCAGGGAGCCATTATTGAGGTAGTGTGCACCCCAAACCAGGAGAGCTGCGCCGCCAAGTTCCTTCCCTGGGAACTACACTCTGAACCTCAGCATCAAGCCTCCAGAACTCTGAACTGTGTCTGTGAGCATCTGTGCTTTATCTGGATTTATTTTGTGCATCATTAGCAAGATGTGTCCTAAGGTAACTGCTTCTTCACTTTACACCATTTTGGCTTACTAAAGCTTTCAGAAGGAAGCTCTACTTTTGGATATCGAGAGGAATCTGTAATGATACAGTCTTTGACAAGTTCCATAATTTTGAAAAAAAAGTGTGCCTGAAGTTATTGTAAATCTAGGAATTAAAATAAAACGTGCTCAGAACAAAGTCACCATATTACCCATGAACAACAGCATATACGATTGGAGAAAAATCTTATTAAATCCTGCATGACAGTGTAACAAATACGTTAAATTTGTAAACTTATCAAAAGCTGAAATATTGGTACATGTCTAAAAATGCAGAGAATACAGTATTATTCATCACATATGCTTGATTAATTCAAATACTGAAATTATATAAAATCTTTCCAATTTAACGGCATTAGAATATGAATGTGGCAGATCTTTCCATTTACTTTTTTTTTTTTTTGCGGTACGCGGGCCTCTCACTGCTGTGGCCTTCTCCCATTGCGGAGCACAGGCTCCGGAAGCGCAGGCTCAGCGGCCATGGCTCACGGGCCCAGCCGCTCCGCGGCATGTGGGATCTTCCCGGACCGGGGCACGAACCCGTGTCCCCTGCCTCGGCAGGTGGACTCTCAACCACTGCGCCACCAGGAAAGCCCTCTCCATTTACTTTTGTAGAAGTTTCTCAAATAGGTCAATTCAATTGTGTGCTAAAACAACACACAATGGACAAGACAATTTTAATGTCTACATCAGGTTTTTACACATCATCAACTAAACTGTCAGAATTGTTGAGACAACTCTACTAAGGGAAGCAGTAAAATTTTTAAAATCTCAGGAGTGGTAGCTCCTATAAAAGCTGTTGTCAGCTTTCATTAGGTAGCAACTGTTCACTAATAAGGACAGGATATTAAGATACTTAAAAATAATTTTGCCTCATCACATACAGACTATCATTTAAATTGATGGATTTTTCTTTTTTTTCTTCTGAAGTTAGCTGTAATGTTACAGATAGAAAATTTCAAAATTCATTTTTTTCACACCAAACTTAGGTAGCTGTCTTGAAGCAAAGTATAAATATTTCAAAAGAAACAAGAAATACTTATTTATTCATTAAAAAGCCCTTTTACAAATCTTTCAAATATAAATAATAGGCACACTAATATGATTATATAGCTTTGTAACAAGTTGAAAAACTCAAACTGACAAAACAGTCACAAACGTTACCAAGCTTATAAATGCAGATAAAGTATCAGTAATGAAACTGATCCTTACAGTTAAGTCATCATCCAAGTAAATTAAATTAAGCTGTTCTGAAATTTTAAGAGATCAGTGCAAAAATATGAGCATTTAAAAATGTTGTCAATGAATATCTTAGAATATTATAAGATACATTATTGTTGCACTGAACAATGAAAAAAATGAACTGATGGATGAATCAATTCTATCACTTCCCTCCAAAAGGATTTATTCAGTTGGGACTTAATCTGATTCATTTTGGGGGAAAAAATCTTACTATTTCTCTAAAGTCTGAATCAATTTATTTGAAGAGTATCCTGAGAAGGCAAAGTAAGTTTAAAAAAAAATTACCATTTGCCACTACTTATCTGTATGAACCAAAATTTCCTAGGGACAATGCAATAAAAATAAAATTCAGAAATAAAGTGGATGCTGAGGCTGATATTAAATAACAATTTTCAAGTATAACTGCTAATTTTAATTTCTCAATCGACTTAATTTGAAAAACGATGCATGTTTGAAATTCCAGGATAAATGTATACTAATGAAATGCTATTTTTATTTGTTAGAGTTTTGTAAAATGTGGTATTTTTGTTTTAAAAGGTTCTCTACAAATTAGAAAATTTGAAATCTACTAAGATTTCAAACTAGATAAATCCAAACTATAGATCATGGCATAATCTAGCTAGCCCTAAGTAGCGTTTAGTTTATTTCTTCACAAGTAACACTTCTTTCCTTCATCAATACTAAATACTATGTATTCCTAGGACATACATGGTGTTATGCCTTTATATACGCACTTATCCTGCCGGAAATGCCCTTATCCCACTTTTAGAAATTTTTTACTTTATTTTAATACCCAGAAAATATATTGCTTCTCTCTGTGAAGCCATCTGAGAGACTCAGGACAGAATTAAACACTTTTTCTCCTCTATTCTCATTTATTTATTTATTTTTTAACATATTTATTGGAGTATAATTGCTTTACAGTGGTTAGTTTCTGCTTTATAACAAAGTCAATCAGTTATACATCTACACATGTCTCCATATCTTCCCTCTTGCATCTCCCTCCCTCCCTCCCTCCCTCCCCCAACCCTCTAGGTGGTCACAAAGCACCAAGCTGATCTCCCTGTGCTATGCAGCTGCTTCCCATTAGCTATCGATTTTACATTTGGTAGTGTATATATGTCCACTCCACTCTCTCACTTCATCCCAGCTTACCCTTCAACCTCCCCCACCGAGCTGATCTCCCTGTGCTATGCGGCTGCTTAATACTAGCTATCTATTTTACGTTTGGTAGTGTATATATGTCCATGCCACTCTCTCACTTTCTCCCAGCTTACCCTTCCCCCTCCCCGTATCCTCAAGTCCATTCTCTATAGGTAAGCATCTTTATTCCCGTCTTGCCCCTAGGTTCTTCGGACCAATTTTTTTTTCTTCTTCTTTTTTTTTTAGATTCCATATATATGTGTTAGCATACGGTATTTGTTTTTCTCTTTCTCACTTACTTCACTCTGTATGACAGTTCCCTTTTCTCCACACCCTCTCCAGCATTTATTGTTTATAGATTTTTTGATGATGGCCATTCTGACCGGTGTGAGATGATATCTCATTGTAGTTTTGATATGCATTTCTCTAATGATTAATGATGTTGAACATTGTTTCATGTGTTTGTTGGCAATCCGTATACCTTCTTTGGAGAAATGTCCATTTAGGTCTTCTGCCCATTTTTGGATTGGGTTGCTTGTTTTTTTGATACTGAGCTGCATCTATTCTTATTATATCCTTACCACATATTATATTCATCTATTTAAATATATCGTCTCACTAATTGTCAGCAAATCCTTTGAATACAGGATCCAAGTTACATTCGTTCTTGGGTCTTTTTTTCTCGTTCTTAATATAGACCCTAAAGTTGCGATACATGTATAAACAGTAAAAATACCAGGCAAGTAAAAAAAACAGAAGGAAACAAAGTGCGAATATTAACTAGTTAAGTTTAGTACCTAAAAATTAACCTTTGAACAAGAATAGAATGGCACTGTCCTCTAGCTATTGTACTCAAAGTGAGGTCTGCAAACTATTTACCAGTCTGTGATGAGATAAATATAAAAATTAGGATTGAGCATTTAGAAACTTTTATAGGAATCTGACAGTAAGTTTTATGTCTGCTGAATCTTTTTGGATCTTTTAAATTTCATTTTTCTAATAATTCATTTTTATTTTATTTTTATAATGTCTAAGTGATAGATTGACTATTGAAAAAAACCCAACAAAATACAGATAGGTTGGGAAGCAGTGTATGAAGCTATGGAAAGATGAGTAAGATCTTGACTCTTTTTCAATGAGAATTTAGTTTAGAAGGAAGAATATGATATACACATAAAATTTTATAATATGTATCAATATAACTATCAGTATTTATCAAAGTTCATGTTATCATCTTTGATACTTTAAAACATTTATTAATGGAATTGTAAGCATACCTGGAAATACTAATGTAAAACTAGTATTTCTTTCTAAATGATGTTTTAATAAGAAAGCAGCCATAGACAATATATAAACAAATGAGCATGGCTTTATTCCAGTAAAATTTTACTTTAAAACCTGGCAGCAGGTTTTTGGATTTGGACCAAGGACTGTAACTTGCTGATCCCTGTTCTACATCATGGATATAACTCTAAAATGCAATCATAAAGAACGTATAACATACCTGATGCTCAAAAACTGTCATTTTTCTTTGCATTTATCAGCAGCTATAAAAACTTTAAAGACTGAGAGATTTACCAACATTCAGTCTTAGAGAAGGTAAGACACTATTTTTCAAGAAAAATCACAGTAAGTATATTGAAAAATATTTTGTGGCTTGTCTTTAATGGCATACGTCTAGGAAAGTTATAAGCCTTTCATACCATTATTAGATAGCAACACTTGCATAGGCTATAGAAAACAAAAAGACAGATTTATTTACAGTAGTTGCCACTACCACTGCAACTAGTATTGTATATGCAAAACTCCCACAACCCCTTTAAAATGAACCACAAACTTGGCTCAGATAGTCATAATATCACAAACAAAACTAACCACGATTCAGAGTATGATGTTTTTTGTTCAACTGACATCTAGTGAGGGACTTCAAAATGTAGAGCACTTGTTTGCATTAACAAGCCTGGATCGTAGATTTATTTCATCTTTGGGGTTCAAAATTGGCCTTCCCTAGCATGTGATAATTCCTTACCTCAAGGGGTGAGACACAAAGCTCATCAGAGGTCACTCTAAAACTGAAGTCAAATTCTTGACTTCCTTTTTCACCTAAGTTCTAGCCTCCCCAGTGAAATATATAGTTCTATGAACAATTCTCTTCCTCATTCTAGAACGCTTTTCCCCAGAACATAAAAGGAATTGCTAAAGGTTTAATATAAGTTTCCAAGGAAGTCTCTTATGTTAGATTTCAAATGTCTTAATGTACATGTTCTTTCCACTTTATACTAAATCCCTGTGAAAAGTCTCCTAAGACTCCAGAACTACCTTTATGCAGATGACTCAAAAATCTCTATTTCATAATCCTCTATAAGGTATCAAGTGGTTTAGTAATGATTCTCCAAATATTATCACTGGATGATAAGTAGCCCTAAAGAGTGGGAATAGTGGGAATCAAGAAAAAGGAGAGTCTAAGAAGAATGTAAATGGGTTCTCTTGTGGGGATCCACATTGAAACAATAATGAGAAGGCAGTATATAATACTGTTCTGGGAATGATTTTTCTGAGAGGGAAGCACCCCTGGAAAAGGGCTAGGGACATAATTAGATGTCCACTGAGACCTAAAATTTGAGATGTAAAATACTGTCCTCACAATGTCTAAATACTCTTTCCTTTCTCCTTTTTTTCATTCTTGTCAATGATTCTTCAGATTTCCTAGACTTAAAATCCTAAAGTTACCCCCGGTCACTTTTCATTTTGCTTGAAAATTCAATCAGTCACAAATTATTGGTAATTATTTTTAGATTTTTCTTATACCATTGCCACTCACTATCCTCCCATAGAGAACAGGCTGAGGCTCCCTATTTTTCCTGTTGAGACTCTTCAAATCTTCTAATACATTTCTGCTAGAAGTCCTCCCCCAATACTAATTTTACTTCTCAAATGTATGTGTATAAAATACAGTCTTCTTAATAAGACAGTTTAACTATTGTCTAGTAATAATAAAATACTTTAAAAAGTTAAAAATGAGGCAAATGCTTTAGAGTAGTAAAGATAGAATTTAAATAATTTATAAATAATAAAGAGATTCTTTATAGAGAAAGTTAAAAGAAATGTAAAACAAACCCAAGAAAGAGGCAAATGCTATAAGTAGAACTTAAATTATACATTTAAGGGCAGAGAAGGAAAACCAAAAACTAGAAGGATCATGCTTACTGCAGTAACGGATGCAGCTGCTGCTATTACCGAAGCCCAGGATAAAACATAAACGTCATCATGAAACTATACTCACATACGTTAAGGGAAAAATCAAGCTTAGGCCTAAAGAGAGGGAAACATCAGCAGTAAATTTTTTTTTTTTTTTAAGTGACTTGGAAGTTGCCTAGATAGTGTTCTACAGAGTGAATTTCTAACTGGCTTACTTACCTAGGCAAGAATGTTACCACTTACGACATATCGGTCATTCTACCACTGGAGGGAGCCTGGTCACATATCCTTTGATGTGACTTTTACTCTTAAAAACTTCCTGGTCTCCTCTG
Organism: Physeter macrocephalus; assembly: GCF_002837175.3. Taxonomy (NCBI): domain Eukaryota; kingdom Metazoa; phylum Chordata; class Mammalia; order Artiodactyla; family Physeteridae; genus Physeter; species Physeter macrocephalus. The sequence continues at coordinate 11,986,335 of NC_041233.1, read as the reverse complement.
GGAATGAATTAGAACCCCTACCAAGAATATAAATTCGTTTAACATAATGTGATGGTTTTCAAGCTTTTTGCTTGTTTCTTTTAGTTTTTCTTTTCTTTTTGTTTTGTTTCATACTCACTAATGAAAATTTACAGCATCTCTATAGTCAAATCAGGGTCAAAGAAATGAACCCGGAGGTCACACGTGTTGGTATAGATCTATACTTAGAAAAAAATCATAAAGAAAACAATGGCTAAATCAAGAACAGAGAAGGGCTCTGATACAAATACCTACCAAAGCAGGTATCAAGGTCACAAGGTACATGAAAAACAGCAAACAATAGGTTCAAAATAGAAGCTGAAAATAGCTTTTAGGATTAATGCTGAGAAGGATATTACTGATGCGATAGAAAAATATAAGCAACTGATAGAGTACTGTAACTGTGATTTCACTGTTCTTTTCAAATTCAGAATTTACAGTTTCCATTGACTACTCATGAAGTTGAAGTGACATAAGGATTTACTATGTAAACAAAACACAACTGAGATTTTTAAAAAAGATCTAAACATTGGCCAAAAAATAAGAATTAAGCATACCGCAAAAAAAAAAAAAAAAAAAAAAAAAAAGCAGTTCAACTCAAGAAGGTATGTGGAGAATAATAGTCCATTGAAAATAATTATTATTCTCTATTTTGTGTCAAGAACTGTGAGAAATGGTATATAATACTTTACTGAATATCTCAGCAATCCTACAGGACTGACAATATTATACCCATATTACATGAGAAAGCTTGAGGCTAGAAAATAGTTAAGTAATTTGCCTAAGATAACATATCTATCAAGAGTAAATATTGTATGAGAGGTCTGATTCTAAAATGGTATTACCACCATGCTATTTGCATGTCAGTGAGACTGAGTAATGCCTACCTTACATTCTTGTACTATGAAAGGTAATAGTTAAGGGTATTTGTCCTAGATGTCTGCTTTAGAAAATATCTCCAAGAATTATCTAATACAGTGTTGTGTTACTAAGCACTCCTGTATTACCATGTTTCCAAAATTAAAATTTGTTTAATTCACACATCAATAAGCATAAAGAAGAAAGTCTCAACTGATTTATAATTTAAATAAATATGATGGAGTCCAAATTCAAAGGAATTTATCTTTTAAAATATGTTAAAAAAAAAAAGAAAACCTTTTCCCTTTTCTTCCACAAACTACTGTTAGACAAAGACAGGGAAATCTGTCAGCTTCTGCCTGTGCAATTCCTTTAAAATGTGTTCCCTTGCTGACTAGCAGCATACACTCCACAAACCGTATCTAGGCAGTCATAAAGTGCCTGAATCATGGACATAATACTTATTAAAGCTAGAAAGCCTTGGGGGTGGATTAAATGCTATACAACAAATTAACTTCGTATTTTCTTCTTTACTATTATAACAAGAGTGCAGGGAGCTTGGATGCATATAAAGCAACATGAAGATAAATCTTTCCTTCTCGGCAAGGAAATAAAGCTTCAATATGTATATGCATGATGAGAAAAGATGAAGAAAAGTAACGTAGAATTCTATGTGTGGGGTCAGAGCTCTTTTGTCGTGTCACAGGTCAGTGAGGGTCCGAAGTATCTATGTGAAGAAACAAACTGGAAATAAGTTCCCATATTACTAATGCTTCCCAATGAGAAATTAATGTTTTTTTCTTGGATTTTTTTTTGAAAAGCCACAATTAAAGTACATCATATACGCAACTTGAGGCGACTTCAGCACAGCAGAGGCAAATAACAGAAACACTCTTTTACTTACAACAGAGATTATAGAAACTACTAGATTTACAGCACATCTTCAGAGGTTTCCTAATAGAAGTTGATCCAGAATCCTCACTTTGAACTACAAGTAACATCTAGGCAGGGCCATGTATTAGCAACCAAAGCACACATGCCTAAGATAAAAACACACATGAGATAATGTGTGTGTATAAGAACCCTCTTGCTTAATTAAAAAAAATCCAATTATATGACCACTTGGACTCTATTCCATATTCTTCAGAGACTATTAAATATTTTGAGGAATGATGAGAAAAAGAAGCATTGTGAATTGTTGCTAATAATGTAAACAGATTTTAAGAAAAAAGGCAAGTGACAGAAAAAAAAAAAACATAAAAGAGGAGAGCCAGGGAAGCATAAAACATACAGCTATGTTTACCAGCAGCTACAGATCATAGTTGATGCAATATTCAAAACATTATAAAATTTAAAATGTCTATCAGTGGAGAAGGTAAAAGGAAATGTTTATTAAACAATCATATGATACTTTCTCTTATTCTACTTTATTACACTTCCAAGGAATTAATATTGCTCTAATTTTTCCCATCATCAGATTAACACTAAGGTAAAATAAAGTAAGTAAAGAGCAAACAAGACAAATCTATTTCTATAATAAAATTATGAAAATATAGCACTTATTATGTACTTAAGCACATAATAGATCTACCACATACTAATTTTTCTATGTTATATATTTTCAGCAGTAAAATAATGAGACCTGAGAGGGAGTGAAAGGGAGTGAAGGAAGCAAATGCATCTAGCTGAAAATTTCTCAATATAAAATTATGACAAATAAGATCTAGTTGAAAAACTTAATGCAGCATTTAAAAATTGTTCTGTAGAAATAACCATATCACCTTTTCTAAATTATTCCTATGACACCAACTTAACATTTTTGGAATTGACATATAAAGTAGAGTCACAAAATGAAAAGTTAGGCATTTAACATCTTTACACTAGCTATTTTCAAATTTTACACATCTTTTAATAGAAGAGTTAGCCCTCTGTATTTGTTGGCATAAGCTATTTTATAAAATGAAACCCTATTTAATTAATCTGTGTTGACTCAGAAGTCTGCAAATAAGTATTAATTTTCATAGATACTGCCTAGTGCCAATACCCCCCTATTAAATGTTACATAATTTGCTCATTTTGCAAGGATTATTAATGTGAACTAAAACAACTAAAAAATATTACCAAAATAAAATAACTTCTACTCTAGGAGGAGAGACCATAGTAAATGCAGCACATTAATTTTTGTACTCTGCATTATTAACTCTGTAAAGGTCATTTTAAAAACTTTATTTTTCTTAGTATCTTTGAAACAGGTGGTAAATGCAATTTTAAGTATTGATTACTGGCTTCTGAGGAGCAACCATGAATTGCCCATTTCCAATAACTACAATAATGAGGTTTTTGATAAATCACTGAAGTAAATGAAAATAAAATCTGCATTTTATTAGATTCTTGGTTTTCTGTCAAACCAGTCTAGGAAAATAAAAATATTTACAGTGGTAACATTACAAAAAGTCATTTCACAAAAGTATAAACAAACCCATAGGACTACAGGACTTCCTATGCGGTATGTTAAAAATAATCTGTATAGTCTAATAATGCAACCTTATATATGGAATACCAAAACAATGAATCTTTTTAATGCCATAAATATGTGCACTTAATACTATGGTGACCAAAACAATTTAAGGATAAAGAAAATAGAAGCAGCTTTTGCAAGAATATTCATTATCCATACTACACTTGTTTCAGAATTATTTAAAGCGGCTCTGGCTTCAAAGAGCAATTAATCAAAGACCCATTGTCCTAAATTTATTATTAAACGGAAACTCGGTGTTCAGTTGACCTAAACCGTACTGTATAGCAACGCCTAACCAAGTTATTACTATTTAAATGGACTGGAAACAAAACCTCTGCTCTCTACCTGGATTACATACTGATCAATTTTATGCCCTTATTGTGAGTATATTAGTATATCTACATAACCTTGGCTAAAAAACCATTCTAAAATCATCGTCTCTACATACAGTTAAACATTAATTTCATGTATAGCCAAAACTGTTCAGGATCATCTTGACAACACATAAATTGTTTTTCCTTTGTCACATGTATAATTTTTACAATTATTAGGCCAATCAGTACGAATCAGATGACTTCTTTACAAATGAAGTTTTTTTCCGCATTACTGAAATAGCACTGACTCTCCAACTAATACAGAAGCACTATAACTACCCGTGCTGCACGTAGTACCGGTTTCTCTCTTTAACGCTCAGACCGACGTTTAATCAACGTCCTTCTTCAGGAGACTGCCAACTTTAACAACAGAATAAGCGATATAATATCAAGACACAATGGCGAGTACTCGCCCCATATTCTGAATCACGGCAGATGTACGAGGCCACTTCCTTCACAGATTTTTGACAGTTTCTGAATCACAGCCCCAAACGGCGAAGCTGGTGGCTGTCCGTGGTGCTGAAATCCACTCTTTTCTGCCCCCTCACAGAAAAAACTGTCACCCCCATCCCATTTTGAGAGGATAAAAAGACTTCTAAATGTAGATGTTCGAAAAAGGAACTGGTAAGTTTCTGGGCAGAGACCGCTAACTAGTGTGTGTGCGGGGAGAGGCGGGGGGGGCGAGCAGGCTGGAAACCCCGTGAGGGCATCTCCCCTTCGACGCCGGGAGACCCAGGACGGCGGGACTGCGGCAAAGATCAAAAGCGCCGCGTCCCGGGAAGGAGCCGCGGGCGGGAACGGCGCCCTCGCGAGGGCAGCCCGCGGCCGGGGCCAGGCGGGCGAGGCCGGCGAGGGGCGCCGAGACCGGGGACGACGGCGACTCTCCCCGCCAACGCGCGAGCCCCGGGGTGCTTTTGTTTTTGGGGTCTGAGGGGTGGGGGGTGGGCGAAGGGGAGCCCCCACCGGCATTCATTTGCACAGGGGGGACAACAAAAGACCCTGCCGCCCGGGCGGGCAGGGCGGCTGAGCCAGAGCGGCCGCTGTGCCTGGCCGTGGGCTCGACCCCCCCTCCTCACCGTCCCGGCCACTCTTACCGTCCCGGTCGCACAGCTGAATGGCCTCCAGGCTGAGGTTTTTGATCACCTCCTCACAGGGGCTGGTGGGGCTGCTGAGGGCATGATCCAAGCGCGGCACCTCCATTTTTCCAACTCCCTTCTCACGTCCGCCTGCTTCGTATCCAGGCTCTCTCCGTGGACCGTGTGAGAGAGAAGGGCGGGAAAGGGAAAGGGAGTGGCGGAGGAGGGGAGGACGCCTGGGACGCGGCACCGAGGGGCCGAGGCGACAGCAGTGGCGGGAGCTCAACGGAGCGTGCGGCTCTGCGAGGCCGAGACAGACCCGGCGCGAGGGCGGGAGGCGGCGCGCTCCCGGCGGGGAGGGGATGCGGCGCGCGGGGAACGTGAGGAAGAAGGCACGGGGCGCGCACGCGCGCGAGAGGACGCGCCCACCTGCTGGCGCGCGGAGCTCCCTGCCCCCCAACCCCTCGGCCTTCCGCGCGTACGCTGGCCGGGGGCCCCTCGCGCCTCGGCGCCCGCAACCCCGCGCGTGGGGCGTCCGACGGCTGAGCGCGCCGGAACTGCGGGCGTCGCGGGGCGTGGCGGAGGCGCTCGCCTGGCCCTCTCTGGTGGTGAGGGCGGTTCGGCGTTCCTTCCCTCTTGACAGTGTTAGTCGGAGCCAGGTTGGCACTGCGGCGTCTGCACGAGGAGGTGAGAGTGAGCAGTTTGTTTGTTTATCAAGGATTGGAAGAATGAGGGTCCAGACCCTTTTATATAGGGTTTTGGAGCCAGCGGGCTGCCTTCGCCCCTTCAAGGTCCCGGGCTACTCGGAGCCCAGACTTAACGTGTTCCGCCAGCCATTCCTCAGAAACATCTGCGTCTGTGTGAGAAATGAGCGGATTAACTGAGGAGTGGCATGGTTTAGGGACAGGATTTTGGTCGTCCCGAAGGAGGGGCAAACAGGGGAATTCAGACCTGCCAGGAAAGTGAGGGAATGAGGAGATGCCCGCCAGCCTGCTGGAAAGGCAGCAGACGTGCTTCGGGGGCCCCAGCTCCCCAGCCCAAACTTCTCAGTCTAGCTTCATTCATTCATCCATTTATTCACCCAACAAATAAGTAATAAGCGCCTACTCTGTGCCAGGCTTTGTTCTGGGCGCCAGTGAAGGTGGAAGAGATGGTGCCCTCAAGGATATGGAAGGAACCTTTTCCACGTGGAAAATGTGCTTCCTTAAGATACCCTAAACTTGTCTGCCCATTTTTTTTAAATGTCACAAGATTTAGCAATAAATCACTGAGTGGAGGTGCAAATGATTTTTAAAAAGAAACCAGAGGTCACAGCCTGTTGATCTCTGTTGCCATTTGCATCTTTGGAATAGTTTTTAGTTCCGTAGCTATCTGGGGATCAAAAGTAGTGCCCGCTCCCCTTTTGAGTGTGGATTCCTCTTTGAAATTAAAGTTTCTTTTTACAGATTTCCCAACTTCAAACCTAAATGTTAACCAGTAGAGTAACAATTTACATAAAGATTGCTGTATGCTACCCTTTCTAGTAACATCCATTTAGCCATGACAGGACTAAATCTAGTTAATTGAAGCCTCATAAAACAGATGAACCAGCTTAGGGTAAAACAAGCCTGTGAGACAATTTGGCACGACTGCAAGTTGTTAAAAATCTGTGGAAGATAACTGGGTCTCTTAAAGGGAAACGTCCTCATTATGAATTTAGGTATTAACGAAGATGGATCTCCTTCGTGTAGTTTGAGAGAACTTTTGTGTCAAGTGAGGAGTGTCCCCAAGGAGAGGATAAATTTTTATTTGTCAAGAAATATGACAAGATGGGGCTTATTAGTGAATTTCCTGTGTTCCAAAGATGAGCACAGTTTCAACTAGAAATTGATATTGTCACCCCAACCACAGTGGGTTCATCTTTCAGAGTGGTGGTAAATTTACAAATCTTAAAAGGAACTATGTAAGATAGATTACCAATTTATTGATTTACAGATGAGACATATAATTCATGCATATAATTAAAATTATAACTTACACAGATATTTAGGAAGCACCTGCTGTGTCCAAGGACAATAAATGTTGGAAATTTTGAGTTCATATCTATGAGGAAAGATAGACATTGAAAAAGTAAAATGATGAGTATTACGGAAGAGGAAGTATGGGAGCTTGTGGAAGTGCACACAGGGACCCCACCGTAGTTTGGTTAGTTAGGAAAGCCTCTAAAAGGATTTTATGTTAAAGGAATGGGAAATGTGTGAAAGGCTTTAAAAAGGAAATTACCATGATCAGATTTTTTACCATTACACAGAAAATTTGTGTAATGAGAAAGGGGGTAATGTTTTGAGAATTAGTAATGTGATTTTCTAGGCATAAGACCTCTTCAATCCCAAGCACCTTTCTGCTGAGGATTTAGATTATTACATAAGAAAATGAAAATTCTTTTCTTCTCATACCTAAGTTGCAGTGGGAGTAATTGTAATTCCCATACACTTACATCATTTAATTGTTAGCTTGAGGTGCCCACTATTACAGTCAAGATCCTACCAATCATTCAAGCTCGAACTCAAATGGTACATTCTCTATAAAGATTATTCCCACTGCCAAAAATCTTTTTGTTTTATTTACATGGGGCTTTATATTTATCTACAGACATAGTCACACTATGATTTATAAGTTATTATTATACATGAAAAATGAGGCTAAAATTTGAAAAGGATCTTAAATATATCCTAATTCAATCCCTTATCCAGTGTTGAAGCGCTTGACAAGAAGTTGTTTACCTTTGAATAAATGGTAAATTAAAATCCTAATGAAGTAATCTAAAGTCTAACTCATTCTGAGCCCAAACATGCCTACTGTAAGGTCAGTACAAAGGCCTTAATTTTCCCCTCTGTCAGTCATACACAATAATGATAATCCTGTTTCCTTCTGCACATATATATTCAATTCTCTGGGTAAATGCTGCTAGTTGTTTCAAACATTTCTGATATCACATTGCTTTGAGTCCCTCTCTCACTCTGGACACTGTCCTCTGGATAGCTCTAATTTTTGTAAGAGTTCATAGGTGAACACACTAGGGGTAGAAATATAATAATATATAATACAAATATTATAAATTATATTACAAATATATGTAGGGAAATACACAGTAGTCTATCACTGTCTTTGCTCTATATGCCAGACATCTTGTAACACAGCCCAGGAACACATTAGCTTTTCTGACAGTGTTATCACTCTGCTTACACGTCCTGAGCTTACAGTCACATAAAACCTATCCTTCTTCCCTGAACATTTCTTAATTCCCCCCTTGACGTTGTAAGTTTTGAGTACGTATTATAGTATTTGCATAGAGAAGATACTCAGTACAGTTTGCTAAATTATTTGATTGAAGTTCATTCCGTACTTTTAATGTGTTTAATTATATTGTTGCAACTAGCCTAGGATTTTCTCAAACCCAAAGAAGAAGTAGGTTACAGAAGTCCTTTAGGTAAGTTTTTAAGTGCAGAGGTCATTCTTATAGGACCCACAGCTGTAGGCACAACCCAGTTTTTTATTAGGCAGAAGGCAAAGAGTGAGAACCAAACCATAGGTAGAAGCAAACTCCAAAAATGCATAGTAAATGAAGGAGTGTTTTTTCTTTATCTCATAACATTACTGTAACTTTTCCTGAGCTCTTATAAATGGTAGCATGAAAGAAAACTCATGATTGATAGAGACAAACTTGAAAGCAGCTCAAATACTCTAAATTCTTTAATTTGATTCAAGTTGAGTAGAGTCTGGACTTGTGAAGATCAAATGAGATAATGCATATGAAAGTGTTGTGTGAGCTGTGAGGCACTTCAGAAAGTTAGGATGTTGTTATTACTGGGCACTAAGAATGCCATTAAGAAAAGATTTCTTGTCAATTTTACAGTACAAATTTCTGGATATATTTTAATAGCTATTTCAAAACATTAAGAACTTCCATATTTAGAATATCTTTATGATTCAATGTGTTGGGGCCCTTAAAAATTATGCCTTGTTTTGTTTGCTTTGGGTTTTGTCTCAATGATAGATTTTTGCCAAACCCATAAGCAAATATTCAACATTGAATCTCTGCCCAGTATTTGATTTCTACACTCCTAATTCTGTATCACCAAACACTGATGGGAGAAGGTAGAGAACTATAATGACTTGATCCATTATAAATCCACGCTGTCAAAATTCAGCTTGCTTAACAATTCAATGGCTATTGCAGACCACTTCTCTTTGAAATCCCCCAGCTCTACACTCACTTTCAAAGGATGATGTCTCTGTCTCTCTTTCCTGGAAAAAAAAGGAAGGCAGAGTGAAGTTTCTCTTTTGTTCTTACCTTTAGCTCAGTAGGTCCTGGTAAAACTTGCTACTTTGCCTTCCTTCATCTGTGCTCTCCATTCAGTGCCTGTGTATTGCAGGATATAGTTAACTCCCTATTTTTACCCCCTCCACCTGTTTTGGTCTTTTTCTTTCCTCTGATTCTCTTTTTTGTTTTTAAACATTACCAAATCTCCTTGATTTTTTTTCTTGATTAAACATCATTTTATTTTAAATTAAGGTTTAACACATAAATTATTTCTGAATGGTCACAACTAAATCCCTTGCTAGTATGTTAGCTTATACATAAACATAAAATACACCCTTGCCAGAAACCCTTCAACGTTTAAAACTAGGTACCATGAAGCACTGACACAGTATGCTGGATTATAACTGAATTTTGATTCCCACAACACACTTCAGGTCAGTTCACTCTGCCTTGCTCTCCAGGGCTGAATGGAAGGGGACATACCACACATGGGTCAGTGGAAAGGATGGAAATGTTTCATCTTCATCGCTGGCCCTGATGCTTATCAGATCTTATAAATCCCAAGATAAACGTGGAAGAACATCAAACTCATCTAGGGGAGTTGCTCTTTCCCAAGGTTTCAGTTCCAAAAGCTTCTTCCTCAGATGGAAAGTAATGAAGGCAGGGTTTCTTTTTAGAACTCAGTTAATATTTCAGTGTGTTTTCTGCCAGCATCTCATAGATATGTGTGCATAAATATGTGCACATTTATAAATACACACACACACACAAAAATATTTGCTCCACTATCTAATGTCATCTAATGTCACCTTGCTTTATTTTTCTCAAACAAAGCCTAGCTCTGAATATGTGTTTACTAACAGTATTTGTTCCAAATCTCCTGGATTTAAAAAATTATCTTACTTGAACCAACCAGTTACTATCCAATTTTTTAATTTTCTTAGATAAATAAGGATCCCATTATAAATTGTGAAGTGCATAAAAGTGTTATTCATTGTCTTTATTTCCTTTTAATCCTCATACAGTTTATCACCCATCTCTACCACTCTGGTTCTTACTCTTCAAAATCATCTTTGGATTTCGTGAGATTTTTCTTTTTTTTTTCTGCGAGATTTTTCACGTCACCAGGTATGAAGGCCTTTTATCATCTGCATCCTCTTTGATATTTCAGCAGTTTACTTCTGCTGAACTTCTTTAGCACTGAACTCTATTGGATCTCTTCCTTCACATGTGCTTAATGTTTATCTAGCTTCTAAGCTACCCTCTTGAGTGTAGGTATTTGTTAAAGTTCAGCCTCTGACATTATGTTCTTCCCTGTTTAAAGCCATTTCCCCTGAGGATGCATGCATTCCCATGAATTTTAATGTCTTCTTAATGTTTAAATCCTCACCTTTAACGTCAAATTCGTATCTCAAGTTCCCAACTATAAACGAAAGCCATTGCCCTATTTCCAGTTAATGAACATTTTTATTTACATTCCCATAACCATTTCTAATTGATCCGTTCATCCCGAAAACTGATTACCTTTTCTGATTTCTTCCATTATAATCACTGGCAACAGTATCCTTTTAGTCACCCAGTATTATCCAATTTTCTGATTTTCTCTTTTCCTCTTTAAATGAAACTATCCTGAAAATGATTAAAATTTTGCAATAGTTCTTGGATGTGTGATTTTTTTCTGAATTATAAGTACTGCTAACACATTAAGTTCTCATCATTTTGACCAGATTTTTGAAATTACCATGTGAATAGTCTTCCTACCTCCCTTCTTCAATCATGCTGCTGCTAAGATTGACCCGCTAAAGCACTTTATTGATCAGAACTTGCTCGATAAATTACAGTGGCTACTTATTTTTGTTCTGCAGTTACTGAAGTTTTTTAGGCAGTTATATGACAATTGCAAAGCAATGTTGTAAGAAGATTAATCTGTCCATGTTTCATGGGATAAACGTAATGGAGGAAGACAGGCATTTAGGAGATTATTATCGTCCAGGCAAAAAACATAATGTATTATAGACTAAGACATTAGAAATGGGAATGTAAAGGAAGCAATGGATTTGAGAGAGTGGTGTTATACTGTTGTTTTCTGAGGTTATTTTTAAAAATCAAAAAGGAGAGGTCCTTCAATATTTTGACACTTTAAAAGATTAAATTGTTCACTCATATTATTGATGGTTATATACTATAAATATTAATATTATAGTACAGCATCCTATAGCAAATGAAGCAAGAAAAATGTATTGAACATACTTCCTCCATCTTTAAGCCCAAGTCAGTGCACATTATTGAGTGCCGTTAGATTTTCTGTGATGATACAAAGACACCGCCCATGTCACATTTCCCCTTACACCATGTTATTGCTGTTATCCTATAATACAGATAAATGGAGTTGCTTCTAGCTAATTTTAGCAAGAGTAGATGGCATCATAAAAATTAGCACAGCAGCTATTCACAGGAGGGGCTTCAACTAGAAAGTGGCAATAGTGAGGCCATGGAGACAGATAGCTATCACCTTCTGCTCTTCCTAATAAATCCCCATCATTCAGACACATAAATGAGACTGTTGTCCCAATATGTGTTCATATTCATTGTATAATATTCATAAAGGTGTTAAATGCTTTAAAGATTGGAATATTTGTTTTACCATTTCCTTGTTTGAAACTTCTCCACAATAGCTAAGCCAAATTGTATGTGATTATGCCTTGCAGCTAGAAGACTATTTCCTTTTGAAGTAGTCTGTTGTATCTAGAGAGAGCTCCAGAGTCAGCATTGTATGGAATCCCAAACTTCCTTCACTGTCAGTGTTTCCCCACTTATCTTGAAGACACAGAGAACAGTTAATTCTTCTTCACATGACAGCTGTATGTGTATAATGCAAAACATTGTTGTCTCTTCTGATTCGTCTTTTCTCTAGTCTGAATCTTCTCATATTGCAGCTTGACTCAAAGCATATTTAGTCCTTGGTTTCCTCTGAATATGCTCTAAAATTATATATTTCATTCTGAAAATACAGTGTCCAGGACTAAACCCAATATAATGGAGGAGGTCTGATTACAATAGAGCACCTTATCTGAACTGTTTAATTATAAATAAGTACATAAATTGCCAGTGCATTCACATTAAAAATGTTATTTGATTATTATTTGACAGTGTATGTCTATTCATATTTGGAAAGTCCTTCACAGTAACTTTCATTTATTATTCCTCACAACAACTTTCTTGAACTTTTGTTTTTTAAGCTGAAAGAAATGCCCACTGTTCTCATTTTTACAAATCACAGATGGTATTAAAGCTAATTATGCAAAACATATAAAAATGGGACAACTACTGCAATATAGTTATATTTTATGTAGTCTCTTGATTACTCTGTGGTCCTTAAGACCTTTAAATGACACAGTATGTCATGAAATTTGATAATAAGATTTTCTGTTTATGATAAGTGTTGTATAACCACACAGTATCTGCGGATTCACACATTTTGTGGGACAGATCATGGGCTAATCTTCCATGGTGTGGAAGGTGTTGACAGTTCATGAAATGCAATAAAGAAGCCTTATTTCAGATATTCACAGGAAAAACCTGACAGCCTTATAAAGATTTAGTTGATACTGTTGTAGTGATAAGGGAGAATATTTCTTTGGTCTCTTATGTTATGCTTATTTATTACAGTGTAGTCCGACAGTGCATTTACTTTTTCCTCCACAAAAATGTTGCTCAACTAAACTAGTAGTTTGACTGTTTAAGATATCACAGAACTGAGGAATAAAGGGAATAATCAAACATAGCCAAGAGAGAGACTAAGTCTACAGAGACACTACATAGACAGTAAGCCTACTGAACAGGTCCTAATACTCCCAGGAACCAGACTGATAAAATACAAAGTTAAAGTCTAAGCTATCACCTGGCAAAATTGAGCTTTTAAGAGACTAGGCACATTTAGTTTTATTCTTGCCACACACTACATTTTGTTGCCCTGGTTTCTATTCCATATTATTTCACTGTTTTACATCCATGCATCAATCACTCTTTCTAGATCTTTTTCTTTCTTTCTTTCTTTTATATCATAGAAACTAAATATCCCTAGTGGTATGGGGGCAGGGGGAGGAAAAGAAGACAAAACAAAACAGATATGATACTTAATAGGACCATTGTAGGCCCTCAGTAGTCAGCTCCTCTATTTCTCTTTCTTAAGGATGTCTTTATAGGTGGCCCAAACAACTGTTTACTGCAGGAAATATATTAATATGTATTCAGTCAAACTAATTTGTCTGGTGTCATATGAACAAATCAAGTATCTAATTTGTTTTATAGTTTTAAAATACTTTTTTGAACATCTTATTGAAACTGTGCTAGAGTTTCTTAAGACACAGCTCATAATGACTTTGTCTCATGTCTTAATAAGAGGCTGAGAATCTATAGTAGTAAATGGTACAAACGATATTTTTACTGGTCTCATTCACCTTCTTATGGATGAGCAGAAAAACCCTTATGGGTCAAAACCTATGATTGATTTTTTTCTTCTGCCACCTCACATGAAGACTTAATTTGGATATATTAAGTTTCTATTTCAAGGCACTCTTCTTTCTCACTACTAAGGCTTCAGTGCCGTTATCAAGATAATGGCCTCTGAATGATTTGAAAGGGTAAACTTGTGGAATTGTTTTTATAGCTGAGTTATAAGGTAATTTAGCTTTCAGGTTTCATCCTTGACCCCTTGACTATATCTATCTGCTCTCTATCCTTTAGTTCCTCAGACTACAAAGAAGACAGCTAAAGCTAAATAAGTTAAACACTTTTTTTGTTTGTTTGTTTTTGTTTTTTGTTTTGGATGGTAGTGGCCTGTGGATACTGAGTAGAAGGAGAATGTTTGCCAGATCATTGACTTATAGACTAGAATCAACAAAAGTAAACTCCATTGGTTTGATTAATGCAATTTAACAAAGATTTTTAGTACTTCCTATGTAGGGCACTAAGAACTTGGACCTAGAGTATAAGACTTTATTCTGAGATTGAATTTACTCATGAGAAGGTAACAGTCTCCTGCTATTGAAGAGACCTCAAATTCACACAAATAATTTGCTTTTCATGATATAGTATATGCTATAACCAATTTTTTGTCAGAAAGAAAGCCATTAATAGTTTTCTGGTATGCCAGTGTATAGCCTAAATATATGTATAAAATATGACACTTCATCCTAATTCACTCTTCTTTCATTTTCCATGTTGTTGGTGTGTTTTATAGTGGTAATAATTGATCTATACTTGAATTCTGTATAGCAAGCATGTGCTTTATAATACTGATTTAGAGGAGAAGGGCATATGGAGAAGGAGGGAAGATACAGAAAAACCTTAACATTTTTATCACGATATTTGTAAGTATTGATGTTTCACCTTTTTACACAAAAAAGTAGAGCTTAGAATAAGGCAAAATGTGGCAAATGCTGTAGGAGGGGAAGAAATTGAGCACAAAGGAGGAAGACATTAATTTCAGCTGGGGGAAATCTATGTGAATAAAATGCTTGTCCTGAGTGCCATTAAGTACAATAAACTAAAGTGCCATCAGGTTGCTTCTCTAGGCTGTATGTTGTACTCAGAGTGCTGCTAAGTCAACCGTTTTAATCTGTAGAGGTATCTACAGAAGCATTCATCTTATCCCCAAAACATTTTTTTTCTTTTTTATAGATATATCAGGAAAACACAGTTTGATTAAATGGCCCATTGTCAACATACCTGATATGTTCTTTCAGATTGGGTCCTTTTAATGAGTAGGGAGGATGAGTGCTCTATGTGCAGAGGCCATTTAACAATGATGAATAATGAGGTCAGTTATACAGACAACTTTAATCTCATTTAATGTAATGAAAGTACTTGTATATACCATAAAATACCTCCGTACTATTATAAAGGCTTATATTTAAAGTCTTTATTTTCTTGTTTCACCTATAAGGATTACATTACATTACATTGTAAGATTGGTCTGGCAGTGCTATTCTTTGAAAATCTGGGCTTCTGAATACTGACTCAACTCTGGTTGATTCTGAGTGATAACCTATGATACCATAAGTTTTAATTTTTAAATTAAAATTAAAGTTATCAAATATTTTCTTATGATATATTTTGTGACTATTACAGTAAAAGTGTCTGAGGTGATTTAATCTCCTGTAAATATAGATATGATTTATATTTCTCTTAACTAAAATATAAGAATAAATGTATATTCTATAATTTAGATAAACATATATTATATATCTGTATATAATTCTATATACCACATAAGAGTATATATTTATATTAATTAAAACCATAGAAGTTTCCATGTTTATAACCTCAATAATTCTGTTCTCTGCCCATGTCTTCAAATAAAGCCTAGAAAAACAAATAGGACCTGTTTTATAGATGCTACCTAATAGTGCCACAGCACATGACTTCCAAACAGATTTATAAATAGCATCACTAGTCTATATTTTGCTCTAACTGCAAGCAGTGTATAATAAAATAATTTTAGAGGATGTAAATTTTCAATTGCCAATTTTTACCTCGGTGAGTTTTTCATTGAGATATGCATGTCTTTGTCTTACATGTGAGATTTCCAACTATCTATTCTATATAATTAAACTCCACACTTACAAAATATAACACAGTCTTTTTTATCTCAGCTCAGTACATTATAAAATTGTAAAATCGTCTTTTATAATAATTCATATTCTGTTACCAGGACCATTCACTCTTCTCTTTTCCCATTATGTCTTCTGGGCTTTTGCCAAGCATATACCATCAAGAGATAACAGTTCACACTTTCTCTTTGACCCCAGTGTGAAGTTACATTTATGAAAAGATAAAAATACATGTAAATATTTCTAATACATCTAAGATTTTTTTCCTAGTTAAAATATATCTAAAGTAAGAATAAATAATAAGCACATGTAGATCTATTCTGTATCCTGTAATTTCAGGGTTATAAGATTATAAAGTGACACAGATATCACGTTTTCATAAAGTCTTTATTATATATACTTCTGTATATATTAATATACATGACCATCAAAGCCGAAGTGGGAGGTCCTTGTCTTTACCCTGAGTCTGGGCTGCTGATGCCCTCCTCAGACTGTGTCTATACATTCCTAAACTATAGTGGTGTAACAGAGAGAACTAAAGAAGTATTGAGAAATAAAGAAATATTGAGGAATAAAGAAATATCTTAAACAATGACGACTAATATGATTAAAGTTTCAGAATTAATTGATTGTTTTTTTAATATTTTTATTTTATATTGGGGTATAGTTGATTTGTAATGTATTAGTTTCAGGTGTACAGCAAAGTGATTCAGTTATAAATATACATATATCCATTCTTTTTCAGATTCTTTTCCCATATAGGTTGTTACAGAACATTGAGTTCCCTGCATTATACATTAGGTCCTTTTTGTTTATTTTATATACAATAGTGTGTATATGTTAACCCTAAACGACTAATTTATCCGTACCCCCACCCCGCCTTTCCCCTTTGGTAACCATAAGTTTTTTTGAAGTCTATGAGTCTGTTTCTGTTTTGTAAATAAGTTCATTTGTATTTGTATCATATTTTTAGATTCCACATATGAGTTATGGGATATTTGTCTTTCTCTATCTGATTTACTTCACTTAGTATGATAATCTCATCCATGTTGCTGCAAATGGCATTATTTCATTCTTTGTTTATGGCTGAGTAATATCCCATTGTAAATGTACATCTTTATCCATTCCTCTGTCAATGGACATTTAGGTTGCTTCCATATCCTGGCTACTGTAAATAATGCTGTAGTGAAAGTTGGGGTGCATATATCTTTTCTAAGTAAGGTTTTCTCTGGATATATGCCCAGGAGTGGGATTGCTGGATCACATGGTAGTTCTATTTTTAGTTTTTTAAGGAACCTCTGTACTGTTCTCCATAGTGGTTGTACCAATGTACATTCCCACCAACAGTGTAGGAGGGTTCCCTTTTCTCCACACCCTCTCTAGCATTTATTTTTCATAGACTTTTTGATGATGGCCATTCTGACCAGCGTGAGGTGATACCTCATTGTAGTTTTGGTTTGCAATTCTCTGATAATCAGCGATGTTGAACATCTTTTCATGTGCTTTTTGGCCATCTGTATGTCTTCCCTGGAGAAATGTTTATTTAGGTCTTCTGCCCATGTTTTGATTGGGTTTTTTTTTTTTTGATATTGAGATGCTTGTATATTTTGGAGATTAATCCCTTGTCGGTCGCTTCATTTACAAATATTTTCTCCTATTCTGTGGGTTGTCTTTACATTTTGTTTATGATTTCCTTTGCTGTGCAAAAGCTTTTAAGTTTAATTAAGTCCCATTTGTTTATTTTTGTTTTTATTTTCATTACTCTAGGAGGTGGATCAACAAAGATATTGCTGCGATTTATGTCGAAGAGTGTTCTGCCTATGTTTTCCTCTAAGAGTTTTATAGTATCTGGTCTTACATTTAGGTCTTTAATCCATTTTGAGGTTATTTTTGTGTGTGGTATTAGAGAATGTTCTAGTTTGATTCATTTTTTAAAACTGACTTGAATGAAAATGGTTTGGGTATCATATAATGCATGCAACATTTTTTCAGAATTTATAGGCACTGTTGTAAATACTTTATACGTATTTATTCTTTTAATACTCATAACAACCCTTGAAGTGAATACTATTTTTATCCACATTTTACAGATGAAGAAAATGAACACAGAGGTTAAATACTTGCTCAGAGTCCCAGAGCTTGAATCTGAGCTGAGATAGATAGTTTGGCTTCAGGCATAATTAAAAAAAAATTTTTATTGGGGTATAGTTGCTTTACAATATTGTGTTAGTTTATACTGTACAGCAAAGTGAATCAGTTA
>NC_041233.1:11954256-11968291 GCF_002837175.3 Physeter macrocephalus | reverse complement strand
GTGTATATATGTCCATGCCACTCTCTCACTTCGTCACAGCTTACCCTTCAGCCTCCCATAATCAAGTCGATGCTCTAGTTTAGGTCACCACAGAGCACTGAGTAGAGTTCCCTGTGCTGTACAGTAGGTTCTCATTAGTTCTCATTAGATACTGTCTATTTTATACATAGTATCAATAGTGTATGTATGTCAATCCCAGTCTCTCAATTCATCCCACCCCCTGCCTTCCCTCTTGGTATCCATAGATTTGTTCTCTATGTCTGTGTCTCTGTTTCTGCTTTGTAAATAAGATCGTCTATACCAATTTTTTCAGATTCCACATATGTGCGTTAATATACAATATTTGTTTTTCTCTTTTTGACTTACTTTACTCTGTATGACAGTCTCTAGGTCCGTCCATGTCTCTACAAATGACCCAAAATATTCCATTGTATATATGTGCGACATCTTCTTTATCCATTCCTCTGTTGATGGACATTTAGGTTGTTTCCATGTCTTGGTTATTGTAAATAGTGCTACAGTGAACATTGGGGTGCATGTGTCTTTTTTTTTTTTTAATCTTTATTGGAGTATAACTGCTTTACAATGGTGTGTTTCTGACTTACTTCACTCTGTATGACAGACTCTAGGTCTATCCACCTCATTACAAATACCTCAGTTTCATTTCTTGTTATGGCTGAGTAATATTACATTGTATATATGTGCCAGATCTTCTTTATCCATTCATCTGTTGATGGACACTTAGGTTGCTTCCATGTCTTGGCTATTGTAAATAGTGCTGCAGTGAACATTGGGGTGCATGTGTCTTTTTGAATTATGGTTTTCTCTGGGTATATCAGGCATAATTTTTATCTTTATATTCAAAAAAGGGAAGAAAAGATACACACACATACAGGCAAAGAAAGAGAAAGAAAGGGAGGAAGAGAGAATATGTATATGTGCTCAAACTCAGTGTTTTCATTTCTTAATAAGAAAGAAATACTGGGTACAGTTTCATAACTTCCTACCATAGTTAAAATTTTCATAGAGAAAGAAGACTCACGTCACACTTTCCTTACCCACTGAGGAAAGAAAAACACTAATACATAGTCATTTTCAACTCTTTTCAGTATTATTTAATGTTTTGAATTGTGGCCTATTGGCAATTTTCTTCTCTTTTCTTTCTCGTTCCCTTTCTCCCTTCCCCCTCTTCCTTCCTTCCTTCCTTGATGATGACAGTGATGGTATACTGGAAACTTGGGGAATGGCTAAAAGGCTAGAAAAGTTTTAATTTCCTGCCTCCCCAGCTTCATCAGGCACAGTTTGTGAAACAGTTTTACTTGTATTTGAAATAGAATGAATTTTTATTTTGTTTATGAAGAAGGACACACCTATGTGCAAAGCCTTGAGTGATAGAAGGAACTCTACATATGATCTGTGATTCTAAGTCAGTCTAAATTACCATTTCAACTATCTTCAGACAAAATTAATAGATTCTGTAACCTAATGCTGCCCCTGGGATTATCTACAGCAGATTTGCTGAAAACACAGAATGAATGAGAATTTAAATACCCTTAAAAATAGCAAATTGGAATCTTTAGACTCATAAGTAATTTCTTTGATGATGTTTATTTAATTACTGTTGTTACCCTACCTTTTCAAGGAATGATGAGCCATCTATCTTTAGAACTATGTTAAGCTATCTGCATACATAAAAGGTAACTAAGGAAAAGAAAACATAACAGCAACCTGATAATAATACGTATATAATTTTTTGATGCAAAATAGAAATGTAGCTTAATCACTTGAACTTTTCTATACATAGGAGAAGCATTAGCCTTAAAGTTTTGAGATGCATACAGAAGTGTGCTGGTAAATTGGCTATACAAAGCCTTGATTTGTAACATTTGACTAGTTTTGTGGTATAAATACTCTTATCATGGGTTGATTTCAAGCTACTAATGGTTTAGCAACTGCCTTGCAAAATTTATGAAAATTTAGTACTAGCTCTCTCATACAACTAAATGTATAATTATATGACTTGGTTACTTAGTCCCAATGATATAACTGCAGTAGACTGATTATGTTATGGCCCCAGTGCTTCACCCCTTGTGTATCTACATCCTTTGCCGTGTGGCCTTGTAATGTGCTCCCACTGATATATTCTTTTTTTTTTTTTTTTTGCGGTACGCAGGCCTCTCACTGCTGTGGCCTCTCCCGTTGCGGAGCACAGGCTCCGGACGCGCAGGCTCAGCGGCCATGGCTCACGGGCCCAGCCTCTCCGCGGCATGTGGGATCTTCCCGGACCGGGGCATGAACCCGTGTCCTCTGCATCGGCAGGCGGACTCTCAACCACTGCGCCACCAGGGAGGCCCCCCTGTTTTGTTTTGTTTTGTTTTTTCCACTGATATATTCTTGAACCAGCCAAGTGACTTGCTTTGACCAATGGGATGTTATCAATCATGATACAAGTGGAAGCTTGAAAAAGACCATATTTCCACTCTTTCTCTTGAACTTCTGCTATTGCCATTAGAACATATTCAGTCTAGCAAAGCCAGATTTTCCTGCATTGAAACTAATACCATCTTAAGTCAGTTGACAGTCAGCCAATCCCAAGACATGTGAGTGAGCCCAGCCAGAATCACAAATCTGTTTACCTGACCTACTGATGAGTACAGATGCATGAACAAGCCCAGCCCAAGCACGTGGAGCCACAGGGACATAGGGATAAATACATTTTTAATGTATTCACTGAGGTTTTATGGTTGTTTGTTATGTAGCAATATTTTGTTAATAGATAACTGATACAATGATGCTCTTAGTTGTCCAGTTTTAATTAGGAATAAAATAATTTATACAAGAGGCAATATGCTTGTGGAAAGAGATCAGTGAAACCTAGGTTTGAATCTGAGATCTACCACTTATAGGTGGATGACCCTGAGAAATTTATTCAACCTCTCTCTGTTTCAGTTTTCTCATTTTTACATTGTGGATAACTAGCCTTGCAGGGTTATTGTGAAAATTAAATATATATCAGTGATTAAGAGCACAGATCTGGAATGTGACTGACTGGTGTAGATTCCCAGCTCCACCATTTTAATACTTGAAAGCACTTAGAATTATGTAGTTTTCACTTACAGCACACATTGTTAAGAGCTATCTCAACTAGAATTTGATAAATAAAGTACCTGGGACACAGTAGGTGTTCATTAAATGTCAGAATCATGTAACACAGCTGTTTGTTTACTAAGGAAAAATGAAGTTGATGTTCTGGTAAAATTAGTTATAATAGTTATTTTTAAGTGTTAGCAGAGATTATCTGGAAGGGGAGCAGAGTTGCCAAGCAAGGTTAAGGCAGTGTTTGTAGAGTCCCTTTGATCTCCAGAAAACAGGCCCCCCAAATCATTACTCTAACAGTTTCTAAGGAGAAAATTTCAACTTGGGATCCATAAGTGTAAATTTAGGGGATCTATTTAAATTACTAGCAGAGATACGAATTTTTGCCTTTCCATCTAGCATATTTATGCAAGCTAGCTTTCTTGCTAAGGGCAAAATTGAGGGAATTGAGGGATGCCTGTAAACAACCTGATTTACATGTTAGGACAAAGGTTTCTTAGATAAGATGGGAAAAAAATCAGAAAGCAAGTCAGAAAGAAGAAAGATTCAAGGAGATAAAAAGCAATCAAACTCAGTGCCAAGAGGGTAACATGGAATAGAACCTGCCACAGACTAGAAGGAGGGGTAGAAGTGCAATACATTAATTGTGAATTTGTACATTCTGAAGATGACTCGATATTCCTTGCTTCACAGACCAAGAAAAGGAGGGCCATGGGCAATAACAGGTGTTTGGAATCAAGTTACCACTTCCTGGAGGAAGAGAAAAATACTGTAGTATGTAGCTTTTTAATGGAAAGTGGAGTGAGGTAGGCATATATAGGCCTGAAATTGAATTGTCATTTGGAATGTGTGCCCCCTTCCTGGAGTAAGCACCTAAGATATATGAGAAAGCTTGCCAGGATACATGAAACCTGCCAACTGCTCTTCATGGAGACAAGTTTACACAAGTATTGAGGGAGCCAGAAGGAACCTGGAACATAGCTGTAGTGACTTGGAGATTTGCGGAAGGAATCTGGAAGACTAAGGGGAGCACAGATGGATTTAGATATCAAGTTGAAGGTTGTGACTTTGGCACAAAAAGCAGAATGCAAAAGTCATATACTGCTTATGCAGATGCTATTGAAAAATAGGGTTTTATTTTCTTTGTGATGATTTGTTATGGTATTATGATGGATTCCTGATTTGGTGTAGGATAGTAGGCAGTGAAAGACTGGAAAGAGCATACATGAAAAAAATTTAATCTGATTAGGAAACACCAAATTTGAGGAAGGAAATATATGAAGAAAAAAACTATAAAATCTGATACTTTGGTAAATATCAAGGAAAAACAAACATACTGCATGTCTAGTAATTCTTGAGAGAAAATAATAGAGATGAGAATCAGGAGCAAGGCTAGTTCAGATGTCCCACGTTTCCTGACATAATAGGTGCTCAACAACTATTTATAGTTATTAAAGTAAATGTATATATAGAGCTTCAAAAAACTTTTAAAATATCAAAGCCTATTTTTAAAGGCCTATACAAAAGCAAATCTAAAGATTTAAACTAAGGGGAGAAACAGTCTCATAAATACCAAGATTTGGTGAGATTGAGTTTATAACTAGAAAATGGAGATTGTTAGGAGAGCCATCTGCTGTGGGCATGAAGGTTCCTGTACTTCTGACTTGGTATGCAAAGAATGCAAGACCTTGACTGCATATTGCTCAGGCCATTCCTCAGCTTTGTGTTTGCAATGAACAACCTTGAGGGATGAGGTGATGTCTTTCTCCACACAAAGAACAAGTTTATTTTTACCTACTATGAAAGTAGTAAATTCCCCAAGCTCAGTGTTCCTCTCCAGAAATGCAGCACCTGTTTATGAAGGCATCCATTTAGGCCCACTTGCATTATCCCTGTGAGATTTGGAAGGGCATGGGGAGTGAAAGCAAACCAACAGGAAGTTCTAGCTACTGCTTTGTCATGAGCAATAAAGTCCTTTGTCTCTGATCTAGGAATCTTGTGTCTTCTGCTAGCATCCCTGAAACAGTATCAGATTAGTTTATTAGCTTGTAAGCAGGGTAAAATCTCAGGGCTTTTGTACTTTTGACAGTAATAGCATATATCTCTCCATAAGAAGCAGTTCTAATAGAATGGAAGTGTGTGTCAAAAAGAAGTTACTGAACATGAGTAATTTTGCTCAGTCTGTGTCCTGAAAGCTATCAATGGATTAGATAGAGTGAGGGTCTTTCAAAAATTATCGGTGCCCTTTTGCTGTGTGAGATTCAACTGAAATGCTATCTTTGGTAATTTATGTTTTTCAGTGGAGTATTGCTAAATTATATTCAGCTCTGCCTGTTCTGTTTGGATAAAATTAAATTTTAACATGTAGTTCTTGATTTTATAATCTTTAGTCAAACTCTTAAAAAAAGTACAATGCCCTTAGTAACTCATTTATAATAAAATATAAATCACATGAGTTAAATAAATTATGGTGGTAATAAACTATAGAATGATGATCACAATATAATAAATTAAAAAGCCTACAGAATTATATATAGCATTAACTTCCAAATTACAGATATATGTCTATTTATTGATATAGTGTAGCTTGGGATGATACATATCAAAATGTTCATAGTGGTGGGATTGATTATGGGTTTAATGCTTTCTTTGCATTTTTCAAATTTCTACAATTAATGTGTTACTTTATAATCATGAAATTTCTTTAAAATATTGAATCAATATAACCCATACTTGAAACTCATCTCTAGTTGTTGAGCATAATATATGGCGTGTAAAGTAAAAAGAAACTTCCAGGGGTTAATATCCAAAATATATAAGGAACTCACACAACTCAACAACAACAACAACAAAAAAAACAATTAAAAAATGGGCAAAGGATCTGAATAGGCATTTTGCCAAAGAAGACATAATATAGATGGCCAACAGATGCATTAAAAGATGTTCAACATCACTAACTATTAGGGAAATGCAAATCAAAACCACAATGAAGTATCACCTCACACCTGTTAGAATAGTTATTATTGAAAAGACAAGAAATAATAAATGTTGGAGAGGATGTGAAGAAAACAGAACCCTCATACACCGTGGGTGGGACTGTAAATTTGTGCAACCAGTATGGAAAACAGTATGGAGATGGCTCAAAAAATTAAGAAGTACCATATGGCCCAGCTATTCCACTTCTGGGTATTTATCTGAAGAACATTAAAATTGTAATTCGAAGAGATATATTAATACCTCTGTTCATCACAGCATTATTTACAGTAGCCAAGAAGTGGAAAAACCTAACTGCTTATCAGCTGATGAATGGATAAAGAAGATGTGGTATTTATATGTAATGGAATATTATGCAGCCATAAAAAAGAATGAAATCCTGCCATTTGCAACAACATGGATGGACCTTGAAGGTATTATGCTAAGCAAAATAAGTCAGATGAGAAAGATAAATACCATATTTTTTTACTCATGTGGAGTCTAAAAAAACAAAACAAACAAACAGAACTTTAAAAAATAAACTCATAGATACAGGGAGTTGATTAGTGGTTACCAGAGGGGAAGGGGATTGGGAGGTGGACAAAATGGGTGAAGGGGTTCAACTGTATGGTGATGAATGGTCATTAGACTTGTGATGATTACTTTGTAGTATATACAGATGTCAAATTATAATGCTGTACACTTGAAAGTTATAAAAAGTAAAAAAGAAACTTGTGTATTTATACTTCCATACTCATTTTATCTTCACATTTATTATTTTATATATCTAGTCTATCCATTTTGCTGTATTTTAAATAATTACTAATTCACTTTGGAAGAGGTAGGATGTATACAATTGAGAAGTTTACTTTTTTTGCAAATCTATATATATTTTAAATGAAAGCCCAGATAAAAAGCATAGGTAGACAATAAAATCCCAAAGAGAAAATTGTGATTGTGAGAAAATAAGTATAGGGGTAAGCGTTGCTATAGGTTGGATGGTATCTCCCCTAAAAAATTCATATGTTGAAGTCATAACCCCCAGTACCTCAAAATGTGACCTTATTTGAAAATAGGGTCTTTGTAGATGTAGTCAAGTTAAGATTATTAGAATGAGCCCTAGTCTGATAAGAATGTTGTCCTTATAAAAAAAAAGGACAAATGTGGACACAGAGATAGACATGCACACAGAGTAAACACCATGTGAACATGGTTTATAATGTGTGGCTATGACTCACTGAGATAGGGATGATTAGGTAGAAATAGAGTCAGGAGAATCAGGAAAAATTGTGTTACAGCAACCATGGAAAGAATATTTCAAGAATTAGGTTGTGATCAAGAGCATCAAATTATGGGATATTATAGAGAGGCAGTGTTAAAATAGGGAAAAGGTACATTCAGTCTTTGGAGGCAGAGAGAACTGGGTTTAAATTATCTTCACCACCTACTAGCTGTGTCAGCTGTGAAAGTCATGTTACCTCACTAAAGCTCATTTTTTCTCACCTATAAAGAAGAGGTAATATATGTTTTTCTTAAGTTTGGTTGTAAATTATGAGCAACCATGCACTAATACACTCGTGACACACACATATATACATGAAAGGCTTAGCAAAAATAAGTGCTCAGTCAGTGGCGGCTGTTACTACTGCTGTATGACACTAAATGAAGAAAAAAGATCAGAAAAAATGTTAAAAAATAGTACAAGGATATATTTTCTTTTCTTAACAGTAGGCGATCACTAAATGAGTGCTTACTATGTGCCAGGTACTGTTTTCAGAACTTACATGTATTAACTTATTTAATTCTGACGACAGTTTTGCCGTAGATATGATACTATGTTGATTTCCACCTGACAGGTGAAAAAAATAGACACAGTTTTTTGCTCAACTCCACACAGATAATGAGTGCAAGAAACAGGATTTGAAGCCAGGTTATCTAACTCTGGTGTTTGTGGTTTTCAATACTATGCTACACTTTGTCTCTTTTAGAATCAGTGGTGTGTTATCAGCCAGTTATATAGTCTGTGATAGCAAATCTATATTCCTTTTCTAGTAATTATAGAGTTTCTAAACATTGAGTTGTTTCAGTTAAGACAATTCTGGAAAATAGGTTTCTACCAAACAACATCTTCTACATTAAATATTCTTGGCTAGGAGAACATTCTTAATAAACATTTCTGCCTTCTCAGGGATTGATTATAATACAGAATTTGTTTTTGGATTCCAGAGTAAGACAGCTAGGAGATGTGTCCTACCTATAATTAGGTACTTGATATCAGGCCTGTGAAATTTAGTGGACTTTTATTTTTTGACATTGTGCCCTGTAAAGTCATCTATACATTTTTTGGTGGCAGTAGAGTGTTGTAGTCAGTTCATATCAGCTCCCAAGAGCTGATTAGTAAATTTTTAGGAATTTTGCAAGCTGGTTGCTAAACACAGCCATTATTAAAAATTAAATTATATAAACATACCAATAAAGTATACACAAAGGTTATAAATACTCAAAAAACATTATTTTGCTACATTTTACTCTTATCTTTGAGTTTATTGACATCTATTTTATCTGTATGGAGGAAGCACCGTATTTTTATCTGTAAAATACAGATTTTATCTGTATGGAGGAAGCACTGTAAAACAGTGTGCTGTTGCACGTCTCTTCTAAACTCTTTGTTCAGTGATGTCAAGTTAGTAGCTTGAAACTGGCCATAGTGGGAGCATTTATTCCACAGAAATCAGTTAACTAATGCTACAAATCAGGAATCCTCCTACTCCCTCCCAGCTAATTGTTAAAACCTTTATCAACACACCACTGCAAAGCTAATCGGCTCTTGCCCTATGCCACTGCTAATCCTGCACCCTAGTACTGTCACTTGAACTACCAATTGTAGGATTTCAGAAATGTATTTAAAACATGATTTGCCAGTAGTTGGTGTTTTTAGAGATTCACATTGCTTAATGAGGATTGCTGTGCCATCCCAGGGATCTCAGATAGATCATTAAAGTGCCCATGTTATATTCTTTCAAATCCAGGGAGATAGTGTATCCTCTTGTTTGGAGAAACTAATCTCCAACTTTTTTGACTTCCTAAAACTTTTGCCATTGCTCCTCTTTGAAATTTCACTGTCTATTAGCTCCTTATATTAATTAATAAAAACCATATTTGATTGTTGAGCTCATTTCTTCTCAACCCAACTATTTTCTGGCCCATCCCCACCGCATCCTGTATGCAAGAGGGCACGTTGATAAAGGGATAGCAGTGGTGAAAAGTCTCTTTGGAATTCAGAGTGAAGCTTAAACTTAGAAAGAGGGAAATTAGAAGAAGGAGACAAAAGGAAAGAGAGACAGTGTTGCCTAATGGTTGAGGGCACAGGCTCAGAAGTCAAACTGTGAAGATCCAAATTCCAGCTCTACCAGTTACTACTGTGAGACTTTGAGCAAGTTCTTTAATCTCTTTGTGCCTTGGTTTCCACCTCTGTAAAATGGGATAATAATTGGATCCATTTCATATAGATGTTGTGCAATAATGAATGTAATGAATGTAAAATGTGTAGAAAATTACCTGGTACATGGTAGGTATTATGTAAATATTTGTAGCTATTCCCTCTTTGTATCAAAAGATAGGGGTTTTCTTCCCCAAAGCAACAGAAAGGTGGGTCTGTCATTTCTTACGCATTTTCAGTCAAGACTTTGTTTAGTTAATAATATTTAAAGTAGCTTATATTTTCATTCTTCAGAAAAATTTAAACTTTGGGGCTAGTGTGTCCCAAACTATTATTCCTCAATTTTTAATTATGCACACATTGCACGAGCTTTGGGCAGTTGAAAAATGACCAAACATAATGGAACTGGGGAATTTATTCAATCTATTTGAATGTGTCTCATACAAATCAATTGTGCAGTGACCTATTTGGATCATTAAGAGAGCCAACTAAATGATGTCCTGTGTGAGCAGGTGGCCGTTTGGCCAGAGCCCTTGGGATGACCTAGTTGGGATCAAAACCCAAAAGGACACCTTGCCCTAAGGTGTATGGTGCTTATATTTTAAAAATACGATTAAAGAACTATGAGTCTTTTATTGTATAATTAAATATACAGGATCCCAATGGAGTTGTCCCTAATTTTTTACATGTCTCTTTATCTAGTGACTCAGAGGTAATTATGGGTGAGAATAATTTGATTTGAGGTTTTAGATGTAACCAAGGTTTAAAAACATAAAAAACTGTATAAAACAAAGGACAATTTAGTTGTGTTTTATAAAATACTAATGACAATTGCAGCGTACTGTTTACTTTTGCTTTAGACTATTGAGAAACCCATTGGCTGCGACTATAATCTGTTTTTATTCTCTTATTTAGCAAATATGATTATTAGTATGGCTTGAGTGTATGTAGCTTCCTAGGTGATGTGTTTCCATAGGAGGAAAATTATGGACCTCTGCTCACTAAGTTGTATCAAATATGAATCTCATGCATTGTTATTCTGATCATATAACTATCACCTAAGTTTACATATAAAAATAGTAGGCCAACTCATTATCATTACTGATTTCTAATGATAATGCAAGATTTTAAAATTCTGACCCCCTCCCCTCAGCTTTTTGTGCTAAGGAGCAAAAGTACCTTACATGATGAAAACCATAGATAAGAAAAAAAACCCACACAAATCAATTAGTTTAGGGCTAAATTTATAAGTACAGCCATTGACTCATGTGGGTGACTTAGGGAAGGTTTAGTTATATTATTTACATAGAGTCTTTTCCACCGGTACCAGCATTTAGCAGATAATAAGAATTAAAGAAATTATTTAATTTGTTTCTTCACCTGTTGGGTTCTGTAATTATTTCTTTATAGGTATATTTGAGGTATATTCAAATACCTCATCAAGTAGGTATTTGTTTATTTATTTATTTTTGCGGTACATGGGCCTCTCACTGCCGTGGCCTCTCCTGCCGCAGATCACAGGCTCCGGACGCGCAGGCCCAGCAGCCATGGCTCACGGGCCCAGCCGCTCCGCGGCACGCGGGATCCTCCCGGACCGGGGCACGAACCCGCGTCCCCTGCATCGGTAGGTGGACTCTCAACCACTGCGCCACCAGGGAAGCCCTCAAGTAGG
The DNA here is from genome assembly GCF_002837175.3 of Physeter macrocephalus. NCBI lineage: Eukaryota > Metazoa > Chordata > Mammalia > Artiodactyla > Physeteridae > Physeter > Physeter macrocephalus. The sequence continues at coordinate 11,957,111 of NC_041233.1, read as the reverse complement.
TATTTGTATATAAGGAGAAAATATTTTTAAAAATATGAATAAGGGGACTTCCTTGGTGGTGCAGTGGTTAAGAATCCGCCTGCCGATGCAGGGGGCACGGGTTCGAGCCCTGGTTCGGGAAGATGCCACATGCTGCAGAGCAACTAAGCCCGCGCGCCACAACTACTGAGCCTGAGCTCTAGAGTCCGCGAGCCACAACTACTGAGCCCACGTGCCACAACTACTGAAACCCACGTGCCTAAAGCCCATGCTCCGCAGCAGGAGAAGCCACCGCAACGAGAAGCCCATGCACTGCAAGGAAAAGTAGCCCCTGCTCGCTGCAACTGGAGAAAGCCTGTGCGCAGCAATGAAGACCCAATGCAGCCAAAAATAAAATAAAATAAATTTATTTAAAAAAATATGAATAAGATATAGCAGTATGGAAAAGACCTTGAAAACCAGTTAGCTATCAATTTAATGTCATTGTTAGAATTTTACCTTAAGTGACTCAGCAGCTTTCTTGTGAGTCAAAGCTAAATGATTGTTTCAGAAACTCAGTCTAGGTTGTGTGTGAGTGGGTGCACATAGGTATTCTGAGTCGTGTCTTACAGTAGCCTCATGATCTGGTCATTGACCTGTGAAAGGTGGAATATTTACATATGATATCAGGGATTGCTGATTCTCTAGGAATAGACTGTAGGAGAACATACTCTAGGGATAGGCACAATCCTCCCATTGCCTCTATTATTGTCTTTGTCTTTCTTTTTTTGTACCTTTCTTCCAACTTCTCTGTCCGCAAGCTTTTAATTCTGTGCATGTTTTTGTCCTGTCCTGATAAAGGGGGACTCATCTGCCTGGCTGGTTCAGGCACAGTAGATGTGTAGAAAGGTTCGTGAAATGTGTACCCTCCTGCCATTTCAGCCTGATTTTTCTGAAGAGATGTTGCATGTGCACAAGAGGGTTTTTGATGCCTTAGTTTGTGTCTCACTGACGAATGATGGACTTGGTACCTCAGTTATAATCATATACATGGGGGCAACAATTTCCAAATTGTTGTATTTTTAAAGACAAGTAATAAAACAACAAACAGTACCAAAAGCAAACAGAATTAAAGTCAGCAATAGACTGTTGCTTTTCATTCTTCTCCCAACCTGGAAAAATATCCATCATTGTACTGTGACCAGGGAATAACAATTGAAATAACTGGTGTGTTTACCTAGGGATAAGATCAAGAGGGAAATCGGAAAATTTATGAGCTAAAAGATTGGAAAGCAACTGTCTCATTTTTCTGACAGTAATTGATCTACATATATTTGGGAAACTGATTTTAGACTATGGCTAAAATGTAATTCAGTGGAGAAAGGATAGTCTTTTTAACAAAAGATGCTGGAACAATTAGAAGTTTATACCCGCCCCCCACAAAGAAAGGAACCTCAATCCATACCTTGTCTATATACAAAAATTAAGTCAAAATGGATCATAAATTTAAATGTAAAAACTGAAACTATAAAGCTTCTAGAAGAAAACTTCAGAGAAAATCTTTGTGATCTCATGTTAGGCAAACATTTCCTCAACATGACATCAAAAGTACAATCCATGAAAACTGAGCTTCATCGAAATGAAAAACTTCAGATCTTCAAAAGGCACTTTTAGGCAAATGAAAAGAAAAGCCACAGACTGTGGAAAAATATTTTAAATTCATATGCCTGATAAAAGACCTGTATCCAGAATATAAAAATTACTTTCTAAAACTCAGTAGTAAGGAAACTGACAACTAAATAAAGATGTACAAACGCTAAATAAGTATTCAAAAAGTTGCTCAACATCATGAATTGTTAGGGAAATGAAAATTTAAACCACAATGAGTTACCACTACACACTTGTGAGAATGGCTGAAATTAAAAAGACTGATTGTACTAAGTGTTGACAAGTATGTGGATGTATTGGAACTCTGATACACTGCTGATGAGAGTGTAAAATGGTACAACCACTTTGAAAAATAAAAAATAAAGCTTTTATTTTTTAAAGCTTCAGGAGTCTTGTCTGTAGTCACTTTTAAGGACACCTTCTCATCTGTCCCGTTGAGTCATGTTCCAAGTGTTTTATTATGGTACGTGAAAGGAAGGGGGAAAAAGCCAAATTGCTAGAAAAAGAACATTTACAACTTTCCCACAATAATTTGTCAGGGCAACTCAGTGTACAACTCACTACTATGACAGTTCTAAACCTCTGTTGAGTTGGTGATAATAAATTATATAGCCTGTAGAATAAGAATTCAATGCAGTTACTAAACTCTTTTCACTAAATCTTACTATCATTTACTCTTAAACTGAAATTATGCAAAAAAAAAACCTATGACCAGCATTTGTTAGGTACCTAGACAAAACAATGCATCCTGCTATGGACTTCCTGATATTTAAATTTTATCTTTACAAGATTAGGGAGTTGTGTGTTGTTTGCCTTCTATTTTTTTTAATTTGAATTTTATTTAATTTTTTTATACAGCACATTCTTATTAGTTATCAATTTTATAAATATTGGTGTATATAGTCAATCCCAATCTCCCAGTTAATCCACCACCACCTCGCTTTTCCCCCTTGGTGTTCATATGTTTGTTCTCTACATCTGTGTCTCCATTTTTGCCTTGCAAACTGATTCATCTGTATCATTTTTCTAGATTCCACATATGTGCATTAATATATGAAGTTTGTTTTTCTAACTTACTTTACTCTGTGTGACAGTCTCTAGGTCGATCCATGTCTACAAATGACCCAATTTCATTCCTTTTTATGGCTGAGTAATATTCCAGTGTATATATGTACCACATCTTCTTTATCCATTCATCTGTCAATGGGCATTTAGATTGCTTCCATGAC
>NC_041233.1:11932863-11946589 GCF_002837175.3 Physeter macrocephalus | reverse complement strand
AGGAACCTCCATACTGTTCTCCATAGAGGCTGTATCAATTTACATTCCCACCAACAGTGCAAGAGGGTTCCCTTTTCTCCACACCCTCTCCAGCATTTATTGTTTGTAGATTTTCTGATGATGCCCATTCTAACGGGTGTGAGGTGATACCTCATGGTAGCTTTGATTTGCATTTCTCTAACAATTAGTGATGTTGAGCAGCTTTTCATGTGCCCCTTGGCCATCTGTATTTCTTCTTTGGAGAAAGGTCTATTTAGGTCTTCTGCCATTTGGGGATTGGGTTGTTTGTTTTTTTAACATTGAGCTGTATGAGCTGCTTGTATATTTTGGAGATTAATCCTTTGTCAGTTGCGATCTATATTTCTCTTTGTGTGCCAGTACCATATTGTCTTGATTACTGTAGCTTTATAGTATAGTCTGAAGTCAGGGAGTCTGATTCTTCCAGCACCATTTTTTTCCCTCAAGATTTCTGTGGCTATTAGGGTCTTTTGTGTCTCCATACAGATTTTAAGATGTTTTTTGTTCCAGTTCTGTAAAAAGTGCCATTGGTAATTTGATAGGGATTTCATTGAACCCTTGTATATTTTGGAGATTAATCCTTTGTCAGTTGCTTTGTTTGCAAATAGTTTCTCTCATTCTGAAGGGTGTAGATTGCTTTGGGTTGTATAGTCATTTTCACAATGTTGATTCTTCCAATCTAAGAACATGGTATATCTCTCCATCTGTGTCATTTTTGATTTCTTTCATCAGTGTCTTCTAGTTTTCTGAGTACAGGTTTTTTACCTCCTTAGGTAGGTTTATTCCTAGATATTTTATTCTTTTTGTTGCAGTGGTGAATGGGATTGTTTCCTTAATTTCCCTTCCTGATCTTTTGTTGTTAGTGTATAGGAATGCAAGAGATTTCTGTGCATTAATTTTGCATCCTGCAACTTTACCAAATTCACTGATTAGCTGTAGTAGTTTTCTGGTGGCATCTTTAGGATTTTCTATGTATAGTATCATATCATCTGCAAACAGTGACAGTTTTACTTCTATTCCAATTTATATTCCTTTTATTTCTTTTTCTTCTTTGATTGCCATGTCTAGGACTTCCAAAACTATGTTGAATAATAGTGACGAGGTTGGACATCCTTGTCTTGTTCCTGATCTTAGAAGGAATTCTTTCATTTTTTCACCATTGAGAATGATGTTGGGTGTAGGTTTGTCATATGTGGCCTTTATTATGTTGAGGTAGGTTCCCTCTATTCTCACTTTCTAGAGTTTTTATCCTAAATCAGTGTTGAATTTTGTCAGAAGCTTTTTCTGCATCTATTCATATGATCATATGGTTTTTATTCTTCAACTTGTTAGTATGGTGTATCGCATTGATTGATTTGCGTATATTGAAGAATCCTTGCATCCCTTTAATAAACCCCACTTGATCATGGTGTATGTTCCTTTTAATGTGTTGTTGCATTCTGTTTGCTAGTATTCTTTGTTGAGGATTTTTACATCTATTATCATGAACGATATTGATGTGTAATTTTCATTTTTTTGTAGTATCTGTCTGGTTTTGGTATCAGGGTGATGGTGGCCTCATAGAATGAATTTGTGAGTGTTCCTTCCTCTGCAATTTTTGGAAGAGTTTGAGAGGATGGGTGTTAGCTCTTCTCTAAATGTTTGATAGAATTCGCCTGTAGAGCCATCTGGTCCTGGACTTTTGTTTGTTGGAAGATTTTTAATCACAGTTTCAATCTCAGTACTTGTGATTGGTCTGTTCATATTTTCTGTTTCTTCCTGGTTCAGTATTGGAAGGTTGTGCTTTTCTAAGAATGTGTCCATTTCTTCCAGGTTGTCCATTTTATTGGCATACAGTTGCTTGTACTAGTTTCTTATGATGCTTTGTATTTCTGTGGTGCCTGTTGTAACTTCTCCTTTTTCATTTCTAATTTTATTGATCTGAGTCCTCTCCCTTGTTTCTTGATGAGTCTGGCTAAAGATTTATCAATTTTGTTTATCTTATCAAAGAACAAACTTTTAGTTTTATTGATCTTTGCTGTTGTTTTCTTTGTTTCTATTTCATTTATTTCTGCTCTGATCTTTATCATTTATTTCCTTCTACTAATTTTGGGTTTTGTTTTTCTTCTTTCTCTAGTTCCTTAGGTGTAAGGTTAGATTATTTATTTGAAATTTTTCTTATTTCTTGAGGTAGGCTTGTATAGCTATAAAGTTCCCTCTTAGAACTGCTTTTGCTGCATCCCATAGGTTTTGGATCGTCGTGTTTTTGTTGTCATTTGTCTCTAGGTATATTTTGATTTTCCTTTTGATTTCTTCAGCTATCTCTTGGTTATTTAGTAACATATTGTTTAGCCTCCATGTATTTGTGTTTTTTACATTTTTTTCCTGTAATTGATTTCTAATCTCAAAACATTGTGGTCAGAAAAGATGCTTGATGTGGTTTCAGTTTTCTTAAATTTACCAAGGCTTGACTTGTGACCCAGGATGTGCTGTATCCTGGAGAATGTTCCATGTGCCCTTGAGAAGAAAGTGTAATCTGCTGTTTTTGGATGGAATGTCCTATAATTATCAATTAAATCTGTCTGTCTGTTGTGTCATTTAAAGCTAGTGTTTCCTTATTAATTTTCTGTCTGGATGATCTGTCCATTAGTGTAAGTGAGGTGTTACAGTCCCCCACTATTACTGTGTTACTGTCGGTTTTCTCTTTTATAGCTGTTAGCATTTGCCTTATGTATTGAGGTGCTCCTTTGTTGGGTGCATATATATTTATAATTGTTATATCTTCTTGGGTTGATGTAGTGTTCTTACTTGATCATTATGTAGTGTCCTTCCTTGTCTCTTGTAACATTCTTTATTTTAAAGTCTATTTTATCTGATACGAGTATTGCTACTCCAGTTTTCTTTTGATTTCATTTGCATGGAATATCTTTTTCCATCTCCTCATTTTCAGTCTTTATGTGTCCATAGGTCTGAAGTGGGTCTCTTGTAGACAGCATATTTATGGGTCTTGTTTTTGTATCCATTCAGGGAGCCTGTGTCTTTTGGTTGGAGCAATTAATCCATTCACATTTAAGGTAAATATCGATATGTATGTTCCTATGACCATTTTCTTAATTGTTTTGGGTTTGTTTTTGTACATCCTTTTCTTCTCTTGTGTTTCCCACATAGAGAAGTTCCTTTAGTTTTTGTTGTAGAGCTGGTTTGTTGGTGCTGAATTCTCTTAGCATTTGCTTCCTCTGTAAAGCTTTTGATTTCTCTGTTGAATCTGAATGAGATCCTTGCTGGGTAGAGTTATTGGTTGTACGTTCTTCCCTTTCATCACTTTAAATATATCATGCCACTCCCTTCTGGCTTGTAGAGTTTCTGCTGAGAAATTGGCTGTTAACCATATGGGAGTTCCCTTGTATGTTATTTGTTATTTTCCCCTTGTTTCTTTTAATAATTTTTCTTTGTCTTTAATTTTTGTCAATTTGATTACTATGTGTCTTGACCTGTTTCTTCTTGGGTTTATCCTGCCTGGGACTCTCTGCGCTTCCTGGACTTGGGTGGCTATTTCCTTTCCCATGTTAGGGAAGTTTTCGACTGTAATCTCTTCAAATATTTTCTCGGGTCCTTTCTCTCTCTTCACCTTCTGGGACCCCTATAATTCAAATGACGGTGCATTTAATGTTGTCCCAGAGGTCTCATAGGCTGTCTTCATTTCTTCTCATTCTTTTTTCTTTATTCTGTTCCATAGCTGTGAATTCCATCATTCTGTCTTCCAGATCACTTATCCATTCTTCTGCCTCAGTTATTCTGCTATTTATTCCTTCTAGTGTATTTTTAATTTCAATTGTTGTATTGTTCATCTGTGTTCTTTAATTCTTCTTATTTCTGTGAATGTGGTTTTCGTTCCACAGGCTGCAGGATTGTAGTTCTTTCTTCTGCTGTCTACCCTCTGGTGGATGAGGCTTTCTAAGAGGCTTGTGCAAGCTTCCTGATGGGAGGGACTGGTGGTGGGTAGAGCTGGGTGTTGCTCTGGTGCGTAGAGCTCAGTAAAACTTTAATCTCCTTGTGTGCTGAGGGGTGGGGCTGAGTTCCCTCCCTGTTGGGTGTTTGGCCTGAGGTGACCCAGCACTGGAGGCTGCAGGCCCTTTGGTGGGGCTAATTGTGGACTCCGGGAGGGCTCATGCCAAGGAGTACGTCTCAGAAGTTCTGCTGCTAGTTTCCTTGTCCCTGTGTTGAGCCATAGCCACCCACCGCCTCTGCAGGAGACCCTCCAACACTAGCAGGTAGGTCAGGTTCAGTCTCCTGTGGGGTCACTGATCCTTTCCCCTGGGTCCTGATGCACGCACTACTTTGTGTTTTCCCTCCAAGAGTGGAGTCTCTGTTTCCCCCAGTCCTGTCGAAGTCCATTTCATTGCGGCTTCTCCTTTGTCTTTGCATGTGGGGTATCTTTTTTGGTGAGTTCCAGTGTCATCTTGTCAATGACTGTTCAGCAGTTAGTTGTGATTCCACTGCTCTCGCAAGAAGGAGTAAGAGCACATCCTTTGACTCTGCCATCTTGAACCAGTCTCTATGAATTTGTTTCTTAGGGAAGCCTTCAGTCAAACAGAAACATCGCTAATGGAGAGCACGCCTGTAGAAACCCTCTGGCAGTTTCCATTCTGTTTGCCTTCTTTTTACAGAGAATGAACCTGGGCCCAGAGAAACTAAGTAGTAATTTGTTCTGGGTTAGACTGCTACTGAGTTAAAGTCATGATTTGAGCGCAGATCTCTGACTTTCAACTACATGCTTTTCCCATTACGTAATTCTCCTTTTCCTCTACCTCTATCAGTAAGTACCCTTTGATTGTTTGGGTCAGTCAGGAAGAGATATACAAATGAATATCCATAAAAGATATTTTTCAGCTGTGGGAAGAAAGCTAAAACCATGTCAAAAACCTGAATTTAGGTAGTTGTGAAGTGTTGGCAAGAAATCAAAGGAGGCATGGATGATATAACTGAAATTTGATTTTACTTTCCTTTGCTCTTTTGTGGGGGCAACTTCTTTGGCCATCTACTAAGTAAGAGAAAGTGGGGACAACGACCTAAGATATTTTTTCCTGTATTATTGCATAAGGTGGTATGCAAGTTCTTAGTACTGGGTCTGGTATAACATGACAATAGAGTCACTACTGTTTTCTTCAATAAGAAAGAAACATACCTTTTAAACACCCAAGAGAAGTGAAAACATATGTCTACCCAAAAGTTTGTACATAAGTGTTCTGTTCATAGTAGTATTATTCATAATAGCAAAAAGTGGAAACAACCAAAATACCCATCATCCATCAAAATATCCATGATAAATGGATAAATAAGATACATACAGAATATCTGTATAATAGAATTTCATATAGCAGAATATTTTTAAGTAATAACTTTTATTTAAAATGAGAAGGCACTTAGTAAATATATGTTGAACTGGAAATGTTTTACTAATACTTTTTAATTGAAATATAGTTGGTATGCAATATTATGTTAATTTCAGATGTACAGCCTAGTGATTTGTCATTTAAATGCTCTGTGAAATCACCACAATAAGTCCAGTAACTATCTTTAACAATATTACTTCTTCCGTTCCATGAGCACAGTATGTCTTTCCATTTGCTTGTATCATCTTCAGTTTCTCTCATCAGTATCTTAAAATTTTCAGTTATAGGTCTTTTACTTTCTTGGTTAGATTTATTTTTTTGCAGATAAATATCTGTTACATTTTTAATTTAAGTAAGTTTGTGTCAATATATTTCAACATTAGATGTCAGTATTTTAAATTCACAGACCACTGTTTGCTAAAAGATACTTTCATGATTTTTTTTCTTTTTTTCCCTTGGTTAGATTTATTAGCAGGTATTTTATTCTTTTTCATGTTATTGTAAAAGGGATTGTTTTCCTAATTTATGTTTGTTAGTGTGTTATTAGTGTATAGAAATGCAACAGATTTATGTATATTAATTTTGTATCCGGCAAATTTACTGAATCCATATAAATAGTTTTAAGGTAGCGTCCTTAGCGTTTTCTATATATAATATCATGTCATCTGCAAATAGTGACCATTGTACTTGTTCCATTCCAACTTAGATGTGTTTTATTTCTTTTCCTTGTCTGATTGCTGTGGCTAGGACTTCCAATAGTTTGTTGAATAAAAATGTGAGAGTGGGCATCATTACCTTGTTTTTAATCTTAGAGGAAATGCTTTCAGCTTGTCACTGTTGCATATGATATATGCTTTGGGTTTGTCATGTATGGCCTTTATTATGTTGAGGTGTGATCCCTGTATACCCAATTTTTTGAGAGTTTTTATCATGAATGGATGACGAATTTTTTCAAAATCTTTTTTTGCATCTAGTGAGGTGATGATTTTTATCTTTCATTTTGTTAATGTAGTATATCACATTGATTCATTTGAAGTTATTGAATCATCCTTGCATCCCTGGGATAAATCCCATTTCATCATGATGTATGAAACTTTTAATATATTGTTAAACTTGGCTTTCTAATATGATATTGAGGATTTCTGCATCTATATTCATCAGTGATATTGGCCTGTAATTGTTTTGTGTGTGGTGGCTTTATCTGATTTTTGAATCAGGGCTGGCCTTGTCGAATGAATTTGGAAGCATTCCTTAAAGGTTTTTTGGAGTAGTTTGAAAAGGATAGGTGTTTACTCTTCTGTAAATGTTTGGTCGGATTCACCTGTGAAACTGTTTCTGGAATTTTGTCTGTTGGGAATTTTTTGATTACTGATTCAATTTCATTACTAGTGATTGGTCTGTTCAGATTTTCTGTTTCTTCCTTATTCAGTCTTAGAAGATTGTACATTTCTAAGGATGTACCCATTTCTTCTAAGTTATCCAGTTTGTTGGCATTTAATTGTTTGTAGTAATCTCTTATGATCTTTTATATTTCTGTGGTATTGGTTGTAACTTCTCTTTCATTTTTATTTGGGCCTTCTCTTTCTTGATGAGTCTGACTAAAGGTTGATCAATTTTGTTTATCTTTTCAAAGAACCAATCAACCAGTTTATTTTTTTATTTTTTTAGTCTCTATTTCATTTATTTCTACTTGAGTACATATTATTTCCTTTCTTCTACTAAATTTGGGTTTTGTTTGTTCTTCTTTTTCTACTTCCTTCATGTGTGAGGTTAGATTGTTATTTGAGATTTTTTTTTAACTTCCTGAGGTGGGCCTGTATCACTGTAAACTTCCCACTTAGAATTGCTTTTGTGGTGTCCCATAGATTTTGGAATGTTGTGTTTCCATTTTCATTTGTTCAGTTTTTTATTTCTTCAGTAACCCATTCATTGTTTAGTAGCGTATCATTTAGACTCTATATGTTGGGGTTTTTTTTCATCTTTTTCTTCTACTTAATTTCTAGTCTCTTACCATTTTGGTCAGAGAAGATGCTTGATAGGATTTCAGTCTTCTAAAGTTTACTGAGCGTTGTTTCATGGCCTAGCATGTGATCTATCCTGGAGAATGTTCCATGTACACTTAAAAAGAATGTGTATCGTGCTGTTTTTGGATGGAATGTTCTGTATATATCTATAAAATTTATCTAGTCTAATGTGTCATTTAAGGCCAATATTTCTTTATTGATTTTCTGTCTGGATGATCTTTCCAGATGTAAGTTGGGTGTTAAAGTTCTCTACTATTATTCTATTCATGTCAGTTTTTCCCTTTATGTCTGTTAATATTTGCTTTATAAATTTGGGTACACTTATGTTGGGTGCATAGATATTTGCAAGTATTATATTTTTTGTGGGATTGATCCCTTTATTATTATTTAATTCCATTCTTTGTCTCTTGTTACAGTCTTTGTTTTAAAGTCTGTTTTTTCTAATGTAAATATTGGTATCCCAGCTTTCTTTTCATTTCCATTTGCATGGAATATCTTTTCCCATCCCCTCCCTTTCAGTTTGTGTGTGTCTTAAGATCTGATGTAAGTCTCTTATAGCAGTATATACATGGGTCTTCCTCTTTTTAATCCATTCAGACACTGTATGTTTTTTGATTGGAACATGTAATCCATTTTCATTTAAAGTAATTATTAATAGGTATGTATTTTTTTTGTCATTTTATTAGTTTTTTCTGGTTATTTTTGTAGTTCTTCTCTCTTCCTTTCTTCTTCTCTTGCTCTCTTCCCTTGTGATTTGATGAGTATCTTTAGTGTTATGTTTGGCTTCCTGTCTATTTTTTGTGTATCTATTACAGATTTTTGGATTTTGGTTACCATGAGGTTCATATATAACCACCTATATATAGGTACCTATCTTAAGTTAATGATTTCTTAAGCTTGAACACATTCTAACAGCCCTATATTTTTACCACTCCCCACATTTTATGTTTTTGATGTCATATTTTATGTCCTTTAATTTTGTATTCTTATATGGATTATTTTATTACTTTTGTCTTTTAACCTTCCTGCTAGCTTTATAAATGGTTTATCCACTACCTGTACAATATATTAGCCTTTACCAGTGAGATTTTTCCTTTCATAATTTTTAAAATTCTCATTGTGGCCTTTTCTTTTCCACTTAGAGAAGTCCCTTTAACATTTCCTTAAGGCTGGTTTAGTGGTGATGAACTGTGCTAGTGTTTGCTTGACTGTAAAACCCTTTATCTCTTCTTCAATTCTGAATGATAACCTTGCTGGGTAAAGCATTCTTGGTTGTAGGTTTTAAAAATTTTCTTTCAGCACCTTAACTTTATCATGCCACTTTCTTCTGGCATGAAAAGTTCCTACTGAAAAGGTAGCTGATAGTCTTATGGGAGTTCCTTTTTATGTATCTAGTTGCTTTTCTCTCACTGCTTTTAAGATTCTCTCTTTATCTTTAATTCTTGATATTTTAATTACAATGTATTGGTGTGGACCTCTTTGGCTTCATCTTGTTTGGGACTCTCGGTACTTCCTGGTCTTGGATGTTTGTTTTCTTCCCAAGTTAGGGAAGTTTTCAGCTGTTATTTCTTCAAATAAGTTTTCTGCCTTTCTCTCTCTCTTTTCTTCTCTGGGACTCCTATAATGCAAATGTTAGTACACTTGCTGTTGTCCCAGAAGTCCCTTAAGCTGTTCTCATTTTTTTTAATTCTTTTTTTTCTTTTCAGCTTGAGTGATTTCCACTACCCTGTCTTCCGGATCACTGTTCCATATTTCCATATCATCTAATCTACTGTTGATTTCCTCTAGTGTATTTTTCATTTAGTTATTGTATTCTTCAGCTCTGATTGGTTCTTTTTTATATTTTCTAATTCTTCATTGAAGTTCTCATTGTGGTCATCCATTCTTCTCTCAAGATCAGTGATCGTTTTTATGATCATTATTTTGATTCTTTATCAAGTAGGTTGCTCATCTCCATTTCCTTTAGTACTTTTTCTGAGGTTTTTGTCTTATTCCTTCATTGGAACACATTCCTCTGTCTCTTCATTTTGCCTAATTTTCTGAGTTTATTTCTATGTATTTGTATTTCTATGTCCATCACATCTCCCAATCTTGGGAGAATTGGCCTTATGTAGGAATTGTCCTGTGGGGCCCCAAATCACACTCCCCTCTGGCCACCTGAGCTAGATGCTCCCAGAGTGTCCCCTTTGTGAGCTGTGTGTGTGCTTCTGTTGTTATGGGGCCAACTATTATGGGCCTGCTGGTAGGTGGTGTTGTCCCCTAGCCCAGCTGGCTCTGAGGCCCTGCCTTGTTCAGTGGCTGCAGGTGTGCTGAAGGGTGGGGCTGGCTCCTGGTGCATCTGGCCATGCAGTCTGGTTGTGTGTGACTGCTGTGGGCCTGTGGGTGGGTGGTACAGGCCCCCAGTGCTAAAAGGCTAGAGGGGAGATCCCAAAATGACACTTTCCAGCATTGTCTCAGCATGGTAGAGTGAGACCCCCAAAATGGCTGTGCCATCATTGTCTCAGTCCCCAGGGGGAGTCCCAGCTACCACTTGCTTCTCTGGGAGGCTCTTCAGGGTCAGCACATGGGTTTGACCTAGGCGCCTTTGAAATTACTGCTTTTGCTCTGGGAGTCAATATATGTGAGATTTTGTGTGTGCCCTTTAAAAACAGAGTCTCTTATAGCCCTAGGGCTCTCCCAAACATAAGCCTTGCTGGTTTTCAAAGCCTGGCTTACTGGGTGCAGGACCACTGAGCTAGGGAACCTGATTCAGGGCTTGGACCCCTCTCTGGGAGGACCTCTGTGGTTGTGATAGCCCTCCTGTTTCTGGGTTACCAGCCTGGGAGTGTGAGTCCTGACTAGACCACATCTGTGCCCCTCCTACATGTCTGTTTTGGCTTTTCGTTTATATCTTTAGTTGTGGACAATCCTTTCTACTAGTCTTCAGGTCATTCTCATAAACAGTTACTCTGTAAGTAGTTGTAATTTTGGTATGCCTGTGGGAGGATGTGAGTTCAGTGTCTTCTTACTCTTCCATCTTGATCCTTTCCTCCATAATGGAATATTATCCATCAGTAAAAAGGAATGAAGTACTGATAGACACTACAACATGGATGAACCTTGAAAACACTATGATAAGTGAAAGAAGCCAGGCACAAATGATATTCGATGAATCCATTCACATGGAATGTCCAGAATAGGCAGATCTATAGAGATGGAAAGTAAATTGGTGATTATGTAGGGCTTAAGGGCATGGAAGTGGTGGGGAACGGGGAGTGACTGCTGATGAATACAGGCTTTCTTTTTGGGTGAACAAAAATGATTTAAACTTAGGTCATGGTTGTGGCTGGACACTGTGAATACACTAAGCAACATTTTATTTTGTACTTTAAATGGGTGAATTTTGTTATATGAGTTATATCTTGAAATTGTTTTGAAAAGATAAATGTATAAACAAAATATATATAGTCATCGTAGGTCAAAGTAATCTGAAAAACAAAGAAACACCTTTAAAAAATCAATAACAAAATGAAATAAGTAAGACTAACTCTATGTCATGTTGGTAGCTTAGACACACATAGAAGAAATCTTTCAAGTATCTACAAAACTCAGTAATTTGAATGTACATTCCTAGGAGATATATCTTCATGACAAAAAGATAAAAAAGAAAATTAAAACATACTTAATAATCATATTGGTATTGCTACTTTATAATTAATATGTATATGTATTAGGTTCTCATATAATTCATTAATTTCATTACTTATTTTCTTTATCCATAAATAGTTATGTTCATATCTTCTGGAATTATTATTTCAGAGTAAGTGAAAAGAGATACAAATACTGATACTAAATTAGTTAAGGAAAAATCCTTAATCTTAAATTGGATTGTTAATAGCACTGTAGGTTCCTGATGCATTTTTCCCTTTAAAAAATATTTAGTTCCTTGCACTATCCATGGAAAAGTTCCTGGGAATAATATCAACACGGTAGAAATAAATCACTGACCCTGGAGTGAGATCTCTAAATACCTGTTCTTACTAAGACTAGGAGAAACTTTTAGGAGAAATGGCTAATGCCACATCCTGGCAAGAAATGTACAAGATTGCCTTGGGACATCTTATTATGCTGGAAAGCATGAACGTGATCCAAGACCACTGTGGTTGTGTCAGAAGGACTCAGGATACCACTTTGAAAGGGTTGTTACAGGCCAAAGATGGGTATTTGTGCATCAAAAGAATAATGATCCAATGGATTGAAGCAAATGCATTAAAATGCATGAGTTCAAAACAAAACCTGCTGGTCACCTTCAAAGGTTGCTAGGTCACCAAATCATTATTCTAAAAACTGGAAAATAAAATGAACAAAATGAAGCATTTATTTTTCTCTTGCTATACAAACTGTGTAATCAATAATCTTAAGAGAAGAATTTCAGCAAATAAACGCAGAATTATAGAATTAGGAAGTAATCAGCTTGCAACACCTAATGAAATAATGCATTTTGAATGCTAAAACAACTACAAGAAAGATTCATGGGGAACTTTATATCAATACTTGGGAGATTAGGCTGACTGCACCTGAACCTACTGATAAATTTTAAATCACACAAAGAGAGACAGCCAGGGATTATGTGCCTCCTGAAGTGATTTGATCATAAGCATCCAACACCACCAATGATGTATTCATGCCAAGGGAATTTAATTAGGCATGAATTACCATTTTGCAGGAAATATAGAGGATAGAGGAACATGCAAAACAACAATCCCGAGGAAGCAATAAGCCAAGTTCAGAATGGGGGAATTTCGGTAAGATAAATGAGCCAGGTTCTTTATCAAATAAATGGCAAGTAATAAAGAGGGTAAAAAATTTTCTGGGGCTTCCCTGGTGGTGCAGTGGTTGAGAGTCTGCCTGCCAATGCAGGGGACACGGGTTCGTGCCCCGGTCCGGGAAGATCCCACATGCCGCGGAGCTGCTGGGCCCGTGAGCCATGGCCACTGAGCCTGCGCGTCCGGAGCCTGTGCTCCGCAACAAGAGAGGCCGCGATAGTGAGAGGCCCGCGTACCGCAAAAAAAAAAAAAAAATTTCTGTTATTGATTAAAAGGTGAACTTCTCAACTAAATGCAATTTGTAGATCTTGATTAAATTCTGAGGAAATTACAGTAGTCTGAATACGAACTACTTCATGAAATGTTTCTTGCTCTATCACAGTAACTGTTGGGCATGGAGAGGTTAACAATCTGCCAGGGACGTTATATATAGTATTATTGATAGGTTTACGTGTTAGGCTAGGCAACTTCTAAGATTCCTCTGGGGTTTTTGGTTTTTTGTTTTTAATTTTAACTTAGGGTTCCTTGGATTTTTTTTTAACATCTTTATTGGAGTATAATTGCTTTACAATGGTGTGTTAGTTTCTGCTGTATAACAAAGTGAATCAGCTATACATATACATATAACCCCATAGCTCCTCCCTCTTGCATCTCCCTCCCACCCTCCCTATCCCACCACTCTAGGTGGTCACAAAGCACCGAGCTGATCTCCCTGTGCTATGTGGCTGCTTCCCACTAGCTATCTGTTTTACATTTGGTAGTATATATAAGTCCATGCCACGCTCTCACTTCATCCCAGCGTATCCTTACCCCTCCCCGTGTCCTGGAGTCCATTCTCTACGTCTGAATCTTTATTCCTGTCCTGCCCATAGGTTCGTCAGAACCATGCTTTTTTTTTTTCTTTTTAGATTCCATATATATGTGTTAGTATACGGTATTTGTTTTTCTCTCTCTGACTTAACTTCACTCTGTATGACAGACTCTGGGTCCATCCACCTCACTACAAATAACTCAATTTTGTTTCTTTTTATGGCTGAGTAATATTCCATTGTATGTATGTGCCACATCTTCTTTATCCATTCATCTGTAGATGGACACTTAAGTTGCTTCAATGTCCTGACTATAGTAAATAATGCTGAAAAGAACATTGTGGTACATGACTTTTTGAATTACAATTTTCTCTGGGTATGTGCCCAGTAGTGGAATTGCTGGGTTGTATGGTAGTTCTATTATTAGTTTTTTAAGGAACCTCCGTAGGGTTCTCCATAGTAAGTGTACCAATTTACTTTCCCAACAACAGTGCAAGAGGGTTCCCTTTTCTCCACACCCTCTCCAGCATTTATTGTTTGTAGATTTTTTGATGATGGCCATTCTGACTGGGGTGAGGTGATACCTCATTGTAGTTTTGATTTGCATTTCTCTAATGATTAGTGATGTTGAGCATCCTTTCATCTGTTTGTTGGCAATCTGTATATTTTCTTTGGAGAAATGTCTATTTAGGTCTTCT
>NC_041233.1:11930487-11932702 GCF_002837175.3 Physeter macrocephalus | reverse complement strand
TCTGGCCTTACATTTAGGTCTTTAATCCATTTTGAGTTTATTTTTTTGTATGGTGTTAGGAAGTGTTCTACTTTCATTCTTTAACATGTAGCTGTCCAGTTTTCCCAGCACCACGTGTTGGAGAGGCTGTCTTTTCTGTATTGTATATTCTTGCCTCCTTTATCAAAGATAAGGTGACCATATGTGCTTGGTTTTATATCTGGGCTTTTTATTCGGTGTTTTTTGTGTTTCCATACAAATTGTGAACTTTTTTGTTCTAGTTCTGTGAAAAATGCCAGTGGTAGTTTGATAGGGGTTGCATTGAATCTGTAGATTGCTTTGGGTAGTATAGTCATTTTCACAATGTTGATTCTTCCAATCCAAGAACATGGTATATCTCTCCATCTTTTTGTTTCATCTTTGATTTCTTTCATCAGTGTCTTATAGTTTTCTGCATACAGGTCTTATGTCTCCTAAGGTAGGTTTATTCCTAGGTATTTTATTCTTTTTTTCGCAGTGGTGAATGGGAGTGTTTCCTTATTTTCTCTTTCAGATTTTTCATCATTAGTGTATAGGTGAATGCAAGAAATTTCTGTGCATTAATTTTGTTATCTGCTACTTTACCTAATTCGTTGATTAGCTCTAGTAGTTTTCTGGTAGTGTCTTTAGGATTATTTATGTATAGTATCATGTCATCTGCAAACAGTGACAGCTTTACTTTTTCTTTTCCAATTTGGATTCCTTTTATTTCTTTTTCTTCTCTGATTTCTATGGCTAAAACTTCCAAAACTATGTTGAATAATAGTGGTGAGACTGGGCAACCTTGTCTTGTTCCTGATCTTAGTGGAAGTGGTTTCATTTTTTTATCATTGAGAACGAAGTTGGGTGTGGATTTGTCATATATGGCCTTTATTATGTTTGTGGTACATTCCCTCTATTCCTACTTTCTGGAGTGTTTTTTTTATCATAAATGGGTGTTGAATTTTGTCCAAGCTTTTTCTGTATCTATAGAGACGATCATGTGGTTTTTCTCCTTCAGTTTGTTAATATGGTGTATCACATTGATAGATTTGCGTATATTGAAGAATCCTTGCATTCCTGGGATACCCCCCACTTGATCATGGTGTATGATCCTTTTAATGTGCTGTTGGATTCTGTTTGCTAGTATTTTGTTGAGGATTTTTGCATCTATGTTCATAAGTGATATTGGCCTGTAGTTTTCCTTCTTTGTGACACCTTTGTCTGGTTTTGGTATCAGGGTGATGGTGGCCTCATAGAAAGTGTTTGGGAGTGTTCCTCCCTCTGCTATATTTTTAAGAGTTTGAGAAGGATAGGTGTTAGTTCTTCTCTAAATGTTTGATAGAATTCGCCTGTGAAGCCATCTGTTCCTGGGCTTTTGTTTGTTGGAAGATTTTTAATCACAGTCTCAATTTCAGTGCTTGTGATTGTTCTGTTTATATTTTCTATTTCTTCCTGGTTCAGTCTTGGAAGGTTGTGCTTTTCTGAGAATGTGTCCATTTCTTCCAGGTTGTCCATTTTATTGGCATAGAGTTGCTTGTAGTAATCTATGATCCTTTGTATTTCTGCAGTGTCAGTTGTTACTTCTCCTTTTTCATTTCTAATTCTGTTGATTTTAGTCTCTCCCTTTTTTTCTTGATGAGTCTGGTTAATGGTTTATCAATTTTGTTTATCTTCTCAAAGAGCCAGCTTTTAGTTTTATTGATCTTTGCTATAGTTTTCTTCATTTCTTTCATTTATTTCTGATTTGATCTTTATGATTTCTTTTCTTCTGGTAACTTTGGGGTTTTTTTGTTCTTCTTTCTCTAATTGCTTTAGGTGTAAGGTTAGGTTGTTTATTTGAGATGTTTCTTGTTTGTTGAGGTAGGATTTTATTGTTATAAACTTCCCTCTTAGAACTGCTTTTGCTGCATCTGATAGGTTTTTGGTCATTGTCTTTTCATTGTCATTTGTTTCTAGGTATTTTTTAATATCCTCTTTGATTTCTTTAGTGACCTCTTGGTTATTAAGCAGTGTATTGTTTAGCCGCCACGTGTTTGTATTTTTTACAGATTTATTCCTGTAATTGATGTCTAGTCTCATAGCGTTGTGGTCAGAAAAGAGTCTTACTTGATACGATTTCAATTTTCTTAAATTTACCAAAGCTTGATTTGTGACCCAAGATATGATCTATCCTGGAGAATGTTCCATGAGCACTTGAGAAGAAAGTGTATTCTGT
>NC_041233.1:11928130-11929005 GCF_002837175.3 Physeter macrocephalus | reverse complement strand
CATTTTAATGTGTCTTTTAAAGCTTGTGTTTCCTTATTTATTTTCATTTTGGATGATCTGTCCACTGGTGAAAGTGGCATGTTTAAGTTCCCTACTATGATTGTGTTTCTGTCGATTTCCCCTTTTATGGCTGTTAGTATTTGCCTTAGGTATTGAGGTGCTCCTATGTTGGGTGCATAAGTATTTACAATTGTTATATCTTCTTCTTGGATTGATCCCTTGATCATTACGTAGTGTCTTTCTTTGTCTCTTGTAATAGTCTTTATTTTAAAGTCTAGTTTGTCTGATATGAGAATTGCTACTCCAGCTTTCTTTTGATTTCCATTTGCATGGAATATCTTTTTCCATCCCCTCACTTTCAGTCTGTATGTGTTCCTATCTCTGAAGTGTCTCAAGAGTAGACAGCATATATACGGGTCTTGTTTTTGTATCCATTCAGCCAGTCTATGTCTTTTGGTTGAAGCATTTAAGCCATTTACATTTAAGGTAATTATAGATGTGTATGTTCCTATTACCATTTTCTTAATTATTTTGGGTTTGTTATTGTAGGTCTTTTCCTTGTCTTGTGTTTCCTGCCTAGAGAAGTTCCTTTAGCATTTGTTGTAAAGCTGATTTGGTGGTACTGAATTCTCTTGGCTTTTGCTTGTCTGTAAAGTTTTTAATTTCTCTGTCCAATCTGAATGAGATCCTTGCTGGGTAGAGTAATCTTGGTTCAAAGATTACTTTCAGGTTTTTCCCTTTCATCACTTTAAATATGTCCTGCCACTCCCTTCTGGCTTGCAGAGTTTCTGCTGAAAAATCGGCTGTTAACCTTATGGGGATTCCCTTGTATGTTATTTGTTGTTTTTCCCTTGCTGCTTTTAATATTTTTTCTT
>NC_041233.1:11919813-11927900 GCF_002837175.3 Physeter macrocephalus | reverse complement strand
GTCAAATATTTTCTCAGTCCCTTTCTTTTTCTCTTCTTATTCTGGGACCCCTATAATTCGAATGTTGGTGCATTTAATATTGTCCCAGAGGTCTCTGAGACTGTCCTCAATTCTTTTCATTCTTTTTTCTTTATTCTGCTCTGCAGTAATTTCCACTATTTTATCTTCAAGGTCACTTATCCGTTCTTCCTCGGTTATTCTGCTATTGATTCCTTCTGGAGAATTTTTAATTTCATTTATTGTGTTGTTCATAATTGTTTGTTTGCTCTTTAGTTCTTCTAGGTCCTTGTTAAATGTTTCTTGTATTTTTTCCATTCTATTTCCAAAATTTTGGATCCTCTTTACTGTCATTACTATAAATTCTTTTTCAATTAGACTGCCTATTTCCTCTTCATTTGTTAGGTCTGGTGGGTTTTTACCTTGCTCCTTCATCCGCTGTGTGTTTGTCTTCTCATTTTGATTAACTAACTGTGTTTGGGGTCTCGTTTCACAGGCCACAGGTTCGTAATTCCCGTTATTTTTGGTGTTTGCCCCCAGTGACTAAGATTGGTTCAGTGGGTTTTGTAGGCTGTCTGGTGGAGGGGACTAGTGCCTGTCTTCTGGTGGATTAGGCTGGATCTCGTATTTCTGCTGGGCAGGTGGTGTGCTTTGGGGTGTCTGTGAGCTTATTATGATTTTAGGCAGCCTCTCTGGTAATGGGTGGTGTTGTGTTCCTGTGTTGCTAGTTGTTTGGCATAGGGTGTCCAGCACTCTAGCTTGCTGGTCATTGAGTGGAGCTGCGTCTTAGCGCTGAGATGGTGATCTCCGGGAGATCTTTTGCCGTTTGATATTACGTGGAGCCGGGACTTCTCTGGTGGACCAATGTCCTGGTCTCTTGCCTCCTCGGCTCTCCCACCTTAGAGGCACAGGCCTGACACCCGGCCGGACCACCAAGACCCTGTCAGCCACATGGCTTAGAAGAAAAGGGAGGAAAAAAGAAAGAAAGAAAGAAAGAAAGAAAATAAGTAAATAAAACAGTTAAGAAAAATTTTTAAATTAAAAAGTAATTAAAAAAGAAAAAGAAAGAAGAGAGCAACCAAACCAAAAAACAAATCCACCAATTATAACAAGCACTAAAAACTATACTAAAAAACCCAAAACAAACGAACAAAAAAACAGGCAGAGCCGTAGCACAGATGGTAAAAGCACAGCTTTACAGATAAAATCACATAAAGAAGCATATACAAACACACTCACGAAAAGAGAAAAATGAGAAAAATGTATATATTGTTGCTCCCAAAGTCCAATGCCTCAATTTTGGGATGATTCATTGTCTATTGAGGTATTCCACAGATGCAGGGCACATCAAGTTGATTGTGGAGATTTAATCCACTGCTCCTGAGGCTGCTGGGAGAGATTTCCCTTTCTCTTCTTTGTTCGCATGGCTCCTGGGGTTCAGCTTTGGATTTGGACCCACCTCTGTGTGTAGGTTGCCTGAGGGCGTCTGTTCTTTGTTCAGACAGAAGGGGTTTAAGGAAGTGGCTGATTAGGGGGCTCTGGCTCACTCAGGCAGGGGGGAGGGAGGCGTACAGAGTGCGGGGCAAGCCTGCAGCGGCAGAGGACAGCATGACGTTGTACCAGCCTTAGGCACGCCGTGTGTCCTCCCAGGGAAGTTGTCCCTGGATCACGGGACCCTGGCAGTGGTGGCCTGCACAGGCTTCTGGGAGGGGAGGTGTGGATTGTGACCTGTGCTTGCACACAGGCTTCTTCGTGGCTGCAGCAGCAGCGTTAGCATCTCATGCCCATCTCTGGGGTCCGCGCTGATATCCACGGCTTGCGCCCATCTCTGGAGCTCATTTAGGCGGTGCTCTGAATCCCCTCTCCTCATGCACCCTGAAACAATGGTCTCTCGCCTCTTCGGCAGGTCCAGACTTTTTCCCGGACTCCCTCCCGGCTAGTTGTAGCTCACCAGCCCCCTTCAGGGTGTGTTCACGCAGCCAACCCCAGTCCTCTCCCTGGTATCGGACCTCCGAAGCCCAAGCCTCAGCTCCCAGCCCCGACCCGTCCTGGCCAGTGGTGAGCAGATAAGTCTCTTGGGTTGGTGAGTGCTGGTCGGCACCAGTCCTCTGAGCAGGAATCTTTCCTCTTTGCCCTCCACACCCCTGTTGCTGCGCTCTCCTCGTGGCTCCAAAGCTTCACCCCCGCTACCCCCTTTCTCCGCCAGTGAAGGGGCTTCCTAGTGTATGGAAACTTTTCCTCCTTCACAGCTCCCTCCCAGAGGTGCAGGTGCTGTCCCTATTCTTTTGTCTCTGTTTTTTCTTTTTTCTTTTGCGTTACCCAGGTACGTGGGGAGTTTCTTGCCTTGTGGGAAGTCTGAGGTCTTCTGTCAGCATTCAGTAGGTGTTCTGTAGGAGTTGTTCCACATGTAGATGTATTTCTGATGTATTTGTGGGGAGGAAGGTGATCTCCACATCTTACTCTTCTGCCATCTTGAAGGTCTCCGATTCCTTTGTTTTTGAAGGTACTGATCCCAAAGTTATTTGAAGAAAACTACCCAACAGGAAATGTACACAAGTGTGGTAGATTTTGTTTCCAAAGATGGTTACAACTATATCTCATTCCACGTGCTCTTTTGCAAGGAGACCTTTCCAGTCACCCATTGAGAAGCAAAGCCTGTTTCTCTGCTGCTTGATTCTGAGCTGGCCTTGTGACTTGCTTTGGTAAACAGAATGTGTTGAAAGCAGGGCTGTGTAACTTCCAACTCTGGACCTTACGAGAGTGTCTGCTTCATCCTTCTTAGAGCCCTGAACTACCATTTAAGGAGATCCAGCTACCTTACTGGAGAGATCAGTTAGAGAGATGCCCATCCATACCCAAACTGTTCCAGGCATCCCAAGTGAGTGACCAGATATGTCAGTGAAGCCGTCTTGGGCAATAAAACCTCAGCTATTTCAGCATTGCAATTAAGCATAGTGTACAACTGATCCATCAGCTGAATGCAACCAAGGGAATGACCCCAGCTGATGCTACAAGGTGAAGAAAAAGTACTCAACTGAACTGTATCTGAATTCTTGAGCAAATATAATGGTCTTTCCTTTAAGTTACTAATTTGGGAGTAGTTTGCAATGCAGTAACATTGCATTAGAAAATATGATGTACACGTGATAAAACAACCAGATGTACTGGTCTCTGTGAGTCTTTAACCTATACTTAAAGCCTGATTTAAACCCCACAAAAAAATGCCGATAAACTAATGCACACAGTTTACATATTGAACCAATAAGGGTTTGCTTCACTATTCCACTAGCTACAGATATGTGAAGTTTGAGGAAAGAGTCATAACACTGAATCCAAAGACACCCTGCAAGGACTTACTCTTTGGGTTTGAGTGAGTGAGATGGTCCCTACCTGGATTAATCTTAAGTCTTACACAATAGCACACAGTTGAGAGGAACAGAGACATGGCTATAAAATAGACTTCTCTTTCTGGTGTGTTGAGATGTTGGGACATTAACACTATACAGTTTTCTTTTTTTCTTTTATTTCTCAAAAAGAGAAAGATGTGGGTATTAAATAATATCATAGGATTTAGAAAAATTTCCAAGGACAAAAAAAATACAGTTCTCTATATTTAAGGAACCATGACCATGTGTACTTTCATTTCTAGTATTCTCACCCATATTATCCAGGTGAAATACCACATGATGTTATATTCTTAGTGGCGGTGGTTGTTGTCGTCATCATCATCACCACCATAATCATCCTCCATTTCAGGAAGGAGGATCCAGGTGGGATGTAATGAATCCAAAGAGAGAAGATAAGGATGCAGAGAAGGGGACATAACAAAGGAAGAGAAGAGGTGGAGAAAGGAATGGAATGATAACACTCGGTAAAGAGTGAGAGAGGTGGTGGTGGGGGTAATATCATAAAAATAAAGTGGCATAAGATTTGCAAAACAATTTGCTGATTATAAAGAACATTAATGTATGTTATCTAAGTTAATCTTTTTAATACTTGCTAATGTTTTATTATCCACATTATGTAGATGAGGAAATATAGAGTTGAAAGAATACAACTGATCATTAATTTTTTCCATTAAAAATATTTACTGAATGCATACTTTGTGCCAGTCACCATGCTGAGTGCTGGAAATATAATTGTTAGGAAAATAAACATGCTATCTGCACTTAAAACTGAAAGTCTAGTAGAGGTAAAAAGTATTATTCAAATAATCATAAAAACAACTATAAAACTGCAACCAATTCCAGGAACATGGTACTATGGAAACGCAGAATAAAAAGGTTTGATCCAGTCAGATAATGATGATGACAGGTTTTTAAGGCAAACAAATTGCAGTTACCTTGCTCGAATCTGTCTTATGAATATATTTCACCCAGGTATGGTTGTACATTAAGTAATCAATAACCACTTTCAAACCACTCTTACTTTTTTTAATTAAACGAGTTTTCCAAGGAAGAAATGAAAATTTTGCTTTATTTCTTTTTATTTTATTTTTTTAGTTTTTTTTTAAATTGGAGTATATTTGCTTTAAAATGTTGTGTTAGTTTCTGCTGTACAGAGAAGTGAATCAGCTATATGTATACATACATATGTCCCCTCCTTCTTGGACCTCTCTCCCTCCACCATTCCACCCATCTAGGTCAGCACAGAGCACCAAGCTGAGCTCCCTGTGCTATACAGCAGGTTCCCACTAACTATCTGTTTTACACATGGTAGTGTATTTATGTCAATCCTAATCTCGCAATTCATCTCACCCTCCTCTTCCCCTGCCACCGTGTCCACACGGCTGTGTCTGCGTTTCTATTCCTGCCCTGCAGATAGGTTCATGCATAGCACTGTGTGCTTCTGATGCCATGATTTATTGTATCAGGAGTCTATACTTTGTAACCTTTAGTCAACAACTAGCTAACAAGGTTGCCTGGGGAGGTGGAGGCTGGTGGAGCCCACTTTAGTCATGAGAATTTAACCACCACTTACTTGCTCAGCTCTGAAAGTACCACTCATAGCTTGTCAGCTAGGAGATGATTAAAGTCTGTGCCTCTAATCCCTAGGGTATCCCTTGTTTTAGACTTCTTGGTGTAAATGTTAGCTTTATGCACTACCAGATAGAAGAGGCTGTGATCAGATAAGAATTGTATTCACAGACTTCAGCTCTAGAGGAAAAGCATACAATATAACCACTGAACATCCAGTAGTACTTGTACTCTAAGGACATAAAACCCAAATGAATACCATCTTCTCAAATAACCTGAAATGGTTTGTTTGTTAATTCATTAATTCTTCTAAGATCTCATGACCAAGGTTGAAAAGAATAAACAGGAAAGTAAAAATACAAAGAGTTGAATTGATGCCCTCTAGTTTCCCCAGATTGAACAGGAACCAGTTGTGAAGCTCCTTTTTCTAAATATAGACACTTTACAAGGACTTCTGAATGAAATGGCCACATTTGTCCTTTCCTAGAAATGTACATTTTTATCATAAGTTCTAATTACTCATTTTGATACTTTCTCTTCCTTTGACATTTAATTTGGGAATCTTTGTATTTCGATATCCCTTGCTTTGATTATTACGTAAAATTGGAGTTTGGGCATTTTATAATACTTTTGTATTATTTTGATAAATAATAATTCCAGGTGACAATATTTGAACATATGTTTCAACACTACTATCTTTCATTCCATCCTGTAGTAGCTTGTGTTCTCATATCCATCTGGTCTCCCCCCAGTAAATTCTTAGATATCTTACAGATATTGATTTCTTTTTAAATTCTATTGTGGTCAGAAAACATGCTTTGTATAATTTATTTCCTTTATTGTTGAACATACCATGTACACTTGAAAATAATGTGTATTCTGTAGTTATTGGGGGTATCACGTAAGTCCAGGTAATTCATATCACTTTATATCTTTATCGAATTTTGCCTAGATCTATTAAATGCCGAAAGGAGGGTGTTGATATCTCTTACTATGATAATGAAATTGTCTGTTTATGTCTCCCTTTAATTCTGTCAATTTTTGCTTCATATACAGTTGATCCTTGAACAACCCAGGTTTGAACTGTGTGGGTCCACTTATATACAGATATTTTTTCCAGTAAATATATAGTACAGTACTACATGATCTACGGTTGGTTGAATCCACAGATGCGGAACTGCAGGTGCCAAGCACCAACTATAAAGCTATACACAGAATTTCAACTGCTCTGGGTCAGCGCCCCTGCATTATTCAAGGGTCCACTGTATTCTGAAACTCTATTATTAGGTATACACATACTTATGATTGTTATTTCTTACAAGCTTTATCATTATGAAATGTCCATTTTATCTCTGGTTGTATTCTGTCTTAAAGCTTATTTTATCGGGTATTGAGTCCCTCCAGCTTTCTGATGCTTACTGTTTGCATAGTAAATTTTTCCCATCCATTTACTTTCAACCTATTTGTGTCTGTATTTTAAAGTTCATTCTTGTAGAGAGCGTATATTTGTGCCTTTTTGGGTTAATCCTTTATGGTTTTTTGCTAATTTTTAATTGGATCATTTAGTTCATTGACATTTATTGTAATTATTGATATGATTGAATTTGGATCTCATATTTTATTATTTGATTTTTGCTTTTCCCTTCTGTTTCGTTTTCCTTTGTTTCTCCTTTGCTACCTTCTTTTAGATTACTTGAATTTTTTTAGAATTCCATTTTAGTTTATTTATTGACTTTTTAGCTATATTTCTAAATATAGACAGTAAACATTTTACAATATGCTTAGAGTTAACATTATTTTGTATGAAATGTAGTAATCTTGTACCTATATAGGCCATTTATTGTAACTCTCCTTCCTTTATACTGTAGGCATCATTATTAAATCTACAGAATTAAACCCCATAACACAATGGTATAATTTTTTTAAATAGTCATTTATTTTAATAAATAAGAGGAGAATATAGTCTTCTATATTTACCAATATATTTACAGTTTCAGGTTTTTTTCACTTCTTCCTCAAGTTCTGAGCTTCCATCTGATTTTGCAACCCTCCTACCCCCACCTCAGATACTCATAGCTACTTTCTACTGGCTGTGGTTGTCCTCGACTTTGTCCTCTGGTTCTTCGTGCCAGAGACAGTATGGGTTTTCTGCGGAGTTTTAGTCACTCCATGAAGTGCCTGCTGTGGCTTGACCCCAAGCTAAAAGCTTTTCTTTGCCTTGCTAATTTTTACTCATTGATCAAGACTCAGATTAATCATCAACTTTTCCAAGAAGTTTCTTTGAATTCTAGATCCACCTGAATGTGTCCATGAGTTTGAAATGCATTTGGCTTCATTTAACAGGAAATCATACTACAGTGACTTGAACAAAACCAGGTTGGATTTCCTTACCTAATATGAAATTTAGAGGTAGCCGATTCAAAGCTGATATGGCTGCTCACTTAGGGAATTAGGGACCTAGGTTTTTCCCTATCTGTTTTTACTTCTGTCTGCATAAAGCTTTTGCCCTTATTGTCTCAAGATGAAAGCTATATACCTAGACATTACATTCATTTCTGGGATAGGAGAAGAGGCAAGGATAATTAGTAGGGTGACCAACTCAACCCATTTTGCCTGGAACTTTCTCATTTTTAACACTGAAAGCCACAAGTGTCATTAGTTGAACCAAAAAAATCGCATGAGAGTCACCCATGATTTTTGTGTTTCATGTTTAGAAAATATCCTTGGGATTACAAAATAGCAACCAGAGCCTGCTCATCTTTCTGCAGAGATAGGATCTGACCAAGCTGTGGTCATGGCTCCTGTTTACCATTTTGCATCATTATTTGACATAGCTAGATTCCCTAGCTTATGGCATTAACAGTCTAGTTGATTATCTCCAGAGAATGCTATTCCAGAATTTACATAAGTAACTTATTCCTAGGATCTTTCTCTAAGAATGGCTTAGTTAAATATTATCACTTATGGTTATTTTACCAAGTTTTTAAAGTAGTAGTTCAATATTTGTGTTACAAAACAAAGTGTATCTGGTAAAAAGCAAAATCAAAATACATATTGCTAGGGGCTTCCCTGGTGGCGCAGTGGTTGAGAGTCCGCCTGCCGATGCAGGGGACA
>NC_041233.1:11918170-11919697 GCF_002837175.3 Physeter macrocephalus | reverse complement strand
CGGAGCGGCTGGGCCCGTGAGCCATGGCCGCTGAGCCTGCGCGTCCGGAGCCTGTGCTCCACAATGGGAGAGACCACAACAGTGAGAGGCCCGCGTACCGCAAAAAAAAAAAAAAAAAAAAAAAAAAGTACATACTGCTTTAATGTTTTCAAATGTAAGTAAATAAAACCACATAAGCTCAAAGAAATCTTAAAGTTCTGATAGATCCAATTAATAAATCAAAAAGTTGAAATACAGATATACTGAAATTAAAACACAGGATTATTTATATTTATGTTAAACATAGTAGAACAAAATATAAATATTGTTTTAGAAAGGAAACATATGTCTTTTATGTGGGTGAAGTTCTTTTAATTAGACTTTCTTTTATCAGAGGAGTTGGAGGAATCCAACAAATCATCAGTATTAGTTATGAATTCCAAGGAAATTAAAATGTATTTCTAGCCTGTTCATTACTTGCTTTTTCCAAGGCATAAAATAGCATTTCATAGCCTAAGGAGCAGAATATAGATCTTTCCATGGTAAACATAAGACTACATAATCTGGCTAATGATCATGTAAGATTTTATATAACCTGATATTATGTAAGCGTAGTTAGGGATGTGTAGCATGTGTACAGTGTTGTAAAAACACAAAACAAACATAACAACCATTAGCATTTTCTTTTTCCTTGCCTCATTTTTTTCTTCCCAGTTTTTCTATGAACCAGTGATTGCAAAGAGTGAATACTAGTAAAATAACCCTTACCTTTTTTTTGATTTAATTTTTATTTTACATTGGAGTATAGTTGATTTATAATCTTGTGTTAGCTTCAGGTGTATAGCAAAGTGATTCAGTTACACATATACATGTACCTATTCTTTTTCAGATTCTTTTCCCACTTAAGTTATTACAGAATATTGAGTAGAGTTCCCTGTACTATACAGTAGGTCCTTGTTGATTATCTATGTTATATATGGTAGTGTGTATATGTTAAATCACAAACTCCTAATTTTTTTTATCTTTACTGGAGTATAATTGCTTCACAATACTGTGTTAGTTTCTGTTGTACACCAAAGTGAATCAGCCATATGCAGACATATGTCCCCATATTCCCTCCCTTTTGAGCCTCCCTCCCATCCTCCCTATCCCACGCCTCTAGGTGGTCACAAAGCACCGATCTGATCTCCCTGTGCTATGCTGCTGCTTCCCACTAGCTATCTATTTTACATTTGGTAGTGTATATATGTCGATGCTACTCTCACTTTGCCCCAGCTCCCCCCCACCACCCCGTGCCCTCAAGTCCATTGTCTATGTCTACAGCTTTATTACTGCCCTGCAACTAGGTTCATCAGTACCATATATATGCGTTATATTAGTTAGCATACGGTATTTGTTTTTCTCTTTCTGACTTACTTCACTCTGTATGACAGATTCTAGGTCCATCCACCTCACTACAAATAACTCAATTTCATTTCTTTTTATGACTAATATTCCATTGTATATATGTGCCATATCTTCTTTATCCATTCATCTGTCGATGGACAC
>NC_041233.1:11888261-11917882 GCF_002837175.3 Physeter macrocephalus | reverse complement strand
CGGAAAGCACCAAGGTATGGGATCAGAAGGGCACAAACAACTGATGGTTGCAAGGCAAATTTATTAACAAAGCATAGTCATATATATACCCCTAAAGCAGGGACTTTGCACAGTCATTGTGCCCTAACGCAGAAACTTTGCATAAACATTGTTCTATAGAAGGGGTTTTTCGTCTAGGCTCAGTCGCCACCATATCTGTATCAGCGGGTTTATTGCTTGTTCCACAAAGGCACCACCTTCCCCTCCAGGGTTGCTTTTCCTAGCTTTAGGGAACAACCAGAGACTCTCAGTATCTGAGCAGGTCCCTGGAGCGATCTGGCCAAAGGCCATCTCCTTTTTTAAGGTCATACCATAAAGTCCAGGATACATACCAAGGAGAGTACAATCGGGCCCTGAGGCTTAGGAGGGTCTTAATGGCGCATTCCTCAGAGGGCAATGCTCGCCACACAGGGAAGCCCCCGCCCACTTTTTAATTGTCTTGGCAAACTCCGAATTTTTAATGAAGGTACTTTTCATACATTTTCTCTTATGCCTAAGAATTATTTGATAGAAGTGTCTCTCAACTGTGTTTCAGCAATGTAAAATATGTTTTTTCATGTAAGTGAAACCAAGTAATTCTTTTTAATGCTAAGGGTCCTTTGGGCCAGAAATGAGTTATATATTTAGCAATACTGCCTGACCCCAAGACTCCCATGGAGCCATTCCTCTGACTTCAGTTGCCAAATTAACATAAGAATGTAATTGTCTTGCCTGAAGGACTTGGGAATAAACCCTGCTAGAAAGCTTGGTTTAGACATGTGGAGGTATTTGAACAGAATGTGGCCTTCCTCAGTAAATTTTAACAAGTGATTAATTGAGGATATATGAGAGTTCCCAATTATATAGCCTCATTGGTGACTCCTATCTCAAATCCAGGCCATCCCTTCCTGTCAGCCCTATGCCACAGCCTGGTCCAGGCCCAGAGAGCTTTCACTCTTCTCAGATTGTTAAATTTAAGTCTCGAATTCAGTCCTCTACTTCCAAATCCAACTCTATTTTGAACGCATGGTTTCAGATATCATCATGTCTCCCCAGTCAGTGCTCTTAACTACTAAGCTATTCTTTTCTCAATGTCCCTATATTTTCAGTTCTCTATTAATAATGAAGAGAAATATCATTTAGGAACTGTCTGAACTTTTCGCAGCTACAGATAGCTCAAACAGCAGAAATGCTGTACAGTAATTATACTGGTACAAGGCATGTTCAACTCCAAGTGGTCTAACATGCAAAGATTAGGTGATCTTTCTATCACATCAAGACAGTACAATGTTATGGAATCTCCTTTAGTGAGTTATTCTTATTGTGAAATGGCTCTATTTCATCAGAACTTCTCTCATGCCTACCATCATTGGATAGGTGCCAGCACAACCAAGACTTTATCTTTGCCGTCTATCATTTTACATTAGCCTAATAGCACAAAGCAGCCAGTTCCCATGTATAAGAGCCAAGCAGCCACACACAGAAAATAAATACATAATACTATAACTTTCCTGTTTATATTTACCTTTTACCACATCTTTATATCAGTGCATACCTCTAAGTAAACTCTAAGTAATGTCAAAGAAGGCATCTTTTATCTCATAGCATATGGAAGGGGTAGAAATTAGGAAGACTAAAAATTAGTAAGGTGGGTAAGTGAGGGCAAAATATTATCAACTGGTGGAAACTTCAGTTTTACAAACATGTCTATGGATTCATAGTCGCTTTGTAGAGAAGGATCTTGTGGTGACTCAGATATGATCAACATAAACTCAAAGCCCAGTCCAGGTGTATGATAAGTATTCAGTAAATGCTTATGAAGTAATATGGTTGGCTGAAGAATAATACTTTCATTTTCCATTTGAAAATGGTGTTTATGTGGACTGAAGAGTAGAATTTACTGTTAAGACAGGTAGAGTAGAAAGGATGGATTCAGTCTTTGCCGTTTACTAGTGATGTAGCTTCGAGCAAGTCATTTCACCTCTCTGGACTCAGTTACCTTGTCTGAAAATGGAGACTAAAATCCTTCTCACAGAGTGTAGTGTGAAAAAATATAAAATGAGAGAAATTTCTTTTAAAAGCCTAAAATACACACAACAGTGAAATGTTTTTTTGGTTAGAACAGTAAGAAAATAGGTTTAAAGTTTTATCTAATAATAAAGATTCCCTGAAGTCTTTTTACACTTATAATGTTGATCACATAAAAAACATTGTCTTAAAATTCATTGGAATCTTAGATATCAGATTTTAGTTTAACATCCTTGTTTTACAGTCAAAGAATCTAACGACTAGTGATGATAAGTTCATTGTTCAAATGTATGAGCTGTATTTGTTTTTGTGTTAGGATCCCTTTTTCCCTAGTTGGAAAGAATCATTCTTTATTAATGTATTATGTTACTCTGTCTCAATGTGGTAAGTTATGGGAAAATGTTTGTCAATGCCATTCTACTTCATGAATATGGAGGCCTAGACACAGAGAAGTTAAAATAGTCCCCCTTAGGGCACTTTGCACATTCAGGATATAACTGGGGGAACACACACACACACACCCCCCACAGCCCCATAGCTCCTCTTAAGATGCCTTTAAACGTGTTTCCAAAGCTACTTTCAGAAATTCATCGACACATTACTTTAATTCAAATACAAGTTTAGAAAGTTACTATTTCTCAGATTTTTAAATACTCTCTTGGAGAATATTATTCTTCTACTAGCACCTTCTTTGCATCCACTGCATTTTTTCTAGCCCTAATTCAACCACTACATTGCTTCCTATCATGTGTGATATGTGGGTTTCCCAGGACACACTGTTCTTTCTGACACTCAGGAAGGTATGCCTGAGGCACTGACATCTCCAGAGATGTTGCTGTAGTTGACACTGCTTTTAGAACATGTGCGCCCAGAACTAACTTGCTAACCTATAGTCTTCTATTCTTTCCAACTGATGTTGTGTGTTCTTCAGCACCCCCCCAACTCCCTCTTCTTTTGTAAGTTGTTAAGAACTGACTGTGTCCCCCTCAAATTCATATGTTGAAGCCCTAACCTCCAGTGTGGCTATATTTGGAGACAAGCCTTTAAGGAAATAATTAAGGTTAAATGAGGTTATAAGGATAGGGCCCTGATCTGAAAGGATTAGTGTCCTTATGAGAGGAGGTACCAGAGAGCCACCCCAGTTCACAAAGAAGAGGCCATGTGAGCACACAGTGAGATGACAGCTGCCTACAAGCCAAGAGAAGAGGCCTCAGAATGAAACCTTCCTTCCCAGGACCTTGATCTTGGACTTCTCAGCCTCCAGAACTGTGAGAAATAAATTTCTGTTTAATCTGCCTAGTCTGTGGTATTTTGTTGTGGCATCCAGAGTGGCCGTAACAAAATCCCATAGATACATGAATAGTAGTTCCAGATTTTTATTCATTATATTAAAATATTAATATATTTTCCTTGGTTGAATTAGTGGTGGTGATAGGAGAAATTACTGTGCGTGGACACATGAAATCTTATTATGGCTTCTTTGTTGGCTTCTTGATTGACTACATACTGTTGGAGCACCTGAATACAGCTGAATAGTTTTTTTGTGTTAAATTCTGGCTGACTTTTTTTTTTCCTCAGTGGTTCCAGCTAGTTGGCACAGTTGGTGCTATTAACTTGTTGAGAAACACAGATGCCTTTTCCTGGTATTCAGAAGCAACTGAGTCTCTATGTTCTTTTTATTTGTTCCTTTTTTACCCTGCTAAATCGATGATGCATGGTTGCCTTTTCATTGTTTGCTGAGGTTTATTTCATTGCCTCACACTTTTTGTTCATTAGACAAACATAGAGCAGATGATAAATAGTCATTGGGAAAATAACGTGTTAGACAAAAATGCAACCATGTGTTTCACAGAAAACGGCATGTCATAGGTGCATTATGTCTAGTGTAGAACCATTTAAAGATCCTTTGCATGTAGGGAAAAAGCATGTGTTCTTTAAAAAAACCATGGGAAAGACACCATTTTAATCTGTTTTACAGGTGTTTTAACACTGGGCAAAAGAATGATTAAACGTGCATTTGGCCATAGTCCCTACACCTTTCTCGTACAATCCCATGAGACCCTATATGTACTTCTCTGAGAGCACTTAGTACATTGAAATTAACTCTTTCCCTCTCTGTGTTCTCCCCCAAATGGAGTCTTCTTGAAGTCAGGGATCTCATTTTAGTCAGCCTTGTTTTCCCATCACTCAGCTCAGCACATAGCTCGTAAAAGACTCTTAATAAACATTTGTTGTATTGGATTGTATAGAAATGTTCAATGGATCTGTTTTTAGTAAGCCAGACAATATATTGCTTAAACATTGAAAAAGCAGTATTTTCTTCCTCAACTGCTCATACTCCAAGTCATCCATTTAATAACATATGTTAGATATTTTCCCACCTAATTAAACTGAGTGTGCGTAGATAGGATCTTAAGACAAACTGTCATTTTGAAGCAAGTTTGAACAGCACGGAAACGATTAATTGCTAGGTTACTTTAGTTTCTGAAAAAGGTTAAAAAGGAATCTTTTTGCTTCAGGAAATAGAAGCACTAACTCAAAAATATGAAAGGCTAAATCATGGTCATCCAAGCATTTTGCTTTCCCCATGAGTGAAAAGAAACCTGGTCAGAGGGATACCAAGGTAAATGTAATGGAGGACTATGATAATAAGGGAGATGAAATGGGAGAGTAGACTTACTGAGGAACCAGGTGGAATCTTTCTTTCAAAGTGGGATGGGTCAGCACTTAGTTTTCTAAAATCATATTTCAAGATTTGATGATTTTTTTCAAGATGTATTTTAGTTCCTCCATTTAGGATTCTTAAAAAAATTTTTTTTTAACCTCTCAGTTTGGATTTTAGATTTACAGAAGTGTTGCAAAGATAGTACTCAGCTTCCCCAATCTCAACATCTTATATGACCATATTTATGAAAATTAATAAATTAAACTTGGCACAATATTATTCACTAAACCATAGACTTTATTCAGATTTCCCCAGTTCTTCCATTGATTAACTATTTTTGTTCTAGGATCCAACCTAGAATCCTACATTTCATTTAGTAATTCGTGTTTCTTCAAAGCAAATACCGCATGCTAACACATATATATGCAATCTAAAAAAAAAAAAAAAAGTCATGAAGAACCTAGGGGCAAAACGGGAATAAAGACGCAGACCTACTAGAAAATGGACTTGAGGACACGGAGAGGGGAAGGGTAAGCTGGGACGAAGTGAGAGAGTGGCAGAGATATGGGGATATATGTATACCTATAGCTGATTCACCTTGTTATAAAGCAGAAGCTAACACACCATTGTAAAGCAATTATACTCCAATAAAGATGTTAAAAAAAAAAATCTCACTTTTGAGTCTTCAGGTTTATGTTCTACAGAGCCCTTATATCAAGTCAATTGTGTATTTTGGAGATTTCCTGATTTTAATTCTCTGAATTTCTTGTGTTTATCATTTATTCACCATATATAGTAGGTTTGTAAATTTTTCTCCAATTCACAGTCCCTCTCTGTCCCCCTTTCTTTCTGCCCTACCTCTTATCTCTGAAGACCCTGTGCCTCTGACCAGGCAAGCAATGTACGTAAAGTAGGTCAGCTGAAATGTACAGGTTTCACTTTACTGGACACAATTCAGACCATTATAGAAAACACTTAAGCAGAGGTTGCCAAGTCAATCTGAAAGGCTTGTTAATGTTA
Organism: Physeter macrocephalus; assembly: GCF_002837175.3. Lineage (NCBI taxonomy): Eukaryota > Metazoa > Chordata > Mammalia > Artiodactyla > Physeteridae > Physeter > Physeter macrocephalus. The sequence continues at coordinate 11,912,151 of NC_041233.1, read as the reverse complement.
TATTTAATTTGTATTGTAAACAGGGTGAAGGTTTGAATATCTTAAAGTTTGGGACTAAGTAAACTTTCTGTCCTTCCCATTATTTACTATCTGAGAATATCATGATTCCTTTCTGAAAATGATGATTTCTTTAATTAAGACATCAGTCAAATGAGGGTAAAAGATGTTATTCCAGTTACTTTATCTGAGAATATTGGAGTCCATGAATAAGCTTTATCATGTCCATATGAATAAATGAATAAAATTCTGTGTGTAATATTTTGTTTATAAGTGTGGGTTTTTTCTAAGGAGGAGGGTCCACAACTCTCATCAGATTCTTAAAAGCATCTCCTGGCTCCAAAAAGCTGAAGAGCCATTTCTCTGGACTAGGAGTTGTAGGGGAATCTGTATCATCAGATTTGAATTCCAAATTTTAATGCAAAAAATATTTGGAGCTATGAAATAACTCCAAATGCCATAAATTCACAAAATAAATATTCTTTCTTCTCCACATAATAATTTAGGAGCTTAAAGTTCATTGTGATCCATCTTTGTATTAATAATTATCGTATTTTTATCCTGATGTTCTTTTATGGTAAATTCTTTCTTTTCCCTTTATTTCCAGAGTCCTTTTAAGCCTGGTCATTATTCCTCCTGCTTTTGCTTGTCTCTGTTTCACAAGCCATTCTTTCATCTCTCATTCCTACCCCATTACTGTCCCTTGACAAGACTGCTTGCTGGGCATTTGCCCACCACCTCCTCTCTGATTCCTTCTCCTCTGCTTGCTCACAGGAAGTGCTCTGGCTAACAGAGTGTGTAACCATAGGGACTGTCAGTGCCAATAGCATACCAAAAACACAGTTCTGGAGAAAACATTAGCCTGACCGTTTCATGGGATCTTCTTAAGAGAAAGCAGCCCATGTCCCAGGGTAGAGTTAGAAATTTATAGCGTGGAACTAAATTTAAACCTAAGGAAAACAGACTCTACCTTTTTATTTGAGAAGACGTACTTTCCCTAGTCATTGGAAGGGAAAGGGTGGGAGGTTAAGGGGATAAAGAATGGGATGTTGCCTCTCACTCATCCATATTCAGGTAAAATGCTTCTGTGCCGGTTCCCATAGAACGGATAACTCCCCTACCCACCCCAACCCCTATCAAAAACCATGTGGTATATAAGCAACTTCATTTAGTTGTGTATTACTTTTAACAGCAATAAAGCATTAATCTCAAATATGGTTTCCAAACATAAAGTGTAAAATATGACTCAGTACTATGCGATATGTTATGATGATTATCATTAGCATAGTTCTGTTTATTGAGCAGTACTTCTGTATCAGATACTCTGTTTCATGCTTTATATACATTACCTCTAAATCTAACAATAGTTCTAAGAAAGAAACACTATTGTTATTTCAGCTTTGCCAATGAGGAAGCCAAGGCTGAATTGGCCAATGGTTACTGTGCTGGCAGGTAGTAGAGCTGGCCCTGCTTGTGGTTGAGTCCCAAGGATGCAAACCCAAAGCTACAGTGCATTTTAATGGCCAGGTGAAAATGAGCTGTTGTTAGGAATTGGAGACCAATAATGGTGGCCAGGAGAGGGAGAAGGGACAGCAGAAATAGTAGGAGGCATGTTCTAGACACTTACTGAAGGATTATAATAACATGTCTGTGTTCCATTTGCTTAGTTAGATTTTCTTTTCCTTGAGGTCAGTAATTTGATTCCTTTTGAGTGTCTTACACATAATAGGTGCTTATTAAACAGTCTAAAAATGGGAAGGGAAAAGGGGAAGGAGAAGGGACAGATGGGCTAAAAAGGAAGTGAAGAGAGAATGAGAGATAGCTATGAAGAAGGAAGAAAGAAAATGATGGGGAATGAGTATGTATGTGGGGAAAGAGTAGAGAAAAGAAGCTGGCAAAAGGAGAAAGACAAAAAGTGAGACAGGAAGATGAAGGGAGTAAAGCACAGTTCATCTAACTTCCTGACCCAGACAACTTACTGTTCACTTAAGAGTCTGAGCTTCAGGGAATTGTCTTTATGACATTCAGTCCTTTGACATATTAGCTAGAGAACCTCTAAGTGCAGCTTTTCAATGATGATTTCATCCTTCAAATAATCCACAATCAACAAGGATCCCTAGGTCCTCTAGGACAGGCACAGCAGTGGAGGAGATAACCAGGAGTTTACAACATATACATAGGTAGCAGTAGCCCGAAGGGAAAGGTCTTGCAAGTACCGTAAGTGGGCTGAAGAGGGGAAATGACCTCTGGTTTGGATGGAGAGGGATAATAAAAGACTTTTTCAGTGCAGAGGTAATTCATTATTTGCCAAGTGGATAAAATTACAAGGTTAGCAGTGAAACTGAGGGGGAAGATACTTTAAGAAGAGGGATCATCGTTAGCAGTAGTGCAGAAGGGGAAAAACTTGTGCAGTTTCTCATTTTGCTGGAATGTGGCATACCTATCTATTTGCTTGCCACTCCCCACCTTCAAGCCCTCCCTCACCCCCACCTTTCTAGCAATTTGTCAGCCTTTTTAATATCCTTTACCACTTATTTTCCTCTGCCCATCCCCCTGGTTATGGTGTTTGCTACATTCTGTCCTAGAGTGTACAGACACTTTTTATAAACCAGCTTAAGCCTTCTTGACTTCACCTGTCTCTGAAGTCCTTGCCCAATTTTTTCAGCCCTGCCACTCTGTAGTGACCAAAACTCCAGGGGGGCTTTACCAGCTGCTACACTACTGACTTCACATGGGTGTGACCTGCAGTGCCTTGCCTCCCAATCTGGGGCTTCCTACGACCAGTGACTCATAAGATACCACAAAGATCCTAGTGGTCACCTATGCAAGGAGCAACCCAGAAGTGGAGGAGATGTATGTATTGGAGGGTGAGAAAGGTGGAAAGTTAAAGTCACTGGGGCAAACCTTTGACCAATGGGAGGTGGGAGCTATGATTTGAGGTTGATATATTTTTCTTCCCTCTCACTCCTCCCCCATACAGTGCTGCTCTCCAGTCTCCTGAAAAATAGTCCAATTTGATATTAAGTGACAACCAGCTGGGTAAAGCAAACTCCTATTAGTCTTTCTTTCTTCCTTGACTCATTTCCCTTTTTCAGCTCATGCTTTCATTGGATCGTACACGCTAAAAACGTAGTAGCACAGAAGCTTCTGCCTGAGTTCTACTTTCTGGAGAACTAAGGCTAAGACAAACATTCTCTCTCTCTTTCTCTCCCCCTCTCCCTCTCCCCCTCTCTCTCTGCCTCTCTACCTCTGTCACTCTCCCTCTGTAGTTAGCAGCCTCATCCACTCCCCTGGTTTCAGATACCATCTATGTACAGACATATTTCCAAGCTACAGCAAACCCTTCTATTTTTAATAGCCAGATACTGCTGTTTAAATGTCTTACTAGTACTTCTACCTGGATTTCTGACAGGTACTTCAAACTTCTCTAAAGTCAAATTAACCACCTTCCACCATCCAACTGCCTAAACTACATACCTGAGAGTCAGTCTTAGCAAGTTCCTCTCCCTTACCCTTTGATTCTGTTTATTACTAAAGCTGCCATTTCTCCTACCTGGAATCCTTCCTGAGTCATCCATTCATCCATTTCTCCCCATTCCTACTGCCCGTGTTCAGGCAAACGTGTCTTTCCCAGATTTCTACAACATCCTCCTCTAGGTCTCTTGGCCACATGTCTTAATTTCCCTTAAATCCCTACTCTATATGTAAGCCAGATTGGTCTTTCCAAAATTATAAATTTTATCTTGTTACAGCCCTGCGAGAAATCCTTCGATAGCTTTGAGATAAAGTTCAAACTCCTTAGCGTGACTTCTAAGGCTCCCAAGGCCCTGCACTGTCTTCCTCTTTAAACTCTTGATTCTACTCCCTCATCTTTACCCTGCTATGTTGAGTGTCTTTCAGCTTCTTAAAAGAGCAGGGCTCTCTTTCATTCATTGGTGATTCTTTAGAGAGGCAGATCCCTTTCCCTCAATTGTTATTCCTTTGGGCTCTCTGATTTTATTCATTCTTTATATCTCAACGTCAATGGCACTTCACATACTAGAGTTTGAGGTTCAGGATCTGAAGCAGTTTTTAATCATTTTGATCTCTAAATTGGGGATTACAATTTAGATGGTTTAGGCCAGAGAGTTGGAAGAGTTTTCAAAACTTATTATGAATATGGAAGGTGGTGGCAGAGGGAAAGACTGAGCCAGCTGCCTGACAGGCATTTGAGGAAGGTGAGAGAGTGTCTTGGAGATTAGTATACAACAAAGTGAAGATTCCGTTTTGATATGGGATTGCCATTACAGATTACCACAGAAGAGGTTATTCCTGAGCTGCCAAGTCAGCAACTACTACAACAATGAGATTGAATCAAGTCTAGCTCTGATCCTTGGGTAATGATCCACTTCCAACAGAGCCTCAGCTATGTCCGGAGGGAACTCAGTAGCTACAGTTGGATTTCTGTGTAGTTCCAGTGGCACAATACAACAAAACTCTGGAGATAGGCAGAGACTGTTGCTGTTGTGTATACTGAAGTGCACATTGGAAAAAACTAGGTGCTTCCACCTACAAGACTGATTAGAGGCCAGATTGAGGGGCATGGGTATATTTTATTGATGATTCAATTCTGTGAACCTAACCCAATTCAGACCTCCAATCTAATTAGTCTATGTAAATAGTCTTTTATTTATATTTTTATACCTCAGGTTCAACATTTGTAGGCATATAAATTCCACTTAGAACACTTAAACACCAAAAAAAATTAAAAAACAAAAACCCCAGAAACCTTCCATCTCACTAAAGATAAGACCAACTGCCTCTAAACAATCTGTGCCTGCCTGCGCACACCAAATGGTATTTGTCAGCTGTGCCAACAACACTTGACAAGTGGAATTGAATGTTCAACTCCTGAGTATTTTGGAATCCCTGACAAAGCAAAATCCTGATAATCAGTTTAACTTTTAAACCATATTTTGGTTGTTTAATTAAAAAGTCATTTTTTCACTTATTCATTTAACAGATATATGTAGAACACAACAGGACACCAACTCTGCTTTGATGGCACTTACAGTCTATTAGCAAGATAGGTATTAAATCATCTGTTCATTAATTACAGTGTCACTCAGTGGTACAAGGAGAAATATCCTTAAATTCTTTTGGCCGTATGGGCTCCAGGCTAGATTAACCCAATTTTGTAACATCATAAGTTATGCTAAACTGAAATTTAGCTAACACATTTTAGATAAAACTTTTTAAAGTTTCTATGTGTAAGTTCTGTTGCCTGAAAGAATTGACTCATTTATGATTTAGTTAAAGTTTTTTTTCTAGGTTCCATGCGTTAGTTCTGTTGCCTAGAACAATTGACTCGACCTATGAGTGATTGTGATGATACCAGAGAGCCATTTCCCTTTTTTTTAGCTCAGGTTCCTGACAATGGATGAGCTACAAAACACAATATGTTAGGAAAGTGATTTAGCAGTTTATTCCTCAACTGAATCCTGAGAGGCAGTTCATCCTCACTGTTTAACAGGCAACGTATTTCTAGGTGGCTTTTTTGAGGTCCTGTCATGAGTCAACAACAGAATTAGGACTAGAATGTGTCTGTGCTTGAAGTGCCAACCTTTTATCATAAATTCTCTCAGGCCATCCTTCCTCTTAAAGAATATTAGCTCTTATTTCCAGAAAGAATAGATAAAAATAATTGACTCCAAAGAACCTTCCTGATGCAGTATACCATAGAAATGACCCTATAATGAAGCAAATGGAAAATGGAAGCATTCTTATTGCATTTATCATTTATTGAACAGTAGGGCCCTCAATTTAGGATTAGACTTAAATGACTTTAAATAAATAATCCATAGTGTATATTGGCACAGAAGTGATCAAAGATAGCTGAGAAAGGTATGAAATAAGTTAGGAAGAAACTAATTGAAAACTTACTGTAATCTGGAGGAAAAAAAAAGTAACTCAAGTGAGACTCAAATGTGACTTGTGGAGTTTAGCTAACAGTGCTGCCAAAGGTCAAAGTTGAGAAACGTGTCTTTAGGGCTGACAGCAAATTGAGGTGAAATCATCAGTGGAGTAAGGCAAAATTGGAGGAGCTCTGTGAGGGCCTTCAGAGGCCGCAAAGAGAAAAATAGCCCCTTCAGCCTTGGCAAGCCTTGCCTGGCTGAGAGAGTGGGAAGTGTCCTTGACTCGAAGCCTGAGGCTAAGGTTTGGGGAGAGTTGGAGGCGGGATGAGATACAAAAGAAGACCAGAGATCAGGAGGCCTGGAATTGAGAGTCCTTCAAGTCTCAGGAGGAAGCAAGTAGGGAGAGAATAATGTTCATAATTCCAAAGTGCCAAGGGGAAACTAGAGAAGGCCAGGGGAACAGAGGAACTTGTTGGGGGAGGATAACTGATAGGAGGCAAGGTCTCCTGGCAGGATTTTAAGTCTATGGCTATAAATTCACCTCAAGTTTCTGGCACTTATATCAATACAAACCATGAAGGGTCTCTCTCAATTTTATGGAACCCTTTGGTGGGACTGATGCCCAATAATTCCATTTCCCTCTATTTATCTGTATGTAACACGTTGTTTCCTGTAGTGAAGGGACCATTGAATTTTCAGACAGCACAGAAAAGTTATACTTTTCAACTGAAAATGTAATACCTTTTTTTTAACAACTGTCAAAAATCCATTATTGGGAAATCAATTCTACACCCCATTTCAAACAACAGATTAGAGATACCCAGCAAGTGACTTTCAGCACACCGTGGAGTGTATTTTCTTATTTTTGGACCAGGCATTATTCCAGAATCTTTATTGAATCTCCTTGTTTTCTTCTCACATCCACAGGCCATCAAGTTGAGAGTCATACTGCCAACATTGCTATACTATTTACCTCCTGGAAAGAAATATTTTTTGTCTCTTTAGTGTGAAACCTAATACCCTTTTCATGAGAGTGTTAGAAGAGCTTGATTTGCATTTTCCTAATGATTAATGATGCTCAGCATCTTTTTGTGTGCTTAATTACTATCCATACTATACACACCTATTATAGAATGTCTAAGTTAAAAAAAATAGTAACAAAATACTCCAAAATTGGCACTCTTAAGGTCTGGCAGGGGTGAGGAGCTCTAGGGACTCTCCTACATTGCTTGGGGCACAGCCACTCTAGAAAATGGTTTATTGGCTTCTTGTGAGGTTGAATGTATGCTCACCATTATCATCAACAGTCTCACTCCTGGGTATTTACCAGAGAGAAATGAACACTTACATTCACAAAAAAACTTTTACAAAAATATTTAGGCAGCATTACTTATGATCACCCCAAACTAGAAACAACCCAAACTTTCTTCAACAGGTAAAAGACTAAACAAACTATAATAAATTCATGCAATGGAATATTACTCAGCATTAAGCAGAAGCAAACTACTGATATCTGTAACAACATAGATGAACTTCACATGTATTCTGCCAAGTGAAACAAGCTAGTCTCAAAAAAGTACATACTGTACAACTGCTTTATATGATATTCTAGAAAAGGAAAAGCTATAGTGATGGAAACATATCAATGGCTGCTGGGGTTACAAGGTCGGGGAAAGGTATGATTATAAGAGGTAGCACGAGGGAATTTGGGGAATGATGGCACTGTCTGTTCTGATCATCATGCTTGTGTGATCCAGAGGTGTTAAAATTCATAGAATTGTATACGCCTCAAGAATGGGTGAGTTTTAATGTACATACGTTGTAAATAAATAAATAATGTTGAAGAAGTTTGTCTTTACCAAGTAAGTAGAAGTGGTCCCCACACAGATTAGTTCCTTAATTGTGGATATTCACACATTATCTAGACTTAACATTCTAACTTGGAATGCTGATTTAAGGCCTTGTAAAGGTGGAACCCAGATTCAGGTCTTCTGTTGTCATTATACTTATATCTTTCATGAACAGAGAAGTAATGGGTGATTTCATTACTAAATAGAAAACAGTTCCATTTGAAACAAAAATTTTAATATATTCTTTTAAAACAAAATTTACATCACATGTTTGATTTGCTTTGATTTTGGTACAGACCAGTGGGTCTTGGTGGGCTAGAGCAGAGAGTGGGCAAGGCCACAATCATAGTGAAGTGACACCCCTCTCCACCCAACCCTTGCCCCTGCTAAGGTATCTCTTTGCATCTGCTGAGTCTTCTGGAGGTGGGTGGGGATGCTGACTGGAGGGAAGGATGGGTGCTAGCTGAAGCTTGGCTGGAAGGAATGACAGGGACTCTGAAATTCAATTTATCTTTAGATAAGAAAAATCTGGTCCAGTAAGAGTCAGCAACAGGACCTGAGGGTAGGAGAGGACCAGTTGGTCGGAGTACAGACCAGTGGCTGAAACCTACTGCAATGTGGAGAACACTGAAAGAATCATCTTTAGGCCCAGGGAACTGCTTTGTCCCTCTACCAGCACCTGAGTGTTAAACAGAGGAGAGAATCTTCTCCTTCTGGCAGTCACAAGGACTGCAAAGCTGTGCATCATTAAGTAAATTTGGAGTGATTGAGCCAGGTTAACAAAGTGACTGGAGGCAGAGGCCGGGTAAATGCTAAGAAGAGCGTAGAAGGGACAAAACAAGAGGTGGAAAGTCTGGCAACATTGGGACTGACATGACCCTGAGGGGCCCTCTCTCCCCTCCCACTTCCATGGCTCCAAACACATAGAAACACTGGGTAAAAATATAATTTAAAAAATTAGAATGAAATACAATCAAAAAGAAAAAATACTAGATGTTGGAAAATGAAGAAACATGAAAACAAAATGCTAAGCACATGAGCTGATGCCATGATGACCCACCAATGAGGTAATGTTTCCAAATATAATCCTAATAGCCAGGAAGTTGGGTTTTAGTGCCCAGGCAAGGGGCAGAAATCTAGTCTTAGCCCTATCAAAGGCAGAGAGCTAGAACTGAGATTCTTGCACAGATTTCAAAGATGGTATGCCATAAGGGTTTCCCCCTCTGTAAAACTGAGTCTGGAAGTGGCAAGGAATCTTATAATTAGTCTGGGACTCTGGGTAAAAAAGAAAATTAGGGGACAAAATTAAAATAAGGTAGAAATAAAATACTAGGAAATCATTTCAAGGAAGTTAGGTGAGCAAGCTTGAGAGAGAGGCAGTAAGTGTGCAATTAAGAACATGTACCCTGAAGACAGTTTTCTGTGTTCAAATCCTAGTTCTACCATTTACTAGCTGTGTGGTCTTCAACAAGTTACTTCCCTTAATTTTCTCATTGGTAAAATTAGATAATAACAGTCCTTAATCAAGTGCCTGCTTCATCAATCTTAACTTATTAATATCCTATCTCTAAAATGTTTAGTATGTACATTGATTTAAAGAATCCTTTTAGGAAAAAAAATAGGATTTGAAGGCTATTTTCTTAATCTCATTAAGATTATTTAGCATTCTCTTTGAAGTTGAGAACAGAATAGGAATGCCAACTATTGCTGCATCTATTCAATTTCGTGCTTTATTGTCATAGCTAAGAAAAAAGAAATAGCAGTGATGATATTTTTCTCTACTTGAAAATTCCAAGTGAATTTACAGACAAATGGAATATTTCTTATTAGAGAAAGAATAAGAATACATCAAATTTGCCATGTATTTTATCATGATAGAAGAATTATTTGTTTCCTTGTTTGGTTTTTATTTTATATTGGCGTATAGTTGATTACAGCGTCATGTTAGTTTCAGGTGTAGAGCAAAGTGATTTAGTTATACATATATATGTATCTATTCTTTTTCAGGTTCTTTTCCCATATAGGTTATTACAGAGTATTGAGTAGAGTAACCTGTGCTATACAGTAGATCTTTTTGATTTTGTATTTTATATATAGTAGTGTGCATATGTCAATCCCAACCTCCAAACTTATCCCTCCCTCCACCCACCTTTCCCTTTTGGTAACCATAAGTTTGTTTTCTAAGTCTGTGAGTCTGTTTCTGTTTTATAAATAAGTTCATTTGTATCATATTTTTAGAGTCCACATATAAGTGATATCAAATGATATTTGTCTTTGTCTGACTTACTTCACTTAGTATGATAATCACTAGGTTTATCCATGTTGCTGCAAGGCATTATTTCATTCTTTTTTTATGGCTGAGTAATATTCCATTATGTATATGTACCACATCTTCTTTATCCATTCATCTGTCAGTGAACATTTAGGTTGCTTCCATGTCTTGGCTACTGTAAATAGTGTTGCAATGAACATTGGGGTGCATGTATCTTTTCTAAGTATGGTTTTCTCTGGATATGTGCACAGGAGTGGGATTGCTGGGTCATATGGTAGTTGTATTTTTCTTTTTTTAAGGAACGTCCATACTGTTCTCCACAGTGGTTGTACAATTTATGTTCCCACCAACAGTGTAGAAGGGTTCCGTTTTCTCCACACCCTCTCCAGCATTTATTGTTTATAGACATTTTGATGATGGCCATTCTGACTGGTGTGAGGTGATACCTCATTGTAGTTTTGATTTGCATTTCTCTAATAATTAGAGATGTTGAGCATTTCTTCATGTGTGTTTTGGCTATCTGTATGTCTTCTTTGGGGAAATGTTTATTTAGATCTTCTGGCCATTTTTTGATTGGGCTGTTTGGTTTTTTGATATTGAGTTGTATGGGCTGTTTTTGTACATTTTGAGGGTTAATTCCCTGTGGGTTGCTTTGTCTGCAAATATTTTCTCCCATTCTGTAGGTTGTTTTTTTGTTTTGTTTATGGTTTCCTTTGCTGTGCAAAAGCTTTTAAGTTTGGTTAGGTCCCATTTGTTTTTGTTTTTTTTAAAATTTCATTATGATAGAAGTTGGATCCAGAAATGTGTTGTTCTGGTTTATGTCAAAGAGTGTTCTGTCTACATTTTCCTCTAGGATTTTTATAGTATCTGGTCTTACACTTAGGTCTTTAATCCATTTTTAGTTTATTTTTGTGTATGTTGTTAGACACTGTTCTAATTTCATTCTTTTATATGTAGCTGTCCAGTTTTCCCAGCACCATTTACTGAAGAGACTGTCTTTTCTCCATTGTATATTCTTGCCTACTTTGTCATAGATTAATTGAACATAGGTATGTGGGTTTATTTCTGGACTTTCAGTGCTGTTTCATTGATCTGTATTTCTGTTTTTGTAGCAGTATCTTACTCTTTTGATTACTGTAGCTTGCAGTATAGTCTGAAGTCAGGGAGCCTGATTCCTCCAGCACTGTTTTTCTTTCTGAGGATTGCTTTGGCTATTCGGGGTCTTTTGTGTTTCCATACAAATTGTAAAAAGTTTTGTTCTAGTTCTGTGAGAAATGCCATTGGTAATTTGATAGGGATTGCTTTGAATCTGTAGATTACCTTGGGTAGTATAGTCATTTTGACAATGTTGATTCTTCCAATCCAAGAATGTGGTATATCTTTCCATCTGTTTGTATCATCTTTGATTTCTTTTATCAGCATCTTATAGTTTTCTGAGTACAGATCTTTTGGCTCCTTAGGTAGGTTTATTCCTAGATATTTTATTCTTTTTGAAGTGATGGTAAATGGGGTTTTTTTGTTTTTTTGTTTGTTTGTTTGTTTTTGCTGGGGCAAGGAATAGCAACTTTATTCGGAAGCCAGCAGACTGAGAAGATCATGGACTTGTGTACCAAAAAACCATCTTCAAATGGGTTCTTTAATTTCTCTTTCTGATCTTTTGTTGTTGTTGTTGTTAATGTATAGGAATGCAGGAGATTTCTGTGTATTAATTTTGTATCCTGCAACTTTACCAAATTCATCAATGAGCTCTAGTAGTTTTCTGGTAACATCTTTAGGATTTTCTATGTATAGTATCATGTCATCTGCAAAGAGTGACAGTTTTACTTCTTTTCCAATTTGGATTCCTTTTATTTCTTTTTTTGTTTTCTCTGATTGCAGTGGCTAGGACTTCCAAAACTCTGTTGAATAAAAGTGGTGAGAGTGGACATCTTTTTGTCATTCCTGATCTTAAAGGATATGCTTTCAGCTTTTCAGCATTGAGTTATGATGTTAGCTGTAGGTTTGTCATATATGGCCTTTATTATGTTGAGGTAAGTTCCCTCTATGACAATTTCTGGAGAGTTTTTATCATAAATGGGTATTGAATTTTGTCAGAAGCTTTTTCTGCATCTATTGAGATGATCATATGGTTTTTATTCTTCAATTTGTTGATGTGGTGTATCACACCAATTGATATGCAGATGTTGAAATATCCTTCCATCCCTGGGGTGAATACCACTTGATCGTGGTGTATGAGCCTTTTAATGTATTGTTGGATTTAGTTTGCTAGTATTTTGTGGAAGATTTTTGCATCTGTATTCATCAGTGATATTGGCCTCTAGTTTTCTTTTTTTTGTGTGGTATCTGTATCTGGGTTTGGTATCAGGGTGATGGTGGCCTCATAAAATGATCTTGGGAGTGTTCCTTCCTCTGCAGTTTTTTGGAAGAGTTTTAGAAGGATAAGTGTTAACTCTTCTCTAAACGTTTGATAGAATTTGCCTGTGAAGCCATCTGGTCCTGGACTTTTGTTTGTTGGAAGTTTTTAAATCACAGTTTAAATTTCAGTACTTGTGATTGGTCTTTTCATATTTTCTATTTCTTCCTAGTTCAGTCTTGGAAGATTGTACCTTTCTCAGAATATGTCCATTTCTTCTAGGTTGTCCATTTTATTGGCATATAGTTGCTTGTAGTAGTCTCTTATGACCCTTTGTAAGTCTGTTGTAACTTTTTCTTTTTCATTTCTAATTTTATTGATTTGAGCCTTCTCCCTTTTTTCTTAATGAGTCTGGCTAAAGGTTTGTCAGTTTTGTTTACCTTTTCAAAGAACCAGCTTTTAGTTTTATTGCTCTTTTCTATTGTTTTCTTTTTCTCTATTTCATTTATTTCTGCTCTGATCTTAATGATTTCTTACCTTCTACTAACTTTGGGTTTTGTTTGTGCTTTCTCTAGTTGCTTTAGGTGTAAGGTTAGGTTGTTTATTTGGAATTTTTCTTGTATCCCGAGGTAAGATTGTACTGCTGTAAACTTCCCTCTTAAAACTGCTTTTGCTGCATCCCATAGGTTTTGGATCATTATGTTTTCATTATTATTTGTTTCTAGGTATTTTCTGATTTCCTCAGTGATCCATTGGGAGTTTAGTAATATATTGTTTTGCCTCCACGTGTTTGTGTTTTTTACAGTTTTTTTCTTGTAGTTGATTTCTAATCTCATAGCATTGTGGTCGGGAAAGATGCTAGATATGATTTCAGTTTTCTTACATTTACTGAGGCTTGCTTTATGGTCCAGCATGTGATCTGTCTTGTAGAATGCTCCATGTGCACTTGAAAAGAATGTGTATTTTGCTACCTTTGGATGGAATGCTAAGGGTTTAATGTGTCTTTTAAGGCTTGTGTTTCCTTATTCATTTTCTGTCTGGATGATCTGTCCATTGATATAAGTGGGGTGTTAAAGTCCCCCACTATTGTTGTGTTACTGTTGATATCTCCTTTTATGGCTGTTAGCATTTGCCTTATAGACTGTGGTGCTCCTATGTTGGGTGCATGTATATTTTTTAAATTGTTATTTCTTCTTTTTGGATTGATCCCTTGATTGTTATGGAATGTCCTTTGTCTCCTGTAACAGTATTTTAAAGTCTGTTTTGTGTGAACAAGTATTGTTACTCCGGCTTTCTTTTGATTTCCATTTTCATGAAATACCTTTTTCCTTCCACTCACTTTCAATCTGTGTGTGTCCCTAGATCTGAAGTGGGTCTCTTATAGATAGCATATATATGGGTCTTGTTTTTGTATCCATTCAGCCAGTCTGTTTCTTTTGTTTGGAGTATTTAATCCATTTACATTTAAGGTAATTACCAATATGCATGTTCTTATTGCCATTTTCTTAATTGTTTGGGAATTGCTTTTGTAGATCTTTTTTCTTACCTCCCTCTTTTGTTCTTTTCTCTTGTGATTGACGACTATCTTTAGTGTTGTGTTTGGATTTGTTTTTCTTTTTGGTGTGAGTATCTATTGTATATTTTTTGTTTGCAGTTATCATGAATTTTTGATATAGCAGTCTATATATATACAAGATTTTTTTTAATTTCAAATACATTTCCAATATCCTGCATTTGTATTCTCTTCTCATGATTGCTGGTTTTCATATCATATCTGTATGAAGATGATTTCCTACCTTTACTGTATGTTTGCATTTACCGGTGAGCTTTCCCATTTCTAATTTTCTTGTTCCTAGTTATGGCCTTTCTTTTTCCTCCTAGAGAAGTTCCTTTAGCATTTGTTGTAAAGCTGGTTTGGTGGTGCAAATTCTCTTAGCTTTTGCTTGTCTGTAAAGCTTTTGATTTCTCCATTGAATCTGAATGCGAGCCTTGCTGTGTAGAGTATTCTTGGTTGTAGGTTTTTCCCTTGCATCACTTTAAATATAACATGCCACTTCTCGCCTGCAGGGTTTCTGCTGAAAAATAAGCTGATAACCTTGTGGGGTTCCCTGGTATGTTATTTGTTGCTTTTCCCTTGTTGTTTTCATATTTTCTCTGTCTTTAATTTTTGTCAATTCGATTAATATGTGTCTCAGTGTGTTCCTCCTTGGGTTTATGCTGTATGGAACTCTGTTCTTTCTGGACTTGGGTGACTGTTTCCTTTTCCATATTAGGGAAGTTTTCAGCTTTTATCTCTTCAGATATTTTCTGAGGTCCTTTCTCTTTTTCTTCTCCTTCTGGGACCCCTATAATGTGAATGTTGGTGCATTTAATGTTGTCCCAGAGATCTCTTAAACTGTCCTCATTTCTTCTTTTTTCTCTTTATTCTGTTCCACAGTAGTGATTTCCACCATTCTGTTTTCCAGCTCACTTACGCATTCTTCTGCCTCATTTATTCTGCTGTTGATTCCTTCTAGTGTATTTTTCACTTCAGTTGTGTATTGTTCAACTCTGTTTGTTCTTTCTGTCTTCTAGCTCTTTGTTAAACATTTCTTGTATCTTCTTGGTCTGTGCCTCCATTCTTTTTCCGAGATCTTGGATCATCTTTGCTATCATTACTCTGAATTCTTTTTCAGGTAGATTGCCTGTCTCCACTTCATTTAGTTGTTCTTCTGGGGTTTTATCTTGTTCCTTTGTCTGGAACATATTTCTCTACCATTGCATTTTTGTCTAACTTTCTGTATGTGCGGTCCCACAGGCTGCAGGCCTGTAATTCCTCTTGCTTCTGGTGTCTGCGCCCTGCTGGGTGAGGCTGGTCTAAGAAGCTTGTGTAGGCTTGCTGGTGGGAGGGACCGGTGCCTGCCCACTTGTGGGTAGAGATGGGCCTTGTCTTTCTGGTGGGCAGGTCCATTTCAAGGGGTCTGATAAGACAGGGCTGTGGGCTCAGGAAGGCTTTAAGCAGCCTGTCTGCTGATGGATGGGGCTGTGTTCCTTCACTGTTGGTTGTTTGGCCAGCATTGGAGCCTACAGGCTGTTGGGTGGGGCCAGGTCTTGGCATCAAAATGGCAGCCTCGGGCTTCCCTGGTGGTGCAGTGGTTGAGAGTCTGCCTGCCGATGCAGGGGACACGGGTTCGTGCCCCGGTCCAGGAAGATCCCACATGCTGCGGAGCAGCTGGGCCCGTGAGCCATGGCCACTGAGCCTGCACGTCTGGAGCCTGTGCTCCGCAACGGGAGAGGCCACAACAGTGAGAGGCCTGCGTACTGAAAAAAAAAAAAAAAAAAAAAAAAAAAAAAAAAAACAGGCAGCCTCCAGTACAGCTCATGTCAATTAGTACTCCCCAGTACCTCTGTTACCAGTGTCTCCTTCCCACAGTGAGCCACAGCTGTCCCCTGCCTTTCCAGGAGACCCTCCAAAACCAGCTGGTAGGTCTGGCCCAGGCTCCTTTGAAATCACTGCTTTTTCCTCTGGGTCCCAGTGCACACAAGACTTTGTGTGTGCTCTACAAGAGTAGAGTATCTGTTTCCCCCAGTCCTGTGGAGTTCCTGCGCTCAAGCCCTGCTGGCCTTTAGAGCCAAATGCTCTAGGGCTCCTTCTCCCAATGCCAGACCCCAGACTGGGGAGCCTGACATGGGGCTCAGAACTCTCACTCCTGTGGGAGAACCTGTGTGATATAATTATTTTCCAGTTTATGGGTCACCCACTGCAGCGGGTATGGGATTTGATTGTATCATGAATGCTACCCTCCTACCATCTTGTTGAGGCCTCTTCTGTGTCTTTAGAAGTAGAATAACTTTTTTGGTAGGTTCCAGTCTTTTTTGTTGATGGTTGTTCAGCAGCTAGTTGTGATTTTGGTGTTTTCATGAGAGGAGGTGAGCTCAGGTCCTTCTACTCTGCCATCTCATCCACATCAAAGATAGAAGAATTATTTGAAATCTTATATATCATTTTAAACAATTTTTAAATGTAATAATAATATAAAACAATCACAATTCAAAAAGTAACAAAAACTGATATCCCTAGGCATAAACTTAACAAATGATGTACAAGACCATTATGGAAAATATTGTAAAATATTACTGCAAGACATAAAAGAAGACTTAAATAGAAAGACCATGGTCAGTGAATGGGGAAAGTCTATATCATAAATATCATCTCACTGCAAATAATTTATGCATTCTAAATTCCAGTCATACCCAAACAGGTGTTGTTTTTATTTTGTGCAGTTTTATGAGATAATTGTAACATTCATATCAACAGTAAAGTGCCAAGAATAGTTGAAGTAACTGTGAATAAGAGAAAAAGGGAGGATATGATGTGCCACATCGATCCCTCTTTAGGAATGAAGGAATTCATTTCCCAAATGCTGAGTGCTGCTGACAGATACTTTTTAGTTGTCAGCTGCCTTTGGACGTTGCCCCAGTTGAAAAGAGCCAACCAGCCCAAGGCCATGCCCCTTGTCCTGTGTGTTTTACTGATCAATGCTAGGGTATAAAGGCCACACCTCTGTCCCACCTCGGAACAATTCTGAAAAGCTATCCCAGCTCCAGAGCTCCCTGTGAGGTTTGCTGAGACCTTCAATGGGACTGCGTCATAGCTCAAATACTCCTTCTGCCGAATTCAGCTTCTTTCCTTTCCCTTCCACATGTTTTAATTCCAAGAGGGATATGTTACAAACCTCCTGCATGCTGATATCTATCTCAGGGTTTTCCTTGCCCCTGGAATCCAACCAATGACTGAGGACTTTTTCAGATATCAAAGCCTATTTATTATAAAGCTATAGTCCTTAAGAAAGCATGGTACGGACTTCAGAATAAATGAATAGATATGTGAAACAGAAAGAGTGCAGCAACAGAACTTGGTGTATGTGAGAGGTGACCTTATATTAAATTGGAAAAAGCACTGTTTAACAACAGTTGCTCTGACAATTATTCACCTGGGAAAAAATAGGTCTTTTGTCAAAAAATTCCCACAAAGAACAACTACATAAATGTAAAGAGCAAAAAAAAGTAAAATTATTAATAAAGTATAGAATAATGTCTTTGTGACAAGTCAGGAAAGAAGTTCTTACATAAGATGCAAAGGTGGAAACCATAAAGAAGAGATTGATAAATTTGGTTATGTGTACGTTTAAATTTTTTTATTACATGTCTCAAACTTGGAGATGTGTAATCAAAAGAGTGGAACTTAGAATATATAATTTCCACAAATTAGTAAGAGGGACAAACAACAGACAGAAAATGGGCAGAAGGTATGAACTAATTTGCAGAGGAAGAAACACAAACGGCCAAAACCTTAAGAAAAGGTGGTCACACTCACTAATAATTAATGAAATATAAAATCGGGAGATAAAAATAAAGAGTATAAATAGAATAAATGTGGGAGAACATGTGAGAAAATAGCAATGACCTCTTTGGAGAGGCATTTGGTAATATTGTAACAATTTTATTTCACGTGTACATTTTTGAGAAACTCAAAGAAATATGCATATCATGACATAACAGCGATGATGACTGCTATCTTGTTTGCAGTAGTGAATATTTGGAAGCAATGTACGTGTCCATCAATAAGGGATGGATGAACACTTGTATATACATATAATGGAATAGTATACAGCAGTTAAACTGAATTAATAAGCACATTTAACTGTTTCCAAAAAAATCTTGAAAATATAATATGGAATAAAAATTTGTGTGTGGTAGGATATCATTTATTTATCAAATTTAAACTTGTGAGGGGCGGAGTCAAAATGGCATAATAGGAGGATGTGGAATTTGCAACTAGGGCACCTACCAGGCACTGGTGGGGGACCATGGACACCTAAGGGGACAGTCTCAGTGTGTTCCTCCTTGGGTTTATGCTGTATGGAACTCTGTTCTTTCTGGACTTGGGTGACTGTTTCCTTTTCCATATTAGGGAAGTTTTCAGCTTTTATCTCTTCAGATATTTTCTGAGGTCCTTTCTCTTTTTCTTCTCCTTCTGGGACCCCTATAATGTGAATGTTGGTGCATTTAATGTTGTCCCAGAGATCTCTTAAACTGTCCTCATTTCTTCTTTTTTCTCTTTATTCTGTTCCACAGTAGTGATTTCCACCATTCTGTTTTCCAGCTCACTTACGCATTCTTCTGCCTCATTTATTCTGCTGTTGATTCCTTCTAGTGTATTTTTCACTTCAGTTGTGTATTGTTCAACTCTGTTTGTTCTTTCTGTCTTCTAGCTCTTTGTTAAACATTTCTTGTATCTTCTTGGTCTGTGCCTCCATTCTTTTTCCGAGATCTTGGATCATCTTTGCTATCATTACTCTGAATTCTTTTTCAGGTAGATTGCCTGTCTCCACTTCATTTAGTTGTTCTTCTGGGGTTTTATCTTGTTCCTTTGTCTGGAACATATTTCTCTACCATTGCATTTTTGTCTAACTTTCTGTATGTGCGGTCCCACAGGCTGCAGGCCTGTAATTCCTCTTGCTTCTGGTGTCTGCGCCCTGCTGGGTGAGGCTGGTCTAAGAAGCTTGTGTAGGCTTGCTGGTGGGAGGGACCGGTGCCTGCCCACTTGTGGGTAGAGATGGGCCTTGTCTTTCTGGTGGGCAGGTCCATTTCAAGGGGTCTGATAAGACAGGGCTGTGGGCTCAGGAAGGCTTTAAGCAGCCTGTCTGCTGATGGATGGGGCTGTGTTCCTTCACTGTTGGTTGTTTGGCCAGCATTGGAGCCTACAGGCTGTTGGGTGGGGCCAGGTCTTGGCATCAAAATGGCAGCCTCGGGCTTCCCTGGTGGTGCAGTGGTTGAGAGTCTGCCTGCCGATGCAGGGGACACGGGTTCGTGCCTTTGATTGTATCATGAATGCTACCCTCCTACCATCTTGTTGAGGCCTCTTCTGTGTCTTTAGAAGTAGAATAACTTTTTTGGTAGGTTCCAGTCTTTTTTGTTGATGGTTGTTCAGCAGCTAGTTGTGATTTTGGTGTTTTCATGAGAGGAGGTGAGCTCAGGTCCTTCTACTCTGCCATCTCATCCACATCAAAGATAGAAGAATTATTTGAAATCTTATATATCATTTTAAACAATTTTTAAATGTAATAATAATATAAAACAATCACAATTCAAAAAGTAACAAAAACTGATATCCCTAGGCATAAACTTAACAAATGATGTACAAGACCATTATGGAAAATATTGTAAAATATTACTGCAAGACATAAAAGAAGACTTAAATAGAAAGACCATGGTCAGTGAATGGGGAAAGTCTATATCATAAATATCATCTCACTGCAAATAATTTATGCATTCTAAATTCCAGTCATACCCAAACAGGTGTTGTTTTTATTTTGTGCAGTTTTATGAGATAATTGTAACATTCATATCAACAGTAAAGTGCCAAGAATAGTTGAAGTAACTGTGAATAAGAGAAAAAGGGAGGATATGATGTGCCACATCGATCCCTCTTTAGGAATGAAGGAATTCATTTCCCAAATGCTGAGTGCTGCTGACAGATACTTTTTAGTTGTCAGCTGCCTTTGGACGTTGCCCCAGTTGAAAAGAGCCAACCAGCCCAAGGCCATGCCCCTTGTCCTGTGTGTTTTACTGATCAATGCTAGGGTATAAAGGCCACACCTCTGTCCCACCTCGGAACAATTCTGAAAAGCTATCCCAGCTCCAGAGCTCCCTGTGAGGTTTGCTGAGACCTTCAATGGGACTGCGTCATAGCTCAAATACTCCTTCTGCCGAATTCAGCTTCTTTCCTTTCCCTTCCACATGTTTTAATTCCAAGAGGGATATGTTACAAACCTCCTGCATGCTGATATCTATCTCAGGGTTTTCCTTGCCCCTGGAATCCAACCAATGACTGAGGACTTTTTCAGATATCAAAGCCTATTTATTATAAAGCTATAGTCCTTAAGAAAGCATGGTACGGACTTCAGAATAAATGAATAGATATGTGAAACAGAAAGAGTGCAGCAACAGAACTTGGTGTATGTGAGAGGTGACCTTATATTAAATTGGAAAAAGCACTGTTTAACAACAGTTGCTCTGACAATTATTCACCTGGGAAAAAATAGGTCTTTTGTCAAAAAATTCCCACAAAGAACAACTACATAAATGTAAAGAGCAAAAAAAAGTAAAATTATTAATAAAGTATAGAATAATGTCTTTGTGACAAGTCAGGAAAGAAGTTCTTACATAAGATGCAAAGGTGGAAACCATAAAGAAGAGATTGATAAATTTGGTTATGTGTACGTTTAAATTTTTTTATTACATGTCTCAAACTTGGAGATGTGTAATCAAAAGAGTGGAACTTAGAATATATAATTTCCACAAATTAGTAAGAGGGACAAACAACAGACAGAAAATGGGCAGAAGGTATGAACTAATTTGCAGAGGAAGAAACACAAACGGCCAAAACCTTAAGAAAAGGTGGTCACACTCACTAATAATTAATGAAATATAAAATCGGGAGATAAAAATAAAGAGTATAAATAGAATAAATGTGGGAGAACATGTGAGAAAATAGCAATGACCTCTTTGGAGAGGCATTTGGTAATATTGTAACAATTTTATTTCACGTGTACATTTTTGAGAAACTCAAAGAAATATGCATATCATGACATAACAGCGATGATGACTGCTATCTTGTTTGCAGTAGTGAATATTTGGAAGCAATGTACGTGTCCATCAATAAGGGATGGATGAACACTTGTATATACATATAATGGAATAGTATACAGCAGTTAAACTGAATTAATAAGCACATTTAACTGTTTCCAAAAAAATCTTGAAAATATAATATGGAATAAAAATTTGTGTGTGGTAGGATATCATTTATTTATCAAATTTAAAAAAGGGAGGGGCGGAGTCAAAATGGCATAATAGGAGGATGTGGAATTTGCAACTAGGGCACCTACCAGGCACTGGTGGGGGACCATGGACACCTAAGGGGACAGGAGGAACCCCCAGTGACCGGGTAGGACATGGGGTGTAGGGGGAGTGAGGGGGGAGGAGAAGTGGAGGTGGGACAGGACTGGTGCCCCTGAGGGGTGGCTGGGGGAGGGGAAGGGATCCCAAGCATGAAGGGGGAAATTGGAGAACTATTGGGAGAGCAGAGGATCAAAAGGGAGCGTGGCCAGGTTTCCCTTGCCCACTTGGACACCCAAGAACCTGTTGAGATCCTGGGCCTAATCCTCTGCCCACTTATGCCCCCTCCAGCTGCCCGGGTCCTGAGGGAGTGGGGAGGGGGGAAAGGGGGACCGAAAGTAAAGGCCAGACCTCTGCAACCGGTACCCCTGAGGGGTGGGTGGGGGAGGGAAGGAGGTCCTACGCCCAGTGGGACCCACCCATGGTTAGGGGTCCATCGACGACAGGGGAGACCCTGGGGGAGATGGTGGGGGAGGGGTGCGAAGGAACGGAAGGGAACGGGGCCAATGCTTTCCCTGTCCACTTAGGCACCGGGAAGCCTATTGGGCTCCTGGGCCTAATCCTCTGCCCTCGGAGCCTCCCTCCTGCCGCACAGAACCCAAGCCCGACCCCTACACCACCACCCAGGGCCCTGCCTCTACAGTTAGAGACCCCATTCCATGAGCTAGGCCTAAACCACACCCTCACTCAGGGCCGTAGGTCTAAACTCCGGAACTCCACACTCCAGAGAGCCTCCTTTCCACATGCTGACTCTCCCCTTCTGCGCAGGCCCTAAACACAGGCCTGCCCTACGCTTGAACATCGCCCTGCCTAGGCCCCACACCATGCTCAAACGGCATCCCCCAGCCCACCTAGGTCCCACCCCACCCAAAACCCCGCCCCTGCCTAAGTTCCAGCCCCTGCATAAACCCTGCCCCCAGAGCCAAGGCCTTTTTTTTTTTTTTCCTCTTTTAGATTGGGGTCCTGTTTTACCTTGTTGATTGATTATTGTTGATTCTTTTATATTTTTATTTTTCTTAGTAAATCTTTTATTTTTCTAATTTTATTTTATTCGTTATACTTTGTTAGTAATCTCTCCTTTTGTTACCCCACCCACCCCCCTTTTTTTTCTTTTTTCTGTTGTGGTTTTATTTTACCTTGTTGCAGTTGTTTCAAATATAGTTTTATTTTCCATAATATATTTTGTATCTTTCTAATTTTATTTTGTTTCTATTCTTTGATATTGTACTGCTCCTTTTTTTCTTTCTTCCTTTCTTTCTTTCTTTCTTTTTTTTTTTTTTTTACCGTGCCATGAAGCTTAAAGGATCCTGGTTCCCAGGCTGGAGGGCAGGCCTGAGCTCCTTTGGTGGGAGCTCCGAGTCCAAAGTGCTGGACTAACAGAGAACCTCAGACCCGAGGTAATATCAGTCAGAGTGAGGCCACCTGGAGGTCCTCATCTCCACACCAAGACCTAGTTTTATCCAACTGTCTGCAAACTCCAGTGCTGGGCGTCTCAGGCCAAACATCCAGTAAGACAGGAATACAGCACCACCCATCAAAAAAAAAAATGAAAAGATAAAAAATTTGTTAAGGACGAAGGAGCAAGGTAAAAACCTACAAGACCAAATACATGAAGACAAACTAGGCAACCTACCTGAAAAAGACTTCAGAGTAATGATAGTAAAGATGATCCAAAATCTCTGAAATAGGATGCAGAAAATACAAGAAACATACCAAGGATCTAGAAGAAATACAGAGCAAACAAACTGGTGAACAACACACTTACTGAAATTAACAATACTCTAGAAGGAATCAATAACAGAATAACTGAGGCAGAAGAATGCATAACTGAGCTGGAAGGTAAAATGGTGGAAATAACTGCAAGGGAGCAGAAGAAAGAAAAAAGAATGAAAAGAATTGAGGAAAATCTCACAGACCTCTGGGGCCACATTAAACACAACAACATTCGAATTGTAGGGGTCGCAGAGGAAGAGAAAACGAAAGTCTGAGAAAATATTTGAAAAGATGATAGTTGAAAAGTTCCCTAACATGGAAAAGAAAATAGTCAGTCAAGTCCAGGAAGCACAGAGAGTCACATAAAGGATAAACCCAAAGTGAAACATGCTGAGACACATATTAATCAAACTATCAAAAATTAAATACAAAGAAAAAATATTAAAAGCAGCAAGAGAAAAGCAACTAATAACATACAAGGGAATCGCCGTAAGGTTAACAGTTGATTTTTCAGCAGAAACTCTGCAAGCCAAAAGGGAGTTGCAGGACATATTTAAAGTGATGAATCAGAAAAACCTGCAACCAAGATTACTGTACCCAGCAAGGATCTCATTCAGATTGGACAGAGAAATTAATACCTTTACAGATAAGCAAAAGTTAAGAGAATTCAGAACCACCAAACCAGCTTTACAACAATGCTGAAGGAACTTCTCTAGGCAGGAAACACATGAGAAGGAAAAGACCTACAATAACAAACCCAAAATAATTAAGAAAATGGTAATAGGAACATACATATTGATAATTACCTTAAATGTAAATGGATTAAATGTGCCAACCAAAAGACATAGACTGGCTGAATGGATTAAAAAAC
>NC_041233.1:11866469-11887871 GCF_002837175.3 Physeter macrocephalus | reverse complement strand
AAGATATAACAATTGTAAATATTTATGCACCCAACATAGGAGCACCTCAATACATAAGGCAAATGCTAACAACCATAAAAGGGGAAATCAACAGTAACACAATCATAGTAGGGGACTTAAACACGCCACTCTCACCAATGGACAGATCATCCAAAATGAAAATAAATAAGGAAATACAAGCTTTAAATGACACATTAAACAAGATGGACTTAATAGATATTTGTAGGACATTCCATCCAAAAACCACAGAATACGCTTTCTTCTCAAGTGCTCATGGAACATTCTCCAGTATAGATCATATCTTGGGTCACAAATCAGGCCTTGGTAAATTTAAGAAAATTGAAATTGTATCAAGTATCTTTTCCAACCATAATGCTATGAGACTAGATATTGATTACAGGAAAAAAACTGTAAAGAATACAAACACATGGAGGCTAAACAATATGCTACTAAATAACCAAGAGATCACTGAGGAAATCAAACGGGAAATCAAAAAATACCTAGAAACAAATGACGATGAAAAGACAATGACCAAAAACGAATGGGATGCAGCAAAAGCAGTTCTAAGAGGGAAGTTTATAACAATACAATCCTACCTCTAGAAACAAGAAACATCTCAAATAAACAACATAACCTTACACCTAAAGCAATTAGAGAAAGAAGAAAAAAAACTCCAAAGTTAGCAGAATGAAAGAAATCAGAAAGATCTGATGAGAAAGAAATGAAAAAAAGGCTAAACAATATGCTACTAAATAACCAAGAGATCACTGAGGAAATCAAACGGGAAATCAAAAAATACCTAGAAACAAATGACGATGAAAAGACAATGACCAAAAACGAATGGGATGCAGCAAAAGCAGTTCTAAGAGGGAAGTTTATAACAATACAATCCTACCCCTAGAATACAAACAGACCATTCACAAGCACTAAAATTGAAACTGTGATTAAAAACCTTCCAACAAACAAAAGCCCAGGACCAGATGGCTTCACAGGTGAATTCTATCAAACATTTAGAGAAGAGCTAACACCTGCCCTTCTGAAACTCTTCCAAAATATAGCAGAGGTAGAAACACTCCCAAACTCATTCTATGAGGTCACCATCACCCTGATATCAAAACCAGAACAAGATGTCACAAAAAAAGAAAAGTACAGGTCAATATGACTGATGAACATAGGTGCCAAAGTCCTCAACAAAATACTAGCAAACAGAATTCAACAGCACATTGAAAGGATCATACACCATGATCAAGTGAGGTTTATCCCAGAAATCAATCATTGTGATACACCATATTAACAAATTGAAGGAGAAAAACCATTTGATCATCTCAATAGATGTAGAAAAATGGTTTGACAAAATTCAACACCCATTTAGGATAAAAAAAAAAACTCTCCAGAAAGTATGCATAGAGGGAACCTACCTCAACATAATAAAGGCCATATATGACAAACTCACACCCAACATCGTTCTCAAGGGTGAAAAACTGAAACCATTTCCACTAAGATCAAGAACAAGACAAGGTGCCCACTCTCACCACTGTTATTCAGCATAGTTTTGGAAGTTTTAGCCACAGCAATCAGAGAAGAAATAGAAAAGAAAGGAACCCAAATCAGAAAAAAAGAAGGAAAACTGTCACTCTTTTCAGATGACATGATACTATGCATAGAGAATCCTAAATATGCTACCAGAAAACTACTAGAGCTAATCAATGAATTTGGTAGAGTAGCAGGATACAAAATCATGAACAGAAATCTCTTGCATTCCTATACACTAATGATGAAAAATTTGAAAGAGAAATTAAGGAAACACTCCCATTTACCATTGCAACCAAAAGAATAAAATAACTCGGAATAAACCTACCTAAAGAGACAAAAGAACTGTATGCAGGAAACTGTAAGACACTGGTGAAAGAAATTAAAGATTATACCACAGATAGAAAAATATACTATGTTCTTGGATTGGAAGAATCAACATTGTGAAAATGACTATACTACCCAAAGCAATCTACAGATTCAATGCAATCCATATCAAACTACCACTGGCATTTTTCACAGAACCAGAACAAGAAATTTCACAATTTGTATGGAAACACAAAAGACCCTGAATAGCCAAAACAATCTTGAGAAAGAAAAACGGAGCTGGAGGAATCAGGCTCCCGGACTTCAGACTATACTACAAAGCTACAGTCATTAAGACAGTGTGATACTGGCACAAAAACAGAAATATAGATCAATGGAACAGGATAGAAAGCCCAGAGTAAACCCACGCACATATGGTCACTTTATCTTTGATAAAGAAAGTAAGAGTATACAATGGAGAAAAGACAGCCTCTTCAGTAAGTGGTGCTGGGAAAACTGGACAGCTACATGTAAAAGAATGAAAGTAGAACACTCCCTAACACCATACACAAAAATAAACTCAAAATGGATTAAAGACCTAAATGTAAGTCCAGACAGTATAAAACTCTTAGAGGAAGACATAGGCAGAACACTCTATGACATAAATCACAGCAAGATCCTTTTGACCCACCTCTTAGAGTAATGGAAATAAAAACAAAAATAAAAAAATGGGACCTAATGAAACTTAAAAGCTTTTGCACAGCAAAGGAAAACATAAACAAGACGAAAAGACAACCCTTCAGAATGAGAGAAAAAATTTGCAACTGACAGAGGATTAATCTCCAAAATATACAAGCAGCTTATGCAGCTCAATATCAAAAAAACAAACAACCTAATCCAAAAATGGACAGAAGACCTAAATAGACATTTCTCCAAAGAACATATCCAGATTGCCAAGAAACACATGAAAAGATGCTCAACATTGCTAATCATTAGGGAAATGCAAATCAAAACTACAGTGAGGTATCACCTCACACCAGTCATAATGGCCATCATCAAATAATCTACAAACAATAAATGAAGGAGAGGGTGTGGAGAAAAGGGAACCCTCTTGCACTGTTGTTGGGAAAGTAAATTGGTACAGTTACTATGGAGAACAGTATGGAGGTTCCTTAAAAAACTAAAACTAGAACTACTATATGACCCAGCAATCCCACTACTGGGCATATACCCTGAGAAAACCATAATTCAAAAAGACACCTGCACCCCAATGTTCATTGCAGCACTATTTACAATAACCAGGATGTGGAAGCAACCTAAGTTTCCATCAACAGATGAATGGATTAAGAAGATGTGGCACGTATATACAGTGGAATATTAGTCATAAAGAAACGAAATTGAGTTGTTTTTAGTGAGGTGGATGGACCTAGAGTCTGTCATACAGAGTGAAGTAAGTCAGAAAGAGAAAAATAAATACCGTATGCTAACACATATGTAGTGAGTCTAAAAGAATGGTTCTGGTGAACCTAGGGGCAGGACAGGAATAAAGACACAGACATAGAGAATGGACTTGTGGACACAGGGAGGGGGAAGGGTAAGCTGGTGCGAAGTAAGAGAGTAGCATTGACATATATACACTACCAAACGTAAAATAGATCGCTAGTGGGAAGCAGCCACATAGCACAGGGTGATCAGCTCGGTGCTTTGCGACCACCTACAGGGGTGGGATAAGGAGGGTGGGAGGGAGACGCAAGAAGGAGGGTATATGGGGACATACGTACGTATATAGCTGGTTCACTTTGTTATACAGCAGAAGCTACCACAACACTGTAAAGCAATTGTACTCCAATAAAGATGTTTAAAAAAATGTTAAACTTGTGAAATGGTATTGTATACAACTTGTGAAAAAACTTACAGGTGGTTAATATTTTTAAATGTGTTACAGAAGGGAAGCATAACAGTTTCAGAAAAATCCCTTTCTTTGGAGAGAGCAGAGAATGAGTTGGGAAAAGTCTTCAACTGTAAGTTACATTTGATTTTTAAAAAATTTTTATTTATTTATTTATTTATGGCTGTGTTGGGTCTTCGTTTCTGTGCGAGGGCTTTCTCTAGTTGTGGCAAGCGGGGGCCACTAACTATCGAAGCCTCTGTTGTTGCGGAGCACAGGCTCCAGATGCACAGGCTCAGCAGTTGTGGCTCATGGGCCCAGTTGCTCCGCGGCATGTGGGATCTTCCCAGACCAGGGCTCGAACCCGTGTCCCCTGCATAGGCAGGCATATTCTCAACCACTGCGCCACCAGGGAAGCCCACATTTGATTTTTTTTTATTTTTATTTTTTTTTGCGGTACGCGGGCCTCTCACTGTTGCGGCCTCTCCTGTTGCGGAGCACGGGCTCTGGACGCACAGGCTCAGTGGCCATGGCTCATGGGCCCAACCGCTCTGCGGCATGTGGGATCTTCCCAGACCGGGGCACGAACCCATGTCCCCTGCATCGGCAGGCAGACTCTCAACCACTGCGCCACCAGGGAAGCCCCCACATTTGATTTTAATGGAAAAAAACTTAAGTGAAAATAATCTGAAAATGGCAAAATGTTAATAATTCTTGATTTTAGGTGGTGATATGATTCTGGATGGTGGATATTTGTGCAGTTTTCTGCATGTCTGAATTATTTTATTATTTGGATTTTTAAAAATTTGAAAAGCAGTGGCATGTAGTAGAAGCCAGAAGTGAGCAAGAGTGTTGGACTCTTTTTGTAAGCATTTTAAAAGCATCCTTTGAGTTTTGAAAATGTTTTTAGGGAATTTTTTTTTTATATATAAAATTTACATAATGTAAAATTCACCATTTTAATCATTTTTAAGTGTACACTTGTGACTTTTAGTATATTCTTAATGTTGTGCATCCTTCACTACTATCTAATTCCACACTTTCCGTTACCTTTTTGAGGGATCTTGCAAGAAACCAGAAGTCTCCATTAGCAGTTGCAGGTTGGGACAAATGATGAAAATATTAATATTAAGTGATTTTATATGAATTCACAGAGAGAGACCTGGGATCATTGAACTTACATGTTTAAATTGCTGTGTAATTAGAGATTTAGGGTCTTAATACTTCCCTCATAGACAAGAATAGCCCTTACCAACTTTGAGAGTTACTAATGCCTTTTCCTGGGTGCTAACTTCACCCTCTACCCCTTGTGATTTTATCTTTTTTTGTAGCACTGCCCAGAAGAGAGAAATAGAGACATATCCTCTGCCTAAGCCTTCTATGGATATTCTCTCTTGCCTTCCCAGACTGTGTTGGTAGACTAAGGAACTGCTATAGACTAAATGTTGTCTTCCCCCTGACTTAGGAACCGCTATAGACTAAATGTTGTCTTCCCCCTCAAGGTTCATGTTTTGAAATCCTGATCCCCAATGTGATGGTATTTGGAGCTGGAGCCTTTAGAGGGTGATGAGGTCATCAAGGCAGAGCCCTCATGAATGAGATTAATGCCCTTATAAAAGAGGTTCTGGAGAGCTCCCGTGTCCCTTCCACCATGTTAGGACACAGAAGACAGCTGTCTATAAAACAGGAAGTGGGCCCTCACCAGACGCCAAATCTGCTGGCACCTTGACCTTGAACTCCAGGGATCCAGAAATGTGAGAAATGAGTTTTTATTGTTTATAAGCCACCTAGTCTATGGTATCCTTTTATCGCCCCAGTGGACTAGGGCAGGAACCCGTCTTCTGATACTTGCACTGCAGTGTGTATTGATTTCCATGATAACGATTACCCTTAGTTTTGTTATTACTTATGATGCAATCAGCCTATCACTTGAGGAAGCTCTTGACTTCTGTGATCATATCGTTTTACCTTTGAATCCTCAAAACTTAGCATCATTTCTAGAACTTAGTAGATGTTCAAATAAATGTCATTTGAATGAATGGCTTTAATGGATGAAGTGTCTGTGACTCAGTTCAGGTCTTTGCAAGTCCAACAACAGAAGTTGATCAGACTTCTCATTTTTGATCAACTGTTGAAGATGGGACAGTTGGCCTAAGATTTAGCATACCTCCAGTAAACAAGCCCAAGAGAACAACTAAATGTTAAAATCCCTACCCTACCTGCAAGGGTCAGCTTGATCAAGGGCCTTGGATTAGTGGTTGATTTCTGCAGTAAGTTGTCTCTCACAGTCTTACGTCAGATGTCCTTTCACATCTGAAGATATTGTCCCATAATTGCGTTCTTAATACTGAGGAACATACAAATCCAGGCGAAGATTCTTCTGTTCGGCCCTGGAACAACTGAATGCAGATTACTGTAGTGATTAGAAGTTTGGCTTGCAATCAGATGGATTGTGCTTCAAATCTCTGCTCGGTCACATTCTAGCCAGAAGTCCCTAGGCAAATTACTTAACTTTTCTAAGACTCGATTTTCTTATCTGCAAAGTAGGGATAATAAAAGAATGAACTTCATAAGTTTTCTTTGAGTACTAAGTGAGGTAATACACATAAGAAACAGTAAGCATATAGGCTAGCGCATAGTAAGTGTTCCCTTAATATTAGTGATTTTTATCTGGAGCTTTGAGTGATCATTTTTGGTCATGGAAAGGGTCTCTGAAGAACTGCCAGGGGTGTGTGCAATGCAGGAGAGTGTAATGTGAATCAGGTCAAGGAATTCAGGATTCAAAATTCAATTTCACCTGAAAGACCTTTGGCAACTCACTTACTTGGCCTCCTTTTTCACGTCTCTCACTGTGTATTTTCTTTCTTTTTTCCCCTCTTTATACAAACTTCCCTGAGAAAATAATCTGCTGATACTTGTTGACACCTTAACCAAGAATTCCTTCTCTCCACAGGAATTTGTTGTTTGATATAGTCATTCAGTGAGTAATGATAAGCTATAGACCTACTAAAGGAATGTCACGTATCAAGACCTGATGATGAGAGAAGGGTTTTTAAGTGGGTGGAGACTTCCAGTGACTCTGAAATACTTTTATATGTATATTCTTCTTTTCTGCCTCTACATAAAGCTGGATAAGAAAAAAACAAAAAGAAAAACAAGCAAACAAACATTTCATGCTCCCCTTTCTTTCTGGGTTGCTTGACAAACAAGATTAGTTTCTAAATCAGTTGAAAATCTTTTTGTTCTTTTGGTAAATTTTCAGTCTGGCAACAAGTAGAACAGGATAAAAGTCTCTTAATCTTTCTTTCCAGGCCAGCTCTGTCATCTTCTTTCTACATATCTGCTTTGTCATTGTGTATTCACATGAAAATATTTGGCCCTCTAGGACTATGGAGACATTCTGGAATGACTGTGCTCAGAGTTAGGGATCAGTCTAAGCCCTGTAGCTGCTTGGAAGCCTCTCTTCCCATATCTGTAACAGTAAGAGAGTGGACTAGGTGCTGAATTGCAAATAGGATTTATTTTACAGTCCTTCTTTGAGTGGTTGGTAGTAGCTAACTGGGGTACTGAGTTGAGACAGCAAAGATGAAACGTGATGCAGTGGGAGAATGTTTTGTGATAAATTAGCCATAAGCATGGGATAGAGGAATGAGGGCCCTTATGCCAGAATCTTACCATCTCTAGATCATGAAATCACTAAGGTCTTTATAGTTCTAGAATCACATTAAGCTATGACTGATTCTCTACTTGCTGAAGATGTGAAGTGTCTGCCCTCCAAACAGGGCAGCCACCTGCTATAATAAATAGACTAGAATGCTGTTTACATGCACTGCATGTATTATTGTCCATTTCTTTCCTAAAGAATTTGAGGTACCATAAATACTTTTTAAAAGCTATAAAAAAGAATTCAGAAAAGGTAATGGGAAATAAGAGTAAATATATGAAAAGCAGAAAGGAAGTGTAAGAACCAACTTTGAAATTCGAGGTTTAATTTTAATATCCCTAACTTTATTGTCTAGTACTCTTTCTTTCTATTTAATGCCCATAGACCATGGCATAGAAAAAGGAGTCATTTTGGCCTGGTGGTAATATGTGAAACTCTGGATATTTTTTCATATTTTCTCATGAAAATGTCTGGTAGAATCCTGAGATTTGTTGAGGATTCAGCATGATGGGAGAAATGCTTTTGCAGGCTTACTGAGTCAGACTTAAGCAATCAAAATGATTGTTCTATTTAAAATTCATCAACAGTAATGAGCTCTTGCGTCATTCTGCAAAGATGAGACTTGGGTCTCGTGAAGGCTTTCAAAACCTCATTGCCAAAACTGAAAGAGAAATTAAGGAAACACTCACATTTACCACTGCAACAAAAAGAACAAAATACCTAGGAATAAACCTACCTAAGGAGACAAAAGACCTGTATGCAGAAAACTGTAAGACACTGATGAAAAATTAAAGATGATACACACAGATGGGGAGATATACCATGTTCTTGGATTGCAAGTATCAGCTTTGTGAAAATGATTATACTACCCAAAGCAATCTACAGATTCAATGCAATCCCTATCAAACTACCAATGGCATTTTTCACAGAACTAGAAAAAAACAATTCACAATTTGTATGGAAACACAGAAGACCCTGAATAGCCAAAGCAGTCTTAAGAAAGAGAAACGGAACTGGAGGAATCCAGCTCCCTAACTTCAGACTATACTACAAACCTGCAGTCATCAAGACTGTATGGTACTCATAATTCAAAAAGACACATGCACCCCAATGTTCATTGCAGCACTATTTACAATAGCCAGGACATGGAAACAACCTAAACTTCCATCAACAGAGGAATTCAAAACCTCATTGCCAAAACTGAAAGAGAAATTAAGGAAACACTCACATTTACCACTGCAACAAAAAGAACAAAATACCTAGGAATAAACCTACCTAAGGAGACAAAAGACCTGTATGCAGAAAACTGTAAGACACTGATGAAAAATTAAAGATGATACACACAGATGGGGAGATATACCATGTTCTTGGATTGCAAGTATCAGCTTTGTGAAAATGATTATACTACCCAAAGCAATCTACAGATTCAATGCAATCCCTATCAAACTACCAATGGCATTTTTCACAGAACTAGAAAAAAACAATTCACAATTTGTATGGAAACACAGAAGACCCTGAATAGCCAAAGCAGTCTTAAGAA
Source organism: Physeter macrocephalus (assembly GCF_002837175.3). NCBI lineage: Eukaryota > Metazoa > Chordata > Mammalia > Artiodactyla > Physeteridae > Physeter > Physeter macrocephalus. The sequence continues at coordinate 11,878,943 of NC_041233.1, read as the reverse complement.
AGAGAAACGGAACTGGAGGAATCCAGCTCCCTAACTTCAGACTATACTACAAACCTGCAGTCATCAAGACTGTATGGTACTCATAATTCAAAAAGACACATGCACCCCAATGTTCATTGCAGCACTATTTACAATAGCCAGGTCATGGAAGCAACCTAAATGCCGATCCACAGACAAATGGAAAAAGAAGATGTGGTACATATATACAATGGAATATTACTCAGCCATAAAAAGGAATAAAACTGGGTCATTTGTAGAGACATGGATGGATCTAGAGACTGTCATACACAGTAAAGTAAGTCAGAGAGAGTAAAACAAATATCATATATTAATGCATATATGTGGAACCTAGAAAAATTGTACAGATGAACTGGTTTGCACAGCAGAAATTGAGACACAGATGTAGAGAACAAACGTATGGACACCAAGGGGAGAAAGTGGTAGCGGGTGGAGGTGGTGGTGTGATGAATTGGGCGATTGGGATTGACATGTATACACTGATGTGTATTAAATGGATGACTAGTAAGAACCTGCTGTATAAAAAAATAAATAGGGCTTCCCTGGTGGCGCAGTGGTTGGGAGTCCGCCTGCCGATGCAGGGAACGCAGGTTTGTGCCCCGGTCCGAGAGGATATCATATGCCGCGGAGCGGCTGGGCCTGTGGGCCATGGCCGCTGAGCCTGCACGTCCGGAGTCTGTGCTCCGCAGTGAGAGAGGCCACAACAGTGAGAGGCCCACGTACCGCAAAAAAATAATAATAATAATAAATAAATAAATAAAATAAAATTCAAAAGTTCAAAAAAAAAAAGTACGGTATTGGCACAAAAACAGAAATATAGATCAGTGGAACAGGATAGAAGCCCAGAGATAAACCCACACACATATGGTCACCCCTGGTGGCGCAGTGGTTGGGAGTCCGCCTGCCGATGCAGGGAACGCAGGTTTGTGCCCCGGTCCGAGAGGATATCATATGCCGCGGAGCGGCTGGGCCTGTGGGCCATGGCCGCTGAGCCTGCACGTCCGGAGTCTGTGCTCCGCAGTGAGAGAGGCCACAACAGTGAGAGGCCCACGTACCGCAAAAAAATAATAATAATAATAAATAAAATGGAGAAAAGATAGCCTCTTCAATAAGTGGTGCTGGGAAAACTGGTCAGCTACATGTAAAAGAATGAAATTAGAACACTCCCTAACACCATACACAAAAATAAACTCAAAATGGATTAAAGACCTAAATGTAAGGCCAGACACTATCAAACTCTTAGAGGAAAACATAGGCAGAACACTATGACATAAGTCACAGCAAGATCCTTTTTGACCCACCTCCTAGAGCAATGGAAATAAAAACAAAAATAAAAAAATGGGAGCTAATGAAACTTAAAAGCTTTTGCACAGCAAAGGAAACCATAAACATGACGAAAAGACAACCCTTCAGAATGAGAAAAAATGTTTGCAAATGAAGCAACTGACAGAGGATTAATCTCCAAAATATACAAGCAGCTCATGCAGCTCAATATCAAAAAAACAAACAATCCAGAAATGGGCAGACCTAAATAGACATTTCTCCAAAGAAGATGTACAGATTGCCAACAAACACGTGAAAGGATGCTCATCGTCACTAATCATTAGAGAAATGCAAATCAAAACTACAATGAGGTATCCCCTCACACCGGTCAGAATGGCCATCAACAAAACTACAATGAGGTATCACCTCACACCAGTTAGAATGGGCATCATCAGAAAATCTACAACAAAAAAACGAAGGAGAGTGAGTGGAGAAAAGGGAACCCTCTTGCACTGTTGATGGGAATGTAAATTGGTACAGCCACTATGGAGAACAGTATGGAGGTTCCTTAAAAAACTAAAAGTAGAACTACCATATGACCCAGCAATACCACTACTGGGTATATACCCTAAGAAAACTAATTCAAAAAGAGTCATGTACCACAATATTCATTGCAGCACTATTTACAATAGTCAGGACATGGACGCAACCTAAGTATCTATCGACAGATGAATGGATAAAGAAGATGTGGCACATAAATACAATGGAATGTTACTCAGCCATAAAAAGAAACAAAACAAAATTTGAGTTATTTTTAGTGAGGTGGATAGACCTAGAGTCTGTCATACAGAGTGAAATAAGTCAGAAAGAGAAAAACAAATACTGTGTGCTAACACATATATACGGAATCTTAAAAAAAATTGGTTCTGAAGAACCTAGGGGCAAGACAGAAATAAAGATGCAGACGTAGAGAATGGACTTGAGGACACCGGGAGGGGAAGGAGTAAACTGGGATGAAGTGAGAGAGTGGCATGGACCTATATACACTACCAAATGTAAAACAGATAGCTAGTGGGAAGCAGCTGCATAGCACAGGGAGATCAGCTCAGTGCTTTGTGTCCATCTAAAGGGGTGGGATAGGGAGGGTGGGAGGGAGACACAAGAGGGAGGAGATATGGGGATATATGTATACGTATAGCTGATTCACTTTGTTATACAGCAGAAGGTAATGCAACATTGTAAAGCAATTATGCTCCAATAAAGATGTTAAAAAAAAACAAAACAAAAACCTCATTGCCATCCACAGTGCCCTTAGATGCAGTTACCCAGTGCATAGTAAATGGATCCGCACAGCCACATTGGGGCAGGGGAAATAGTCACATGTTTTAAAACTACACAGAGCTTTATGACTGGGATGATATTTTTCCTCTTCTATTTTACATTGAGAATATATAAAAATAATGATATTGGCATGCTTGTAAATGATATATTTCTAGAAGCTACTCTTGAGCCTTTCTGCAAGATGGATTTTCAAAGTCTTTCCTATTTCATTTATATATTTAAACAAACATTTGCTCATTTACATTAATTAGGGTTATTTCTCCAAAATGCTGTAGAATTTTTTTCTTAAGTGTTTTCTGTGCTCCTAACCTCTCTTCTATTTAGTGTAGTCAGGTTGCTCTTTTTTAAAAGAAAAAAAAAAAGCAGAGAAGACTTCTGGTTCTGGCTAAGACGTAGTAATAAGAATTGAATTTATGCCCTTGCCTGAAACAACAAAAAAAAATCAGAGTAAGTTAAGAAATGATTTTCAAGTTATTGGATATTAGGCAATGAAAGATAGTGATCTCAAAGAGATGGCAAACAAATGAGGGAACCCTAGGATTGCCAAGATTTGTTGCTTTGAGAGAGTTTCTGGACCATTGCACACTGAGGAAAAACACAGGCAGAGGCTGCAAACCTCTGGAGTTGAGTTGGAACTGAGAATCTAGAGAAACCAAGGCACTTACATTTGGAAGGCAGAATACTGGAGAGGAGAGGTCTGCAAAGAGAGAGTTCTCTCTAGATTGGCAGAGGGTCTTCCTCAAGTATTCAACCAAATAATGATCAGGGCATACATGTGCAGAAACTGTTTTGAGTCTAGGAAAAGAAATACTCAGAAAGATTAGAGACAACAGCACTCAGATCCCCAAATGGGGCCAGGACCAGCAGGATAAACTAGGGAATAGGACTAGATCCATCCCCTACTGGAGAGGAAAAATTCATAATTCATGAACCATAGGATAGAATACTGAGAATAGTCTTGCTTCAGTAGTAGAAAATAATTAGACCTAGGCAAAACACTGCTCAGGTCTTGCCTGGTAAATCTTGTAAGCAGTGGCAGAAAGGGTCAAACGATTTCCATATTACTTAACTGTGTCCCAGAACAAAAACCCAAAATAGTTATAGGAATACAAAAATATCCAGCATCCAACAAGATAAAACACAGTATCTTGCATCCAATCAAAAATTGCCGGGCATGAAAAGAAACAGGAAAACCTATAATAAGGAGAAAAACTAATCAGCCAAAACTGACAGAGATGTTAAAATTAACTGACAAGGACATTGGAAAATCATTATACTATATTTCATACGTTCAAAAAGCCAGAGGAAAAATTAAACATTCTAAATAGATGAAGATATAAAAAAAGACCCATATCAAACTTCTAGAGACAAAAAAACAGAAAAATAAATCCTAGAAGTTAAACCTAGATGAAAACATTAATGGAGTTATTACAGATTAAACAGTGTGGAAGTTTAATGAACTTGAAGACATAGCAATAGATATCCAAAATGAAACAGAGAGAAAAAAAAGCCTAAAAATTTACAAAGACAGTAAAAATCAGTAAACTGTGGTACAACTTCAAGTGACTTAATATATGCATAATTGGGGTTCGCAGGAAGGTAGGAACCAGAAAAAGATAAAGAAATGGTGAACAAAAAATTTTCAAATTTATGAAAACTATAAACCTTCACAAAGTTCAAAAGCCCCAAGAATAAGCAATGGAAAGAATACTACCCCAAGGTACATCATAACCAAATTGCCAAAAAACTGGTGATAATGAGAAAATTTTATAAGTAGCCAGAGAAAAGTGTTACATTATATACAGAGGAATGCAGATAAGGATGATAGCAGCTTTCTTGTCAAAAACAATGCCAGTGGAAACACAGCGAAGCATGCTTTTTAAATTTCTGAAAGAGCAAAAGAACTCTGTCCATCTTGAATTCCATACCCAGTGAAAATATCTTTCCAAAAATAAATGTCACATAAAGTCTTTTTCCAATATCCAAAAACTGAAATAATTCATAAGCAGTAATCTTGTACTACAAGAAATGTTTTAAGAAGCCCTTCAGGTCAAAGAAAAATGATACCAACTGGAAATTTGGATCTGTACAAAGGCAATAAAGGTTTGTATTTTATTATTTAAATATCTTTAAAAGATGATTGCATTAAATAAAAGTAATAACAGTGGGATATGGGATTTATAAGATACGTAGAAGTAAAGCGTATGACTGTAATAGCACACAGACTAATAGGGAGGAAATGGAAGTAAACTGTTATAAGGTCCTTATAAAATCATTTGAAATAATATATTATCACTTGAAGATAAATGTGGTAAGTTAAACATGTATACTATAAATCCTAAAGAATCCCTTAAAATAACAGAACAAAGAATAAGAATTGTTAGCAAATAAGCTAACAAAGGAGATAAAATGGAATCAGAAAATACCCAGCTTATCCAAAAGAAGGCAGAAAAAGAGGAAAAGGGGAACAAAAAGCATATAGGACGAAGAGAAATTAAATAGGAGGTTGATTTAAATCTTGCCATATTAATGATGTACATGATGTATACATAATCTAAATACCTCAATTAAAAGGCAGAGATTATCGTACTGAATAAAAATTTGAGACCCAAGTGTGTGATGCATACCAAAAACCTACTTGAAATATAAAGACACAAATAAGTTAAATGTAAAAAAATGTATGGAAAAAGATATGCCATACTCACACTATCGTTTCATAATGATAAATGGATCACACATTGCTGGTGGAAATGTTAAATGCAACAGTCCCTTTGGAAAACAGCTTGGAAGTTCTTTATAAAGTTAAACATATACCTGCCATATGACCCAGCCATTTCACTCCTTAGTGTTTATTTATCCAAGAGAAATGGAAGTATATGTCCATATAAAGACTTGTATACAGATGTCCATAACAGCTGTATTTGTAACAGCCTCAAACTGTCATTAACCCAAATGTCCATCAATAGGTCAATAGAAAAACAAAATATATCCATACAATGAAATACTATTTACCAATAAAAGGAATGAATTCTTGATGCATGCAACAGTATGGATGAATCTCAAAATAAGTGCTCAGCTTAAGACACCAGACAAAAAAAGAATACAAACTACTATGTAATTCTATTTACATAAAATTCTAGTAAATGCAAACTAATGTATAGTGACAGAAAGAAGATCACTGGCTGCCAGGTGGGTGAGCAGGACGGGGTGTTGTGGGGAAGGGTGGGAGAGATGACAAAGGGGCAAAAGGGGTCTTTTGAGAGTGCTGTACATGTTCAGTATCTTTAGTGTAGTGATGGAGTCATAGGTCATATTTAACATGTGGACATATGTCATATGTCAAAACTTATAAGATTGTACACTTTAAATATGTGCAGTTTATGGTACATCAATATAACTCTCTACATCAATAAATACCTCAATAAAGCTGTTCAGAAACAACTGGAATATAATAGTATGCACAGAAGGTTTCACCTCAGGGTGATCAGGATGCAAATATTTTACCACTTTCTCCTATCCACTTTACACATTAAGCATTAGCATTTTATTTTATCAGCAGAACAACTAACTTGATAACTGTCTCAGAAACAGATACTGACAGGGAGCCTTGACTGGACTCCTATTAACTGAATATATTATCTAAAATAATCACTATCAACTTGGCTTTAAGTATCTTCTGGTACAATTATAATTTTTCATCAGTTTAAACAAACTTATGATAACCTCACTCAGACTCTCCTAATCCACCAAAGAAAATATTCGGACTCTCCTTGTGGCACAATTGTAAATGCAGACACAGACTCACAGGGCTTGAAAGAGCCTCAGTACTATCTGCTTTACTTTCACAGAGAAAGCGATTGAGGGTCAGAGGAAATGAGTGACTATTTTGAAGTCATACAACTAATTGAGATTAGAACTGGTGTGTCCTGATTCCCTGAGTAGGAGTTCAGTATTTCAAAACTCAGAGGACTTTAATATAGAAGCCATGCAATAAATACTTGTTAAATTCAGAATGAATATCCCAGATTGAACTGGTAACCTTACACTCTCCTATTTTAAAATACACTGAATTATTAGAAAAGGAAACCCAAACTGGTACCAAAATCTAAACCTCCCATCTTTCTACATTAACAAGTTTCCCCTTTTGAAAGGGACACAGTAGGAAGAGAATAAATTGCCCTTATCTCTTTTCATCCTGTCGTTTCTGCTCTGTTATATTTAGGGCATGGCCCTTTTATTTGGGTTTATGGAAAAAATGGCCCAGTACAAACTCTCCCATTGTTTTCACCCCCTTTCCTATATTTTCTTAATTTTGCCTTGCACTTGATTTCTGTCTGTATTTAGGTTTTTATTAAATTTCTGGCAATAACCTTTCCAGGGGTTCTGGAAACATTCATTCAGTCTTCTCTGAAGAAAGAGAAAGAATAAAATAGGACTAGCGCGCAGCCATTGAGCCATCAGAATGGGTGGGGAGAAAATCTATGCTTGTATGTTAAAACAAGTATCAGTAGTTAAGAGGCCACAGTAAACAGATGCAGCACAGTCATGGTTCTTACCCTGAATGCACACACAGAAAATTCCTCAGCTCTTAATCTTCCTACTCCACTGTTGTTTTGTATGACTACCCCATAAACTTAGTCTAAGGAGAAAATGCTAATTCTTTGTGACCCTGTTTGAGTCTAAAATGTGATCTTCTGATATTTTCTGTATATAGCTCCCCAAAATTGTGACTGCATACATGGAGAATGAGAAATAGAAGTGATAAAACAAGGCTAATCTTGAAGGAAGTTTAATTGAAGGGTAATACCATGTATTCTGCAAAATAATTGGAGCACAGTTTACAATTACCATATAGTGGTTCTCAAACTCTGGGGTACATAAAAGTTACCAGGTATTCTCTGGCCTTTCTCCCAGAAATTCTGATTTAGTAGGTCGGGAATGGAGCCCTACAATTTCCACTTTTTAACAGGTTTTACAAGTGATTTTGTTGCAAGTGGACTTATGTTGGTAAAAATTGTTCAACCTCTTTCTTTTCTGGTTTCTAGCCAAACATTGTTTAAAATTCGAGCTCTGCAACTTACTAGCTAGAAGTCCTTAGAAAAGTCACATGACCTTTCTGGATCTTGACTTTAAGAATAATTCAGGGTTTTTGCAGGGATTAATGAAATAATATATGTAAAGTGCCTGGTACATTGTGGACATTTAACTAATGTTCATTTCTTTCCCCAAACACATATCATGTTCCTTCTTAATCTGAGCCTAAGCTAGAATGTGTTTCTCCTTTAATTCTTAACCTGAGTGTAAACAACTCCACTGTTTCAGATCATTTAAAAATCACATACCTCAACTCAAATGACCAGTTTCCAGTCCCAGAAGCATTTTTGCTGTGTTTGAGTGACTAAGGCATGACAGACATTAATGCATGCATATAATTAGCCATGCTACAAAAGCCAGCTGATACAAGATTTTTAAACTTATTCAAGTGAAAAAAAATGTCATTACTAACTCAAACTTATCACCATGCCTTGGGTGCTATTTTGCAAACTGAGAAAAACTGCTTTAAGGATGAATAAGAAGGTATAGAGCATGTCTGCTCACAGGTGTTCAAGATAAATCCTTGTCCATTTTTTTTCAAAATGCGTTCTAGTTCCTCAACCTCTTGTATCCATATTCATCCAAAGACCTTAGATCCAGCAACGTGCTTTGACACATCCAAGAGTTAAACACAAGCCCATTGCACACCCAGGCGGCTTGGAAGAACATTTTTCATAATGAGAATTATGTTTGGGCCAATAGCCAATAATGGCAAGGAAAAGCTCAGCAGCCCAGAGGAACACACAGAACTCAGCCCTCTGAGGTTGATGAAATCCTCTCTCCTTATTCATCAGGGCTGGATCAATGCCAACATAGGTTATTAACAAAATTTGACCAGGACTCTTCCAGACAGAACCCCAGTCCTAAGGCTCTTCCTCCGTCCTACCAATCCCACCAAAGTCTTGCTAGGCCATATGCTTAAAAAGCCAATCCCCTCCTTCAGCACTGCTCCACAAACGTTGAGGAAAACGTGCCAAGCTTGTACTTATGCTAAAAGGGCTAGAAATACAAACTTGTATTTTAAATGTTTAATTTTTAAATCAAAATCATAGAGGTACAAAGTTTTAAAAGTCAAATAGTGTTAGCAGCTTACACTAAAAACAAACAAACAAACAGCTGCTCCTCCAACCCTAGCAACATTAACCCCATTTTCCAAAGGCAACTACTTTCAAGTATCTTATCTGTTTCTTATGGTATTTATGTCCATGTTTTTAAGAATTAACTTTATGTTAATGTAATTATATAAATATAATTCACTGCTGTGCCAAGTCATTATATTATTTTCTTTCTCTGAACATAATTTTTGCTTTTCCTAGAGTTATTTATTGCCTCTTTTAAAAGAATTCACTTGGTTTTCTTTGTGTTTACACTTAAAAGTCTTTTTACATCCTCTAGCAGCCAGCATTTCAATAGAATTTCTCACACATGCAACCTGTCACAAATAAACCTACTTTATTTCCATTTTTTTCTAGACTTTCCTTCTAGAGTCAATTTGGGCTTCCTGTTTCAATTTGAACTGGTTTCCTGAAAGGGAAACTTCACAGCTCTTATCCTTTGTCATTCCCCTGGGTTGAATCCTGTAACCAGGGTACATGTCTTCGTTTTTGTTTTACTTTTTTCTTTTGGTGGAGGAGACTAACTCATTTTTTTAATTAAAAATTTTTTATTTTTTATACAATTTTGAGATTTACTTTGCATTTACAGTTATTTCAAAATATTGGCATATTTCCCATGTTATACAATACATCCTTGAGTCTATCTTATAGTTTATTCCCCCAATAGTTTATTCCTCCCACTCTCCCACCCCTGTATTGCCCTACCCCACCTTCCCCACTGGTAACCACTAGTTTGTTCTCTATATCTGTGAGTCTGCTGCTTTTTTGTTATATTCACTGGCTTGTTGTATTTTTTAGGTTCCACATATAAGTGATATCATACAGTATTTTTCTTTCTCTTATTTCACTTAGCATAATGCCCTCCAAGTTCATCCATGTTGCTGCAAATGGCAAAATTTTGTTCTTTTTAATGGCTGAGTAGTATTCCATTGTGTATGTGTGTGTATATACATACATACATATATATATACACACACACACACCACATCTTTATCCATTCATCTCTTGATGGATATGTAGGTTGTTTCCATATCTTAGCAATTGTAAATAATGCTACTATGAACATTGGGGCTCATGTATCTTTTCAAGTTAGTGTTTTGGGGTTTTTTTTGGTTATATACTCAGGAGAAGGATTGCTGGGTCATATTGTAGTTCTATTTTTAGCTTTTTGAGAAACCTCCATACTGTTTTCCATAGTGGCTACCCAATTTTGTTGTTGTTGTTTTACTTTTTTCTTTTGGTTGAGGCTCTTTTTTTTTTTGCGGTATGCGGGCCTCTCACTGCTGTGGCCTCTCCCATTGCGGAGCACAGGCTCTGGACGTGCAGGCTCAGAGGCCATGGCTCACGGGCCCAGCCGCTCCGCGGCATGTGGGATCTTCCCGGACCGGGGCACGAACCCTTGTCCCCTGCATCGGCAGGCGGACTCTCAACCACTGCGCCACCAGGGAAACCCAGAGGCTAACTCATTTTTAATAGCCTGATTTAAAGATCAACTTCAAAGGACCCCTGAAAAAACAATTACTCCATTTATAATTTAGAGATACCCCCAAATAGAAAATTAAACCAATTTACACATTACTCTTAATAATGGCAAATGATATGTTCTCAAAAAAGGCAAGCTCAAAACTACCTGATAGGCCTTCCCTGGTGGGGCAGTGGTTGAGAATCTGCCTGCTAATGCAGGGGACACGGGTTCAAGCCCTGGTCTGGGAAGATCCCACATGCCGCGGAGCAACTAGGCCCGTGAGCCACAACTACTGAGCCTGCGCATCTGGAGCCTGTGCTCTGCAACAAGAGAGGCCGCGATAGTAAGAGGCCCGCACACCGCGATGAAGAGTGGCCCCCACTTGCCATAACTAGAGAAAGCCCTCACATAGAAACGAAGACCCAACACAGCAAAAATAAATAAATTAATTAATAAACTCCTATCCCTAACATCTAAAAAAACAAAAAACTACCTGATAGAGCAACCTAAAATTGTGACAAGCTTTCCAGAATAGAAAGCCAAGGGCTGGGATGTTATCCATGGAGAAGGCTTAAAAATCTGTATTTTCCCTTCAAGTTTTACAGTTTCTCTGATAGCAGGTTGTCATCTGATTCTGGCAATGCACTATAATTGAATGCCATGTACAAGCAACAAGGAAAAATCAATTCAGTGACCATGAAAAAAAGAGAAATGAGCTATAAACTCACTAGGGAAGTTTATAAAGTTTCTCTGTAGGGTTGAATTATTGGTTTTTATTCTGAAACAGCAGCACTGAAGCACAAAAAATGCCAGTAATTGGGGTCAGTGTTCAGTCAGACCCCCCCAAAAAAGGATCTTAAGCCAACCCTGTTAGAATAAAACTTCAAATAAGCATGTGATGCCTCTAACATTTCCATTAGGAAAAGTTAATGAGTTTCTTTTGACAAAAGTGTTACAAAGGTGTGATTCTCAGAAATGAAAGTCTAGATATCTTAAACTCCATATGTAAAAAAGGATACTCTTGAAAGGAGACAAAATGTACATTAATATCAATGCTTTTTCTTTTCTGTATAAAACCCTTAGGTCCAATAGCAAAGAAACTGTGTCGAAATGAGTAGAAATGAAATTACTGGTTCTTACCGAGAGAACAGTAAAGGACTAATTTCAATTCCACATACAGAGAAGGAGGCTGTAGGCTGCTAGATGGAGGATCAGGCCATTAGAGCTTTACCCAGCTGCTTATGGGAAAGTTTGTCCTTCCTGTGTGACCTAGGAAGAGCCCAAAAAGGCAAAAGGAACACTGACTTTTCTGAGAAACATTGGCAAGTTGCCTGAATATAAGATCCTGAGAAACATTGGCAAGTTGCTTGTTCCCTGAAGTCTAATATGCACCTGCCTATATACCACACTTCCTTAAAGCTATCACTTACTTTTAAGTGTCAGTTTCTTAAACAGAGAATAACAGTAGAATTGCATTCAAGAGCTGTTCTGAGAATTGAAATTTTACAGAAATAACAAATTATATTTACAAAGATTTTGTGGTGTCTTAAAAATTTAGGCCAAAACACATGAGAGTTTCAAGAAGCCCCCCATACTCCTGAAAATATGTCCCAAAGTTGATGTGAAAAAGTGAAGGATGGCATTTCTTGACTTCATATCCCTCTAAATCTTCAGTGACCTCCCTCCTCTGCCATGAGACCTTTGGCTATTCCAACTTCCATTGACTTCTCACCTCTAAATTTCTGCAGCATTTAGTTTCTACCCACACATACACCCACCACTTGTAGCCTTTGGTTATTTATTTTTTTCCCAGTGCAAGTTTTCTCCTACAAGTAGCTGAAAGCTCCTTGAGTACAGAGACAAACTTTGGTTGTTTTTTGTATCCTCTGTGGTACCTAGAACAATGCCCTGCAATGAAGGTTTTTCACTGCCTGTCGATTCTTATTCAAAGGAGCATCTCCTTGTAGTTAGTGATTGCCAAAAATCTACCCACACATTACTTTCACTTGAGGACATTACGTAAAATACCAATGTCCAACCCCATGTCTAAAGATTCTAATATTCTTTGTTTGTTTTTTCTTTTGTTTTTTTAAATTTTTTAATTTAATTTTATTTGTTTTTTTATACAGAAGGTTCTTATTAGTCATCAATTTTATACACATCAGTGTATACATGTCA